>NC_136424.1:20372500-20922500 GCF_052625555.1 Lactuca saligna
ACCGATAACTTTAACATTAATAATAAGATTGGAGAAGGTGGTTTTGGTCCCGTTTACAAGGTAACTTTCTGAAGCTTTTGAAATAAAACGCAATTCATGTATTTATTAACAAAGGAATATTAAAATAAGAAGCTCCAATATTCTATAGGGTGTGTTGGAAAACGGGCGAGTAATCGCTGTAAAGCGTCTCTCAGAAACATCTCAACAAGGGCTTGATGAGTTCCAAAACGAAGTCATTTGCATTGCCAAACTTCAGCATCGGAATCTTGTCAAGCTCCTTGGATACTGCATTCATGGAAATGAAAGGATTCTAATTTATGAATACATGGATAACAAAAGCTTGGACTCATTTCTGTTTGGTTTGACACCCTCTAATTCCTTATTTTCAAACTTGTTGTAGTAACATGCATGGATTAAGTAGTTAATATTTGGCAGATGAAACCAGAGATTCAATGCTTGACTGGCCTCAACGGTTTCGTATTATCCATGGTATTGCTAGAGGTATTCTTTATCTACATCAGGATTCCCTCCTTCAAATCATTCATAGAGATCTCAAGGCGGGTAATATCTTGCTGGACAGTGAAATGAATCCCAAAATATCAGACTTTGGCCTCGCTCGAAAGTTTGTAGGACAAGATGCCATGGCTAAGACAAAGAAGGTGGTTGGGACACAGTAAGAATTCGTAAATCATTGCCCAAGACAAGGGAATACAAATGCAAAATCCCACTACTCTTTTTCTAATTAAGTGAACTTGGATGCAGTGGTTACATTTCTCCTGAGTATGCGGTACATGGGCGTATCTCTATAAAGTCAGATGTATTTAGCTTTGGTGTCGTTGTGCTGGAGATTGTGAGTGGGAAGAAAAACAGAGGGTTCTCTCATGAGGCTCACAGCGATAACCTTCTTGGACATGTAAGTTAATTTTGTAAACTAAAAAGCACCAGAAACTATTTTTTCTTTAACCTCATCCCTTTTGTTTATATTTTGTTTTTTGAAATTTCATTTAATTCAGGCTTGGAGACTACATAAAGAAGACAGGTCCATTGAACTCATGAGTGCATCTTTACGCAACTCTTGTGTTGTGCCTGAAGTACTACGATCAATTCATGTTGGATTATTATGTGTGCAACATCATGCAGAAGATAGGCCAACAATGTTGTCGGTAGTTCTGATGCTGATTAGTGAGGGGGCACTGCCGCCACCCAAACAACCAGCTTTTTTCACCGAAGAAAATTACCGTGAAGTTGATATTGTTTCATCCCTAGAGGAATACACGATTACACTTTTGCATGCTAGATAGAAAACATGTGCCCATGCTGATGTATAAATTGTTGGAATAATCCGAATTTGTTTAGGAAACATTCCTTATTTTATTTTTGATCTATGTTGTTACTCTATTCTAGTATTAGACTCAGTTTCCATTTCCTTTTAGCATAAGTGATTTCCTTTTATTATAAGTAGGGGTTAACCTTTGATGTTGATTCATTCAGAACTTCGTTTGCTTTTTATAAAACATAGCTATCAAGCTTTTAGTTTCTTCTATGATTTTTTTTTGTTCCTTTGTTTGTTGGTTTTCCTTGTGACCAAAGGAAGAACCAGAGCTTGTTGGTTACACTTTGTATTAGAGGAAAATTTAAGCCAAAGATACAACCTTGATCACAAGAAATGGAAGCATAGAAAAATAAAAAAGATGTTACATTGTCGCTTCATTAGCCAATGATGTCCAAAAGCAATTATGCTACTTGGGCCATCAAGATGAAGGTCTTTTGTAACATCCTGTGTCCTGTAATTTCTTATTTCAGGCCATGGACTAGAAGTCGATTGTGTAAAGGCTTTGGGCTTTAAGAAGGTAATGTTTAGACCTTTTGGAATGAGTCAATGATTGTTATGAGATATAAACCTTTGAATTGTATTTTGGGCCGAAGGGTACAACAGGAAAAGTCATAGACTAAGTTCTTTCATGAAATAGATATTTTTATTCGAGAAATTTTTAGTCCAAAATATTTAGATAATATTGTAGAGCACTTCAATACCTTTCCGTGGATATAAAGAACATCGAAAACGGAGTTGGAACGAAGAAGTTACCACCGTTTGAAGTTAGGACGATTTTTGGTTCAGCTACATACGTTGGGCGTACGGGGAGTACGTTGGGCGTACTAGGGTATCACTAGTACAATGGGCATAAATTGAGTATGTTGGGCATACACGATTAGTGCCTAAAACCTATTTTCATGGTTTGAGCCCTATTTAAGCTCCTTAACTTCCCTAAACCCACTCTATTCTTAGCCTCCACCTCTCCAATACTCTCTCTTGAAACCCTAACCGTAGTTTGAGCCTTGTGAGATAAAAGAAGGTGTTTTTATGTGCTTTGGAGTGTTCTTGGAGTACCTTAGAGAGGAAGGAACTCATTGAAGAAGCGTTGGTTGCATTGGAGAATGTAGATCCAGACCTTGTTCACCTTGATCTTTCTTCTGTAGGTATAAAGTTTGAATATTGATGATGAAATTGTTAGATATAGCTAGGTTTGGGTGTTATGAGCTTTGGTTACTTTAAGTGCAAAAAGTTTAGATCTTGGAAGTTTATGACCTTGTAATGGATAAAGTTGGAAACTTTATCCATCTAAACATTATATTGATTCAGATGTGAAGGTTGGAGACTTGGACTTAATGGATTAAGTTGAAAGAGATGCACTTTTGGTCTCTTTTATGACTTAAAGACTAGATCTTTTTTGTTGGGACCATTCTAATGGATAAAGTTGGAAACTTTATCTATTATGGAGCTATTAAGAAGCATAACAATGTGATATTGGTCCTTCTATCATTTCCGTGCAAGAGTTGTGATGTCTTAATAGATTAATAAGTTATGGTTTTAGCTTTTGGACCTTTTGTAGCCATGTAAAGTCATAAAGGTTGAAAATTTATGAATTAAGACAATGTTTTGAGGCTAGATCTGAGTTTGGGTGAAAAGTCCTTAAGGGATTAAGTGCTTAATGGAAAGGATGGAATCAGATCGAGTATGTTGGGCATAATATTCATACACTGTGCGTACTAAGCCATCCTATGTACACCGGGCATAAGTTCAGTACCCAGAGCGTACTCAACCAGCCTTGGACTTTGATGTTTGTTGACTCCGTTGACCGTTGACTTTTTGACCAAGTTTTACTTTTGGTCAAACTGCAGGGTTTTTTTGGTGATTAAGATTTTATATGGTTCCGATGTTAGTGGATCCACAGGAGTATGCAATGTAACAGGGAGCATATCACGGTGTTCTTGGGTTTCATCATTTTAGGTGAGTCTTGCCTCATTACCGTGGGTCTAAGGGACCAATGTCGACCCACTAGTTGTGGTTACTATTGGTAGAGGGATGCCTTAAGGATTGTATATAGTCATTTAGGATAGAATGATGACTCTTTGTGTAGACCCTTTTACCTATTCCTTGTTTGGTTGTGGTTCTAGAGTAGGATCACCTATTTGGGTAACTATCTCACCTCTAAGTATATACCGTTATGCATTCCCAGTATGTCGATAATTAGTATGTTGATATTTAGTATGTTACTATGCTATAGTGATCTGTGAGATTTGCATCCCAGTATCGAGTATGTTATTGTGTCGTAGTGGTCTGTTAGATCTGTGTCCTGGTATGTTAGATCTTTATCCTAGTATATAGAATGTTGTTATGCGCTAGTGATCTGTAGAACTGTATGTCTACTTGTACTTGTTGGTTACCATCTAGTGGAGTGCCCTAGAGACTGCATGTAATAATGTACGATGGCCTGAGAACTCTTGATCTAGGTTTTATTGTATGTTCCTTGTTTGGTTGTGGCTCTAGGGTAGGATCATCTGTTCGGGTGGCTATCTCACCTCTATGTAATTATGGTTACACATTTCATGGAGGTTAGCTGGTAGCAGGACTGTATGATCTGAGAGGACTTGTAGGAGGTTGTGAGTTGTATGATTATTGTTTTTTTGTATTATGTTCCTACTTGATCTTTGTTTGTTTATATGTTGATATATAGTAGTAGTAGGTTGAGGCGGTCATGTTGTGTGCGGTAGGACAAGAAACCCAGTGCGGGTCGGCTATAAGCCATAGGCACGGAGGCTCTGGAAGAGCAGTTGGTTTGAGGTGGTAGGCCAACAAACCTTGGGTATTCCAACCCGATGGCTGAATGGACTTGATGCATGCCTGTATGTTTATTGTATGGGGTATTATGGGGGAACTCACTAAGATTTACGCTAACCTAGTTGTCTTTTGTTTCAAGTATCATCGGTGGCTATGGGAAGGCGAAGGCTAGACTGTACACACTCATCAATGTAGTGAGTTTGAATCGAGTATTAAGAACATAATCAATAACAGAAAGCGTTAAGAACACAGATGTAAATAATTTATGTTTGGCTCATTGATTCGTCTGAATAAGTATACAAGAACACGAGAGAGAAAAGAAAGAAATGCCCAAGAGCTACTCTCGACTTTTACACTAACCCTTTTTATGTGCAGCATTGAAGATTTCATTTTTGCTATGATACTCTTATTTTTAATAAATGTAATTTGTAATAAACGGTTTTCTTAACAATGGATTTATAAAATGGGGAGTTTTACCTTAATAAAAAACAAAAATTTTGGTTTTGAAAAATGGGATGTTACAAGTTGGTATCAGAGCCCTGGTTTTGTGCGAATTGGAGGAACACTTGTGTGAATCCAGTCTCAAACTAGGATCTGAGAGTTTTTGCAAAATGTTTGATATGCCTCCATAGCTGCTCCGATATAGAGCGGGATCAGTTGGTCTTTGGAACCCAGTCCATTTTGAAACTGGGTTGACCTTTTTCATCCTTGCAGGGTACTCTCTCCCATGACATATCCTGTTTATCACAAACAAAAGACGATGAAATATTAGAGTCATTAGAAGATTTGGGAGAGTGAGCCTTTGGAACCCATTGGTATTTAGGTTTAACCCATTTCTTTTTCGATCCGATGGGTGGCTCGGTACTTGCTTTCGAACTTGATGTCGGCCGTTGAGATGACTTTGACCTAACCGGTCTTTGTTTCACTGGAGCATCTCTTGGATTGGGCTTCTTGGCCAACATTCCCTTCTTGCCCTTGGGATTTTGATACTTGGCCTTGTAGGTTTGATTCTTCACCTTTTGCGCGTTCCAGTCGCTCTTGTCTGAATGTGACCTTGAGGGGTTTCTATTGAAGTATCTCCCTCTTGGCGCATTCTGCCAGCCTTGTGCATAGTAAGGAACGTATGCGCGATTTGGACAATTTCGGGCAATGTGACCAGGTGTTCCACGGTGAAAACAAGTCTTTTTCTTCACTGGGAAATCGTTTCTTCCTGCCCCTGATGGTGTGTTTTTGCCTTGTTTCTTATTGTTCCTACAAGCACAATTGCAGGAGGGATTCTGTTTCACTGGAATTGGTGCCCTGTATTTCTCAACGCCAGGTTGATCAGAAGCAGTTGAGTTCGAAGCAACAAATTCAGAGTTCAAGGAGATGTTGGTTTGTTCAATGGTATTCTCCGTGTTCTCATCCTCTGCTACTTTACCTGCACACGAAGTAGAACATTAGTATTTTCAACATTAATAACTCCTCATGACACAAATCCTGCTCGTTTGCCATATCGAAGATGTGGCTCCCTATCAGTTTCGTCCTGTGTCATAGGGATGAATGTGTAGTTATGATTATAAGGAGGAGGTACACTATCATACCCTAGACCCTTGTTTTGATTTTCTTTGAATCTTAATTGGGTTCCATATAAGGACTCGACTATCTGACTTGACGCAGTATAATTTTTGAAACTAGTGTCTGTTTTTCCACACTTAATTTTCAATGCGTCAAGTTCTTCAGTTACAGCAGCAAGTTGTCTTTTAATATAGTCATAATTTTCACACTTGTTGCTATACTCTTCCTGAAGCTTCCTAAAGTTTTTGGTTTTTGCTTCTAATTCAGCCTTCAAGGGTTCTATCCTTTCCTGAGTTGATATCTTTCATATATCAGATCCTCATTGTTTGAATAAATCAATTTGTTCTGTCCTTTCCTGAGTTGAAGTTACTGGGTTCTGTCCTTTCCTGAGTTGATATCTTTCATATATCAGATACTTGGCCTTTTAAATAAATCAATTTGTTCTCGAAGAAATTTAATTGTGGCTTCACAAGCTGGAGTACATGTAACTTCAGTGATCGGAATGTTTTCAGAACTCATTGTTTCTCTACACTTCAAAGCATCAAGTTCTTGAATTACATCAGCAAGACTAAGATGATTGAGTTCTTTTGTCTTTTTGATGATTGGCATGTTCATATCCCACGATTTCGGAAGTGAATTCAATAGCTTTTTGTTTATCTCAGATTTGGACAAGAAGATCCCAGCTATATTCATTTCAGTAGTGAGTGTAGTAAATCGCTGCAACTGAGCTTCCAGGGTTTCTCCAGGGATATAATCGAACATGTTGAAATTTTATCTTAACTGATCCTGACGACTCTCTTTCATGTTTTTAACTTCCACGTAAACTTCAAAAACTATTAAAAGCACAACTAGAATTTAAAAGTCAAACGTAAATTAAAAAAATAATGCCCTTTGACTATAAACCTCAAAAGTCAACCTTAAAAGTCAAATTTAAAAAGTCAAACTCAAAAGTCAAACTTGAAAAGTCAAACTTAAAAGTCAAAACCGAAAAGCTAAATTTGAAAATTTAAAAGTCAAACGAGAAAGTCAACGGTCAAATTTTAAAAGTTAAAGTAAAAAATTTAAGTAAAAAATCAAAAATAAAATTCAAAAATTAAAAATTAAAAATTTTGGTTTGAAAATGGAGCTTAAAAATAAAAGAAATTGATTTTTGGGCAAAAAATGTAAAATATGCGAAACTTAGAAGCGGCAGGGAGTGTTTAAGTTTAATATTTCGAAAGGAAATCACAAATCCTTTGCTAGCTGAGATGGTAAAGCGCTTGGCTGTTGATCTGGAGGTCGCAGGAGCCCTGGTACCTCCAAAAATGTTTCCTATATTTTTTTATGAAGGGCCCTGCTGTAGTCCACTGCCGTGCCGAGTCGTTCTGAAGCCGCGATCCAAGCCGAGCCGAGGCCGCAAACTCCAGCGACCGTAAACTCTTCAGAAATCGCTGTTCTTGACGAAAAACAACGTTTTTTCACCTTTTTGCTCCAAAACTCGATCAAAAACTCATTTTTAGGAAAAACGCGAAGAACAACCCCCCCCCCCCCCCCCCCCCCCCCCCAATTTTGCGAGATCTATCCAAAAACGCAAAAATCTCTTCAAAATAAGATCAAATAAGCTTCAGATCTAAAAAAATTGATTGATACAACCAAACTCTGATACTAATTGTAAGTCCAAAAAACAAAACATCAAAAATTTGTTACTAATATGTAACGTGTTCTGAAAAAACAAAACATCAAATATTTATAACTAATTATGTGAAACAAATGTGATACTCCGTACTTGGTGGTTAAATTGTCGCTAAATTTTAGAAGAACCTCGAATATAATTAGACTTTGGATCTAAAGTTCTAGGGATAAACAGCGGTCAAACCGAGTGTACGACCTAAGAAATTAAACGAGTAGAAGTCAAGTTTCTCGAAGCTGAATATTTCAAAGTCAATAACTTATGTAAGTTTTAATATTCACAGTTCACGCTTACGTACGTCTACCACCAACCATTTTCAAGAACATATCATTAACAAATGGAGCTTTATCACATTATCCTTGTGTTGTTCTCCAGTATCATATTCTTTATCTTGTCATGTTCTGCTGCAGTAGATAGAGTATATATAAATCAACCGATCAAAGATGGCGACACCATTGTTTCAGATGGTGAGACGTATGAACTGGGGTTTTTTAGCCCTGGAAAATCAAAGAATCGATATTTGGGGATATGGTACAAAAACTTATCACCTTCTACAGTTGTCTGGGTTGCTAACAGGCAAACACCAATCAAGGATGCATCTGGGGTACTCAAACTCACTACAGAAGGAATCCTACAGATTTACATTGGTGGTAATAATGTTATCTGGTCATCAAATGTGACATCGGTCTTTGCCAGGAATATGAATCCCATGGCACAGCTTCTGGACACTGGAAATCTTGTGGTGTGGGATGAAAGAAGCAACAATGAAAATCCAATCTGGCAAAGTTTTGACTACCCTGGTGACACTTTGCTACCAGGAATGAAATTCGGGAAGGATTTGATAACAGGAAGAGAGAGGTACTTCACATCTTGGAAGAGCCCTGATGATCCTTCTATTGGTTTGTATAAATTCTGGGTCAACACAAATGGATATCCACAGATTTTTGTGGGAGAATTAGGTCAAGGTGAAACATTAAGGGTTGGACCATGGAACGGTGTTGGCTTTCAGGGCACTCCTGTGGATACCATGAATCCAATTTTCTCGACAGAATTTGTTGTGAATCAGAAAGAAATATTTTATAGATATGAACTTAAGAGTCCTACAACTGTTCAGAGGCTTATTTTGGCATGGGATGGAATGGCACAGCAATTGCAGTGGATCAAGCGAACCCAAGAATGGGTTGTATACGGAAATATAATAGTTGATGCTTGTAGTCGTTACGTACAGTGTGGTCCTTTTGGAAGATGCAGTATCAAAAGTTCTGTTCCTTGCAGTTGTTTGGAAGGTTTTGAACCAAAAGTCTCAGAAGAATGGAATACAGGGGATTGGTCAAGTGGGTGTCAACCTAAAAAGCCATTGGATTGTAGGACTCCGGATATCTTCCATAAAATTTCAGGAGTGATCTTTCCAGACACACGGCATTCAAGGTACTACTTGAACATGACACTTGGAGAATGTGAGATGACATGCAGAAGGGATTGTAATTGTACAGCTTATGCTAATTTAGATATCAGAAACGGGGGAAGTGGATGTTTGCTATGGTTTAATGAGCTGATGGATATTAGAGAATATGATGAGCATCAAGAACTGTACATAAAAATGGCAACCTCTGAGTTAGCAGGTGTACACATTTTATTCTATATGTAATAGTAATTATAAGGAATCTTGACAAAAATAAAATTGTCGGTATCCTGCAGGTTGAATGCATTTGGTTTTGAATTGTAACTTACTAACGTTATTAATTATTTTATTCATTAGCAAAAGGCCAATTCAGCTTCAACAAGAACAAAGGACTACTTGCGGTGTTGCTGTCAGTTTCATCAATTGCACTGTTTCTGTCTGCAGTAGCATATGCATGTAAAAAGAAAATGAAAAGGCTTCATAAAAGGGGACGAGGTAAAAAAATTCATTGATTATTCTTCCAGAAATGAAACATTAACAAGCTAACACTGCCAATTGGATGTTTTCAAAAGTATGATTTTTGGCAGATTCATGTAAACATGAGAAATTGAAAATGAACTTTTTGTAGGAAGAAGAGAGCATACCCTTGATATAGATCATACGAGTGTGCAGATGGAAAACCTTGATGAGCTAGCTTTTTTTAGCCTGCATAAAATAGCTGAGGCTACCAATAACTTTAACATTGATAATAAGATTGGAGAAGGTGGTTTTGGTCCTGTTTACAAGGTAATTTGCTGATTCTTTTGAAATAAAACGCAATAAACGTCAGTATTGACAAAAAAATATTAGAATCATAACATCCAATATTTATCTGTAGGGTGTGTTGGAAAACGGGCGAGTAATTGCTGTAAAGCGTCTCTCAGAAACATCCCAACAAGGACTTGAAGAGTTCCAAAATGAAGTCATTTGTATTGCCAAACTTCAGCATCGGAATCTTGTGAAGCTCCTTGGATACTGCATTCATGGAAATGAAAGGATTCTAATTTATGAATACATGGATAACAAAAGCTTGGACTCATTTCTATTTGGTTTGACTCTCTCTAATGCCTTACTCTCACACTTGTTATAGCAACATGCATGGACAAATAAATAAGTGGTTCATATTTTGCAGATGAAACCAAAGGTTCAATGCTTGATTGGCCTCAGCGCTTTCGCATTATCCATGGTATAGCTCGAGGTATTCTTTATCTGCATCAAGATTCACGCCTTCAAATCGTCCATAGAGATCTCAAGGCAGGTAATATCTTGTTGGATAGTGAGATGAATGCAAAGATATCAGACTTTGGCCTTGCTCGAAAGTTTGTAGGACAGGATGACATGGCTAAGACAAAGAAGGTTGTTGGAACATAGTAAGAATCTGTAAAACATTGTCCAAGACAAAGAAATAAATACAAACAAACACGATATCTCACTATTTTTTTATTAAATGCATTTGGCTGCAGTGGTTACATTTCTCCTGAGTATGCAGTACATGGACGTTTCTCTATAAAGTCAGATGTATTTAGCTTTGGTGTCGTTGTGCTGGAGATTGTGAGTGGGAAGAAAAACAGAGAATTCTCTCATGAGGCTCATGGTGATAACCTTCTTGGACATGTAAGTTGATCCTGTAGACTAAAAAGGACTAGAAACTATTTGTTCCTTAACATGATCCTTTAGTATATTTTTCTGAAATTTGGTTTCATTCAGGCTTGGAGACTATATAAAGAAGACAAGTCCATTGAACTTATGAGTGCATCTTTACACAACTCTTGTGTCGTGTCTGAAGTACTACGATCAATACATGTTGGATTGTTATGTGTGCAACATCATGCAGAAGATAGACCAACTATGTTGTCAGTAATTTTGATGCTGATTAGTGAGGGGGCGTTGCCTGAACCTAAACAGCCGGCTTTTTTCACCGAAGAAAGCTACCGTGAAGTTGATATTGTTTCATCCCGGGAGGAATACACCATTACTCTTTTGCATGCCAGATAGAATGTAACATGCTAAATTTCAACCCACCGTCATTTTTGCCCCTAAAATTGACTAAAAAATGGTGTAAATAGTGTTTCATCTCCAACAATACTCTAGTTTTTATCTCATTTTTAGTCCAAAAAGTATTTTCCTGGTATATTCCATTCTTTTAATTTACATAGATTGTCAAACTCATCCCTTTTACTAACAAATATATAGTCTATATTTTTTTTCATTACAATAATACTGAATAAATAAGATTATATTTATAATGCACTTCTAAATAAATTTGTTATCGTGTTTGATGATTTTAATACATATTTAATCTGTTTTATAAATTCGATAAATAAAAATAAATTTTATATTTATGATTAATTAATATAATTAATCATATAACAAAATATTATAAGTATTTGATACTATATTTAAGTTAAATCTAATAGATAAAGTAAACTATAAACATATAAATATATAAAGAAGTGGGACTAAAACCGACAACTGAAACTTCATCTCCATATTTTGAGAAATGAATAGTATTACTCCATATATGGAGTAATACTATTCATATATCCAAATATGGGGGAACAAATGGAGTAGAGTTGGAGAAGAATGGGGACGAAAATGATGATAAAAATGGCATTTAGGGGTGAGTTAGAGATGCATTAAGGACGTTTTCAATAGCATGCTAGCCGATGAAATATATTTTTCTTTTTGTATCTTTCTCTACTATTTGTACGGAATGTATTTGAATTATGTTTCTTATTTCGTTGCTAAATTTTAGAAAAGTTAATAACCTTAAATATAATTAGACTTTGGATAGGGAGTTGTAGGATAAATAGTGACGAAGCTGAGTAAATGAAAGGGTTAATGACCTAAGAGGTAACGAACTTTCGTTTTTGTACATATTGAGGTAATCATGTTTTTTTCATACATGTTCGACCAATGAATTTCTTTGAAATGTACAAAATAAGGTAACATTGTTGGTAAGTAGTGGTGATATATTATCCTATTATGAATTTTATGAAGTGGTCATACAAGTTTACTAGTGAAACATGTATGAAAAAATGAGTTACTTAACAATAGAAAAAACCAAAGTTTGTTATCTATATTGGTAATATTGGGTTCTTTATGCTACATGCAAGTAATCATAACACCCAATAATGTGGCATGGAATCAGATCATTGAGTCTTAGGATGGATCATGATGGTAGATATAGAGTAGATGTCATTAGTGGGTTCCCGATTTGGTTCCTAGTTGCCATCAGAGAAAAAACATGTTAGGACCGCCTTAGGGATTGCGTCCTGGGAGCAGATATCGACGATCAAGTTAGATCGATTTGCATGAGGAGATGGTTTCTCTTGGATAAAGAGAACCATGTGTATACAGTGGAATCTCATGCTTGAGAATGAGACATCATTCTTATAGAGGAGGAGGTGTTCTATTTATAGAGTTATGTCAAGGGAAAAATAAGTCCTTAGGTCAACCGAGGTCCAACTAGTGGGGGGGGGGGGCTTGGTTGTGTTGTCGACAGGTGCTTTCATGCGGTGTTGTCACGTGGTGCTGCCATGTAGTGTTGCCAAGAATGTTCTTATGTTGTTTAACTCATGTAAATGGACATGACATTGTCACCCACAAAAACACACTAACAACATAAATACTAAAAATAAAGTACATAAACCTCTAAAGCACACACATTCTGCAATAGTTCTTTACATTCCAAATCTATGATTTTTCCTATTTGATTACAAATCATACAACAAAATTGTAACACTGTAAATTTTCAAATAAAAATTTCATTTTTAAATCACATAAAACTCAATATCACATTGTCTCAAAAACAACATTGTATCAATTGTCAAAACACAACTCAATAAAATAACTGATAATATCCCAGAATTCTCATTCATAATCTCAAACAGGTATGTACAATCAAGTCGGAGCCTTCTCGCGATCCTGAGAATTACCTGAAACACATATCACACAACACGGTAAACACAAAGCTTAGTGAGTTCCCAAAATGCCGGACACATATTGTTAGCCTCTCATAGCTATATCTCGATAAAGACCATCTGGTCAATGTGTCTCAGTGGAGACCCTCCGGTCCCACAACTCGGGTTGAACCCTCCAGTCGTAACTCAATAAAGCTCAGAATAATATACAACAGAAATCACAAAGACATAATGCATAATATCACATAAATCAGTATAAGCATACAAGACCCTATGGTCACACAATGTTACCACTCAGGTAAGTATAGTGAGGAGACTCACCTCACAGAATAAAGCAGTGTCACCCAAACTCGAGCTCTTGGTCAAACCTAGACTCGAGCTCCTGGTCTAGACTCCGCCTACACGTATCACAATTATCTTTACTTAACAGTTATATAAATGTTAAGCTAACTCCTTTACTAAATCTCAGAAAGGGTGAAAAGACCATTTTTGCCCTTCCGTGGTCTCCAAGGTCCACAGTTGACCAAACTCTAAAAGTCAACGGAAGTCAGCACTCAAGTCAACAACCCAAAGTTGACTCAACTCGTTGAGTGCATCTATGCGACTCGTTGAGTTCCCTTTGCTCTATGAAATCAAGAAATCTCGGGTCAACTCGCTGAGTTGTCTTACTAACTTGTCGAGTCCATGCATAGTCCAAAACATCGAAGAAGGCCCCAGGTACTCGTCAAGTTGTCCCCCTCAACTCGTCGAGTTCACTCTGAATCTCAAGACAGGTACAACCGACTCAACTCTTCGAGTTGGGTCCTCCAACTCGTCAAGTCCATCATCTATTTCTCATTTCAGTCAATTCTAGTGCTCCAAACTCCAGATTTAACCTCCTAGATAATGTTACCACGTAAAGTTGCTCACTTTACGTGCATGCAAGGCCTCACAAGGCTAGAACACCCAAACATATGCTCAAGAAGGGATTTAGGGCATGGAGTGTAACATTCGGATTTCCAGGTATATTATTTATTTATTATTTTGGAGATTTTAAGAGAGGCTCGGCGAGTTGATGCTTAGACTCGCCGAGTAGAGTCGTAAATTTCCATTCGGGTTAATGACTGGACTCAGCGATTTGATTAGTGGACTCGGCGAGTCCGCGCTGTTTAATGAAACGCTAATTTCCGGGGTTTGAGACCTATTTAAAGGCCCTTATGGCCTCTATTTGCGGCTACCAGTTGATAGAGAGAGACCCCAGAGTGTGTGAGCGTTTTGAGAGAGAAAGGAAGCCATTTTTTATCCTTGTGTGGGTGATTTTGCAAGAAGAAGGTGACCAAGGCAAGAGGAAACTGAAGAAGGAGCTAATTTGTGGATTTCATAGCTTAAGGACTTCATCTTGAGGTATATATTTGATCCTTCTTCAGTTTTGGGTGTTAATCCTTGAGAATTAGGGTTTTTAGCCCATTTAGAGTATGATTGTTAGCGCAATTAGTACCTTCTTGTGTTGGGGCTGCGGATCTGGATCCAAAGAGGTCCAGAGATCTAAGCCCTTTGATCTTTATGGGGTGTCATTGGGTTATATGAGCTTAGGGTGGCATTTTGAGGCCATTTCTTCAAATAGAGCCATAGGGTCTTTACATGGGCATCAAGATCCAAACTTTACGTGTTTATTATGATCAAGGAGGGCAAATCTATGGGTTAGAGGAATAGATCTGACCTCAGGAGGTCATTTCTATATACGCATGGCATGAACTCGCCGAGTCCCAAGAACAGACTCGGCGAGTAGGGCTAGGGTTTCTCGTAAGTCACTCAGTGAGTAACTTGTCGAGTTGGGGGAATGACTTGGTGAGTCAGAAGGGGGTAGAGGATTACAGGTGGAACTCACCGAGTTCATAATTAAACTCGATGAGTTGAGTCGGGGTGGCCCCGCGATTCATGCCATGTGTAACCCATCGAGCAGGGGGAAGGCACGACGTGTCATGAGAGGCTAGAGAGATAGTGGACACGTGTAGACTCGCCGAGTCGCCCAAGTGCACTCGACGAGTCAGTTCAAAGTTTGACTGTTGACTTTGTTGAGTTTTAGGGATTGGTCAACAATGGGGTCTTTGAGTCAAGAGAGGCGTAAAATGGTGTAGTACCCATCTGAGGGCGCTAAGAGAGGGTTGGGTCTAGTCTCGAGAGTTATATTTATGAGCTTATTTTACTTTATGTGATTAGGCGGAAGCTAGACTATACTACTACCAAGTCAGGGATTTACCGAGACATCTGAGGTGAGTCTTCTCACTATACTTTACCTTGAGTGGTAATTAGAGTTATGTGACAGATTTATTGTATGCTATTTATGTGATGTGTTGCACTGCATTATTTCTATGTGATTTATGCCATGTGTATATAAGAGTATATCATAGTTAGAACTGCAAAGTTCACAGAGCTTGGACTAGAGGGTCCAAAGAGTTAGGGCCCAAGGGCCCACAAAGTTATAGCCTCGAGTGGCTAGTATGTGTTATGTGTGGTATTTTGGGGAACTCACTAAGCTTTATGCTTACAGTGTTATGTGTTATGTGTTTCAGGTACCCGTGATGATCGCGGGAAGGCGCTGACATGATCTGTACACACACCCGCGGAGTTTATTATGATTTGATCTTGGGAAATGCTTTGTGAACACTGATACAATCCAATGAGATTTTATTAATGAATGTGTTTGGAAAATGTTTTTTGAAAATGTGAAAAATTGTTTTAATTTTTACGGTGTTACAAGTTGGTATTAGAGCCTTGGTTTGAGGGATTCGGATGCATCTTCGGGCGTATCTGAACTCAAACTGGGGATTTGGGAAATAAATTTTGAAAACAAAATGATTTTAAAAAGAGTTTTGAAAAAAACAGAGTAGAGTCGTGTGTACGATCAGTCAGAGCCCGAACGGTGATTTCCTAAAATACCCTTGTAATAAGTGTTACGAGATATATTATGTTATGTTATATGATGAGCTATATTATGCATGCTATAGTAGACTAGGTATCCTTATTAGGACTAGAGTGGCCTGATATATGATGCCTTAGTCTAAGAGCTTTGCTGCTAGGGATGCTTGAGGGAGTTTAGATAGCAGCGAGGAGTTTATGAGAGATCAGCTAGTGAGTAGCATATGATTTAAGAGAGTGGAGTGTTTGGAATTTGGGACTTTGGGAGGAGGACTTGGGATGAATGCTGACGCGGTGTGGTCGGTAGTATTGGGCCCGTACTACCGAAGGCACCGGGTCAGTGCGTAGCCCAAGTAAGAATCCTTAGGGACCAGAGATCAGTTAGGATTGGGATATCGAGTGTGTGTACACCCGATCGAGCTTTTGATATCTTGTGTTGTATTTCAGAGAGGCATCATGGTGGGGACACGCCACAGACCAGGGACTAGTAGAGGGGGTGTGAGCGACGAGGAGCTCCGCCAGATGATTCATGATGAGGTGGCTGCTTCCATCCGTGCTAAGATTCCAGAGATGTTCGGGTCTATCAAGACGACCCTGATAGAGACATTTGATAAGAGATACACTGCTCTTTCTGATGCTGCTGTTGCTGCAGCTACTGCAGCTGTAGCTGCGGCTAGACCGTAGGGTGGTGATGCGTTGCTGTTCCGAGAGTTCAACAACACAAAACCATCGGAGTTTGATGGGACCCAGGACCCGATTGCAGCGATGAGGTGGATTTTGTAACATCCGGATTCCCAGGTATATTATTATTCATTTAATTTTTGGAGTTTGTGGAGGAACTCGGCGAGTTGGCGCCAAGACTCGCCGAGTAGGGACGCGGATGTTCATTCTATTTCATGACCGGACTCGGCGAGTCCATTCGTGGACTCGGCGAGTCCACGCTGTTTAGTGAAGCCCTAATTTCCAGGCTTAGGACCTATTTAAAGACCCTTATGGTCGTCCATTGTGGCTATTACCCCCAGAGAGAGAGTCTCAGATCATTTGAGAAGCAAGGAGTGACCATTGTTGATCTTTGTGGTTTCATTTAGTAAGAAGAAGGAGGTTCTAGCCAAGGGAAAGCAAAGGAGGTTGCTATTCTAAGGACTAAAAGCTAAGATCATTCATTTGAGGTATTATTTCGACTCTTCTTCTGTTTTGGGAAGGATATTGTGACAACCCGATATTTCAACTCTTTGTAATGGCCTAATAGGTCAAGTATTGTAACCACTTTTGAGTTAATAAAATTAACGTTGATAATAAAATGTCCAAAAAGTTTCTATTTAACTACCTACTATGTTTTATATCATTAAACCGGGATCGTACGTAAAAAGAATGCCCAAAACCCGGCTTCGTATATTGAAGTTAAGATTTTTCCAAATTCGGCTTAACAACAGACAACTAAAAACTCGAATCGGAGATCGAGCGACTTTTGGCCGGAATGACCTAAACGAGAATCAAAGGTCTCGACATTGGTATTTCAGCGGTAAAAAGTCTGGCAAAAACCGACGTCAGATAAAGAAGTTATGAATTGTTTAAAGAAATTTCTTAATCACGACATTTTATAAATAAATAATAAAAATAATGTCGGAATTTGACGACGGAATCTAAACGAAAGTTGTAGAGTATGGTCTCACCTTCGCGGGGATATAAAGAACGTCGAAAACGGAATTCGTATGAAGAAGATATGAATTTTTGAAGTTTATTAAATAAATTATATATTTATTTAATTCAAAATCCGGTATTATCCGAAGGGGGAGTCAGCGTACTCATCCGAGTTACGCGCCGCGTAACCCCGTACGCCCCGCATATGCGAAGACCTTGGCCTCGGATCGTCCACGTCGCGCCTGTGCGAATTACTGACCCGTGCCATCTGAGCTCCGAGGTAGTCGAGGACTCGGTCACGCATGACGTACGCGTACGCCCAACGTACGTGCGTACGCCCCGCGTAACGAGGCCTCTCAGCCACTTATAAATAGAGGTGCGAGGGTTCCGAAAAATTTACCCCATTCCTCTCATTTCTCTCACGATATTGCCTCGATTTTCGTGCCCGCACTACCCCGAAGCCTTAGTCATTTTGTGCAAGTCCCGAAGGTCGATTTTACTCCAGAGATTTCCGAGAATCCCGAGAAAAATCCGTTTCCCAAGAAGAAACTCTGCCCGGTTTTTCCATCTCGCTATCTTCAAACTTTCAAGTGAGTTCATACCCCTTAATTAACCCTTTTTAAATATTCTAAACGCTTTTATATGCTTTCTAAGGGGGGGGGGGGGGGGGGGGAATACAAGTAAAACACACGACTACTATCGGGTGTTATATATAAAGATTATTATACACTTTTATTAAGTAGAATCATATGTGATTTATAAACTTTATAGGGAACTCCCGTATACAAAATATATTACAATAGCATTATATCTTTAAAACTATAAATTGTTGTAATGCATGTATAAACTAAACATTTTTCTAGATTTAAAGTATATGTGTTTATCTTAGGCTCTACAAAAATCTACGCTTTCATAACAAGTGATTCCATTTCTAGATATTCTAAAACAAACGAGCCACACTTTTAGAAAACTATTATAGGTATAGTTTTATGAGGATATTGCTAACTTTTACATACTAGAAACATGATTTTCGAGAAATCACTTTCATATACAATAGTAAATGAACATTTTAACACGTAAATCTGTTTTTATACTACGGTTCTGTGAGACATTAACTTCACGTACGTTCGAGTACACATTTCAAGTCCTGTATTATATACCATAATCCCTTGGAGGGGGAGCATGGTGTTTGTGTATAGATCTATACGAGCTTGACAACCCACGCCCTGACTGTTAGCTACAGTCCACCATTTGGGGTGACAAACGTCATAACATTCCAACGCCTAAAGAACGTTGTGTATAGGCATTCCGAGTCAATAGTATGGTTATAAAACTCACACGAGGTATTAAAAACACATTGATTTACGAGGTTTTCAAACTTATTAGTTATTTTTACACTTACATACTATTTTTGGAAACAAACTTTGGTCTTGAAGGAAGACTACTTTTATACTAGTAGAAAATATAGGATTTTTCTAAACACAAACCAACAAGGACAAGACATTTCATTTCATACAAACATTGTCATTAAATACTTATGAAACTCACCAACTTAAATGCTGATCAACTCTTTCAAAATTACTTGTATGTCCCAGGGATTCAATAACTACAAGTATCATTATGCTTTTGATGAAGGGATGCTGCGGCGTCAGTTTAATCTCATATTTTGACATCATATTTGTAATTGGTTTTGAACATGTAACTTTTGACAAATGTAAACTTTCAATTATATATATGATGGTTGTATTACTTCCTTTACTATGTATTCATTTGTTACGTTACCACATGAAGTCATCCGCCCCCGAACGTTTCCGCCGTTCAGGTTTGGGGGTGTGACAGATTGGTATCAGAGCAATGTTTATAGTGAACTAAGTATATCGAACCTCATAAGATATACAAACTATAAATGCTTAGGGACTCAAAGTCTCTGACAAAAGTTTTTGTACCTAAAATCCTTATTTCACATAAATAGATTATTTTAGGTTATAAAAATCCGAAATACATGCATGCAACGACACACTTTTAGGATAAGAACTATACAAAAAGTTTTAGGACAAGTTGGACACTACGACTAATTCTCGAGATATGTAATCAAATTTGGGATGAATATAGCCTGATCAACTATGTTTATCCGAAATTTGACTAACGTATGTAAAGGAATGATCGTAGTGAGCAACAAGTCAAAACTTAACAAAATAGACACTAGTATCTAACGTACAAATTAAATACTATAGGAGTATTTGGTGCATACACTAGATTAATTAGTATTACATGTCTCAAGTTTTATTCAAATCTTATAACCCTATTCTCGTATAGTCAAATGGCTGGATTTCACCCGCATGAAGACCCCTACTACCCACAACAAGGCAACGGAGGATGGATTGAAGAGGATCCGGAGGAGGACGAAGAGCCCATTGAGTTGGATGGCGGGGACGACTCCGGGACAGACTCGGAACCAGAAATAGTCAACCCTCCACCCATTAGGAGGAACTTTCTAGGACCGAATCCCGTTTGGGGAAGTCACCTCATCCACTGGAGCCAACAACAAGGGATACGCTCTCCTTACGGAATGTGTCGAGACTTCTATGACATCAGGAACGGGGGTTCAGCCGACCGAGCACTTCCAGCAATGGTAGGTAAACTGGCAAACCAGTCCTACCAATCGGGGGTTCAAGCAAACCGAATCCGAGAGGTCAACGTGGAAGTACAAATCCACACGGCCGATATCATCCGCCTAGAGATGTTGCAAAACGACATCCACCTTCGCGCCGAAGCATTCCAAGCACAAGTGAATGCAGCCTTCGCAGAATTGAGAGAACAACAAGCCGCCTTTGATAGGCATCTTATGGAGTCGAAGCAATCAGATGCAGAATTGAGCTCCAATCGCAACACACGTCGCAAGTAGTACTTGTGAAAACCTCAAATTTTGTTATAACTTAGGACGTCGGCTAAAAGTCTTTAAATTTTTCGAACTTTGTAATCGGAGACCCTTATAGGGGTCAAATTTTCATGATCGTTGTATCAACTTTTATATTAATATAAGTGACACTATTATTACTACGTTGAGTATTTCGTTCAAACCTTGAAAAATCATCGAGAAACCAAATACTTGTTTCATACTTTCACTCTTACAAATAACTTTCATTTTTCTATTTTTCATGCTATCATCTGTTGTTGAACTATGGCAATTTGGTTCATGAGACACATTCATTTTTCACTTATTCTTATCCATATCATCATCTTTTAAACGTATAGTTAAAGATTCCGCCACGCAGGAATACCAGACATAACCCTATCAATGAAACACCGATACCACCACCACCTCCACCTCCTTAATTTGATGTTGTCATGTTCCAAGCAGCAGTCACCGCAGCGGTAGCAGCTGCCATGTCACAACTCAATAACTCGAGTACTAATGACTCGAGAACTGGCACACACCTATCCAACCATGGCGAGAGTCATGGGCAACCCCGAGAATGCTCTTATAAGGACTTTACTAATGCCAAACCCCGTATGTTTTATGGAACTGGTGGTGTGATGGCTCTGAGATAGTGGATTGAAAGGACAGAATCAATCTTTGAAATCTGCTCCTGCCCCGAGCACAGCAAAGTCAAATTTGCAACCTTCACACTCATTGATAGAGCTTTAACTTGGTGGAACGGCCACGTTAAAGTACTTACCCTAATAGTGGCAAACTCCATAAGCTGGGAGAGCCTCAAAGCCATGATGATGAGAGAATACTGCCCTCGGGGAGAGATTCAAAAGCTCAAACATGAACTCTAGACTCTCGGAATGGTTGGTACCGACATCGCTACATATACCAACAGATTCTGCGATCTGGCAATCCTTTGCCCAGATATGATTGCTCCTGAGAGCAAGAAAATAGAGAGGTACATATGGGGACTGACGCCCCAAATACGATCAAACGTGTTAGCTTCCAAACCTAACACCTTTGAAAGTGCTAAGGAACTAGCACAATCTCTGATTGACTACGGAGGCCATCAGAACTCAACCGTTTCTGCACCATAACCACAGAGAGGAAACAACAACAACAACAACAACAACAGGAAGAGAGTATGGAATAAAGGGAAGGGTGGGTCTTCGCAAGAAACCGCAAAGAAACAACTGGTTTCAGTGAATGCTGCCACGGTACCTACCACAGCTCCTACAAATACCTACACAACAAAGCCTTATGTAGGTAACCTTCCAAAGTGCACCAAATGCACTTACCACCACCATGGACCTTGTCGGGAAATGCAGTGCGCCAACTACAACAGAAAGGGACACACAGCCGGTTTCTGCAAGGATCCCGCAAAGCCGATCACTCAAGTTCCCAGTGCGGGTATAGGCCAGACTTGCTACGGTTATGGCGAGGTGGGCCACTACAAGAGGAACTGCCCTAAGGCAGCAGGCACCGGCGGTGTGGGACGAGTTTTGACTATACACCACGACGAAGCTATAGCTGACCCAACTGTAGTTGCTGGTACATTCCTCCTCGATAATTCATATGCTTGCATATTATTCGATAGTGGAGCGGAGAGAAGCTTCGTGAGTCAAAACTTTATTCACTTACTTAAACCTAAACCTAGCAAACTAGAAAAATCATTCACTGTAGAGATGGCCAACGGAAAAACCGAAAACGGTAACTACATATATAAGGACTGTACGTTAACTTTAGACGATCATTCTTTCCCAATCAATCTCATGCCGGTTCCTATTAAAAGTTTCGACGTCATAGGCGGCATGGATTGGTTAGGTCTTCTTCGCGTCGACATCATTTGTTTTGAAAAATCAGTTCGTCTTAATCTCCCTAACAACGAAACATTAGTGATTTACGGCGACAAATCAAGTATAAACCTTCGTATCATTTCGTGCATCCAAGCTCGAAAGTGTTTACGGAAGGATTGTCAAGCATTCCTAGCGCACATCGTCGATACAAGCCAGGAACTGAAGGATATCAAGAACATTCCAGAAGTACGCGACTTTCCCGATATCTTTCCAGAAGAACTACCAGGATTACCACCACAACGCCAAGTCGAATTCAGAATCGACTTAGTTCCAGGGGCTACCCTAGTAGCGAAATCGCCTTATCGTCTAGCACCAACAGATATGCAAGAACTTTCCAGTCAACTTAATGAACTCCTTCAAAAAGGATTCATAAGACCAAGTTTCTCACCTTGGGGAGCACCGGTCTTGTTCGTAAAGAAGAAAGACGGATCGTTCCGTATGTGCATCGACTACAGAGAGCTGAACAAACTTACTGTCAAGAACCGTTACCCTCTACTCCGTATTGACGACCTATTCGATCAACTCCAAGGAGCAAACTACTTCTCGAAGATAGATATACGATCCGGATATCACCAATTACGGGTACTTGAAGGGGATATTCCCAAGACAGCTTTCCGAACTCGTTATGGGCACTACGAATTTATAGTAATGCCATTTGGATTAACCAACGCACCAGCAGTATTTATGGACCTAATGAATAGGGTATGCCATCCTTACTTAGATCGGTTCGTCATCGTCTTTATCGATGATATACTTATCTACTCCCGAAGTAAGGAAGAGCATAGTCAAAACCTACGAAAAGTCTTAGAAACACTGCGATCGGAGAAACTCTATGCGAAGTTCTCTAAATGCGAATTTTGGATTCGAAGAGTCGAATTTTTGGGCCACGTGGTTAGAGAGAAAGGGATACACGTGGACCCCTCCAAAATCAAGGCCATCGAGACCATCAAGAACTGGTCAACACCAAAGACACCTACAGAAATTCGTCAATTTCTAGGTCTCGCTGGCTACTATCGCAGATTTATAAAGAACTTCTCTAGCATTGCGAAACCTCTTACTAGGAAGCAAAACAAGAAAAGGCGTTCCAAACACTAAAACAGGCCTTGTGCACCGCACCGATACTATTCCTCCCCGAAGGGATAGAAGACTTCGTAGTGTATTGTGATGCCTCAAATCAAGGATGTGGTTGTGTTCTTATGCAGAGAGGGAAAGTTATTGCTTATGCCTCCCGACAGCTTAAGACACACGAAGTGAACTATACGACACACGATCTTGAGTTAGGAGCAGTGGTATTTGCTCTGAAGATCTGGAGACACTACTTATACGGAACAAAGAGTACTATTTTCACCAATCACAAGAGCCTTCAGCACATTTTCGATCAGAAGGAACTCAACATGCGACAACGACGATGGGTTGAGTTACTAAATGACTACGAATGCGAAATTCGTTATCATCCTGGCAAGGCCAACGTGGTAGCTGACGCCCTCGGTCGAAAGGAATACACTGGTTAGAAGGTCAAATTTCTGACTATGACTATCCATTCCCACTTATCCACGCAAATTAAGGAGGCACAAGTGGAAGCTTTGCGACCTGAAAATGTGGCGGGTGAATCCCTGCGAGGAATGGAAAAGAATCTAGAAGTCAAGGGTGGCGGAGCATATTATCTTATGGACCGAATCTGGACGCTGAAACATGGCGGATTCAGAGACGTAGTAATGACTGAAGCACACAACACGAGGTATTCCGTTCACCCGGGTTCAGATAAGATGTATCTGGATCTTAAGAATTTGTACTGGTGACCTAACACGAAGGCAGAAATTGCTACCTTCGTAAGTAAATGCCTTACTTGCGCTAAGGTTAAGGTCGAGTATGAAAAACCGTCAGGATTACTACAATAACCAGAGATACCAGAATGGAAATGGGAACGGATTACTATGGACTTCATAACCAAGTTACCCAAGACGACGGGTGGACTCGATACCATATGGGTCATCATTGACAGATTGACCAAATCCGTGCATTTCCTACCCATCAAGGAGACTGACAAAATGGAAAAGCTTACAAGCACTTACTTAAGGGAAGTAGTGCGACTGCATGGTGTTCCGATATCCATTATCTCCGACTGAGATAGTAGATTCACTTCAAGATTCTAGCAGTCACTACAAGGTTCCCTGGGGACTAAGCTAGACATGAGTATAGCCTACCACCCACAAACAGACGGGCAGAGTGAGAGAACGATACAGACTTTAGAAGATATGCTGAGAGCCTGTGTGATTGACTTTGGAAAGGCATGGGATATCCATTTACCCCTTGTCGAATTTTCATACAACAATAGTTATCATACAAGCATAAAGGTTGCTCCGTTCGAAGCCCTCTATGGTCGAAAGTGCAGATCCCCTCTGTGCTGGACTGAAGTTGGCGATACCCAGTTAGCTAAAGGAAGAGTTCCTGAAAGCACTCTCACCGGTCCGGAAATCATACGAGAAACAACAGAGAAGATCGTTCAGATTCGTGAACGATTGAAAGCCTCTAGAGACCGACAGAAAAGCTACGCTGACCAAAGGAGGAAACCTTTGGAATTCCAGGTAGGAGAACACGTTTTATTAAAGGTCTCACTATGGAAGTGTTTAATACGCTTTGGAAAGCGGGGGAAACTAAATCCAAGATACATAGGGCCTTTCGAGATTCTTGCCAGAATCGGCCCTGTGGCTTACAAGCTTAACCTACCGCGTGAACTTAGTAACATACATCCAACCTTCCACGTCTCAAACTTGAAAAAGTGTCGGTCCGATAAGACTCTTGTTATTTCACTCGACGAAATCGAGATTAACGAGAGCCTCAACTTTGTGGAAGAATCAGTAGAAATCATGGACCGAGAGGTCAAACAAACAAAACAAAGTCGCATACCTATCGTGAAGGTTCGCTGGAACGCCAAGCGGGGACTTGAATTCACATGGGAACGCGAAGATCAGATGAAACAAAAGTACCCTCATCTCTTTCATGTTCACTAGTGTCTTTACTACTTTAAATTTCAGGACGAAATTCCCTCTAACGGGGGGATGATGTGACAATCCGATATTTCAACTCTTTGTAATGGCCTAATAGGTCAAGTATTGTAACCACTTTTGAGTTAATAAAATTAACGTTGATAATAAAATGTCCAAAAAGTTTCTATTTAACTACCTACTATGTTTTATATCATTAAACCGGGATCGTACGTAAAAAGAATGCCCAAAACCCGGCTTCGTATATTGAAGTTAAGATTTTTCCAAATTCGGCTTAGCAACAGACAACTAAAAACTCGAATCGGAGATCGAGCGACTTTCGGCCGGAATTACCTAAATGAGAATCGAAGGTCTCGACATTGGTATTTCAGCGGTAAAAAGTCTGGCAAAAACCGACGTCAGATAAAGAAGTTATGAATTGTTTAAAGAAATTTCTTAATCACGACATTTTATAAATAAATAATAAAAGTAATGTCGGAATTTGCTGACGGAATCTAAATGAAAGTTGTAGAGTATGGTCTCACCTTCACGGGGATATAAAGAGCGTCGAAAACGGAGTTCGCATGAAGAAGATATGAATTTTTGAAGTTTATTATATAAATTATATATTTATTTAATTCAAAATCCGATATTATCCGAAGGGGGAGTCAGCGTACTCATCCGAGTTACGCGCCGCGTAACCCCGTACGCCCTGCGTACGCGAAGGCCTTGGCAAAGGATCATCCACGTTGCGCCTGTGCGAACTAACGACCCGTCCCATCTGAGCTCCGAGGCAGTCGAGGACTCGGTCACGCATGACGTACGCGTACTCCCAGCGTACGTGCGTACGCCCCGTGTAACGAGGCCTCTCAGCCTCCTATAAATAGAGGTGTGAGGGTTCCGGAAAATATACCCCATTCCTCTCATTTCTCTCACGATATTGCCTCGATTTCCGTGCCCGCACTACCCCGAAGCCCTGGTCATTTTGTGCAAGTCCCGAAGGTCGATTTTACTCCCGAGATTTCCGAGAATCCCGAGAAAAATCCGTTTCCCAAGACGAAACTATGCCCGGTTTTTCCATCTCGCTATCTTCAAACTTTCAAGTGAGTTCATACACCTTAATTAACCCTTTTTAAATATTCTAAACGCTTTTATATGCTTTCTAAGGGGGGGGGGGGGGGAAATACAAGTAAAACACACGACTACTATCGGGTGTTACATATAAAGATTATTATACACTTTTACTAAGTAGAATCATATGTGATTTATAAACTTTATAGGGAACTCCCGTATACAAAATATATTACAATAGCATTATATCTTTAAAACTATAAATTGTTGTAATGCATGTATAAACTAAACATTTTTCTAGATTTAAAGTATATGTGTCTATCTTAGGCTCTACAAAAATCTATGCTTTCATAACAAGTGATTCCTTTTCTAGATATTCTAAAACAAACGAGGCACACTTTTAGCAAACTATAATAGGTATAGTTTTATGAGGATATTGCTAACTTTTACATACTAGAAATATGATTTTCGAGAAAACACTTTCATATACAATAGTAAATGAACATTTTAACACGTAAATCTGTTTTTATACTACGGTTCTGTGAGACATTAACTTCACGTACGTTCGAGTACACACTTCAAGTCCTGTATTATATACCATAATCCCTTGGAGGGGGAGCATGGTGTTTGTGTATAGATCTATACGGGCTTGACAACCCACGCCCTGACTGTTAGCTACAGTCCACCATTTGGGGTGACAAACGTCATAACATTCCAATGCCTAAAGAACGTTGTGTATAGGCATTCCGAGTCAATAGTATGGTTATAAAACTCACACGAGGTATTAAAAACACATTGATTTACGAGGTTTTCAAACTTATTAGTTATTTTTACACTTACATACTATTTTTGGAAACAAACTTTGGTCTTGAAGGAAGACTACTTTTATACTAGTAGAAAATATAGGATTTTTCTAAACACAAACCAACAAGGACAAGACATTTCATTTCATACAAACATTGTCATTAAATACTTATAAAACTCACCAGCTTAAATGCTGATCTACTTTTTCAAAATTACTTGTATGTCCCAAGGATTCAGTAACTACAGGTATCATTATGCTTTTGATGAAGGGATGCTGCGGCGCCAGTTTAATCTCATATTTTGACATCATATTTGTAATTGGTTTTGAACATGTAACTTTTGACAAATGTAAAATTTCAATTATATATATGATGTTGTATTGCTTTCTTTACTATGTATTCATTTGCTACGTTATCACATAAAGTCATCCGCCCTCGAACGTTTCCGCCGTTCAGGTTTGGGGGTGTGACAGATATGTGGTTTTAGGGTTTCTTGTACCCTTGACTAAGTTGATTTGAGGTCCAAATAGTCATTCTGGAGATGAGGCCTTGTACCTGGACCCATAGAGGTCCAGAGAACCTTATTCTTCAAGCTTTATGGAGAACAATGAAGGTCATGACCTTGGGTTAAGGTATTTGAGACAAAATCATCATTTGATACTTATTGGTTGGGTTATAAGCATCAAGATTCGGACTTTACGTGACATTTATGATTGGGAAGGCCAGATCTATGAATTAGGGGCATAGATCTGACCACAGGAGATCAATAGAGTTTGTGCATGGCATGAACTCACCGAGTTGTTCTTGGGACTCGACGAGTAGGGTTAAGGTCCACGCAGATCACTTAGTGAATAGACTTGCGGAGTTAGGGATAACTCAGTGAGTCAGAAGGGGGTTAAAAGACTGGAGTTCAAGGCGGTACTCGCCGAGCTGTTCTTGAGACTCGGCGAGTTGAGTCGGGGTAGCCCTACGATTCATGCCAGGTATGCCTCGTCGAGCATAGGATAGGACTCGACGTACCAAGCAGGACAGAGAGTTAGTGGACATGTGTGTACTCGCCGAGTCACCGGAGTGCACTCAACGAGTTGGGTCAAAGTTGATCGTTGACTTTTGTTGACTATTAGGGTTGGTCAACAATGGGGTCCTTGAGTCAAGAGGGGGGGGGGTGTAAAATAGTCTTTTACCCTTCTGAGGGTGACAATTGAGGGTCGAGGCTAGCCTCGAGTGTTATGTTTATGAGGGTATTTTGTTTGTATGAATAGGCGGAGGCTAGGCAATACTTCTACCGAGTCATAGATTTACGAGACGTCTGAGGTGAGTCTTCTCATTATGCCTTACCCGATGGGGTAATTGTATGTGACCGAAGGGTCTTATGTGTATGATGTATATGCGATGTAAGTTATACGTGATATGTTATGTGATATGAGCATGATGTGGGCCGAAAGGTCAAGATGATACGGACCGAAAGGTCAACCAATTCTGGGATGGAAATCCCCTGAGACACTTGGATCGGAAGGTCCTATGGCCTGGAAAGGCGTATGTGATATATGTGGTATTTTGGGGAACTCACTAAGCATTTGTGCTTACAGTATTATGTGCTATGTGTTTAAGGTACTAGCGATGATCGCAGGAAGGAGTCGGCATGACTCGTACACACGCACACTGGAGTTTAAATATTTTGATCTTGGGGTTTTGTACTGATACAATATTGATACAATGTTTTTATTTATGAATGCAAACTATATTTCATGGTTTTTCAAAAGTGAAAAATTGTTCAAATTTTTACAGTGTTACAAGTTGGTATCAGAGCCTTGGTTTGAGGGATTCGGATACATCTTCAGGCGTATCTGAACTCAAACTGGGGATTTGAGGAAAAAAAATTTAATAATAAAGTAAATTTTAAAAAAAAAGAGAGAAAAAGGGTTTTGAGACAAACGGAGCAGAGCCGTGTGTACAACCAGGCAGCGCCCGAACGGTGATTTCCCAAAATACTCTCGTAATAAATGTTATCAGATATGCTATGTTATGCTATATGATGAATTAGGATATGCATGCTAGAGTAGACTAGGGATTCTTATTAGGACTAAAGTGGCCTAATATATGATGCCTTAGTCTAGGGGTTTTGCTGCTAGAAATGTTTAAGAGTGGTTAGGTAGCAGCGAGGTGCTTATGAGAGGATTGCTAGCGGGTAGCACATGATAGTAAGAGTAGAGCACTTGGGATTTGGGGCTCAAGGAGGAGGACTTGGGATGAATGCCGATGCGGTATGGACGGTAGTATTGGGGCCGTACTACTGAAGATACCGGTTTGGTGCGCAGTCCAAGTAAGAATCCTTAGGGCACTAAGGAACCAATGGGGTGGAGTTATCGAGTGTGATTATACTCGTATGGGTCCCTAATATTCTTATGTTGTATATCAGAGGGAGATCATGGTTGGGACGCGCCACACACCATAGGTCAACGGGACGAGTGATGAGGAGATCCGTAGGATCATCCACGAGGAGGTGGCTGCGGCCATCAGGGCTGAGATTCCAGAGATGTTCGGGTCTATTAAGACCACTTTGATTGAGACTTTTGATGAGCGGTATGCTGCTCTTTCTGATGCTGCTGTTGCTGCAGCCACTGTGGCTGTTGCTGCTCCCAGGCCGCAAGGGGGTGACTCGTTGTTGTATCGGGAGTTCAACAACACGAAGCCACCAGAATTTGACGGAACTCAGGATCCGATAGCCTCAATGAGGTGGGTTTATGACATAGAGGGGTGCTTCTACACATGTTCCTATCCGGAGCATCTGAGAGTTCGGTTCGCGCTGAACCAGCTTCGCTTGGGAGCGAAGGACTGGTGGAAGTTTGTGATGGCACACTACACCCATGCTGAGCTTGTTGCAGTAACCTGGGAGAGGTTCATTGCTATGTTCCGAAATGGGTACATTCCCCAGGTGGAGAGGGAGCGATTGGTACAGGAGTTTATAACCCTTAAGCAGGGTACTGAGTCGGTTACAGAGATTACACGGAGGTTTCACGAGAGGGCGATGTTCTGCCCTGAGCACGTGTCGACCGAGCAGGCACGTATGAGTCGATATCTGAGCATTTTGAGGAGAGACATTCGTGAGTTTGTGGCAAACTCATCATACCGTACATTTGCTGAGCTTCAGGCAAATGCACGGAAAAGGGATATTGAATTGGAGACGCAGGCCAAGGGGGAGGCCGAGTCTTAGAGGATGGATCGGCGCCCAGTACAGTCTCAACTGGCAGCGAAGAGGGCCAAGCCCGCCGATTCGAGGACTGGGGGTCAGAAGGGCCGCACTTGCGGAAAGTGCAACAAGGGTTGTAACGGAGTTTTTAGGGTTGGTGCTTGCTACAAGTGTGGCAAGGAGGGGCATATCGCCAAGGATTGCCCCAAGGGATTCATGGTCTGTTTTCACTGCAACCAAACTGGGCACCGGAAGGCGGAATGTCCACAGTTTCGAGGGACGACGCATATAGCACCTCAGGGATCTGCCCCTACTGTTACAAGAGCTAGTAAGAGTCGGCCTGTGAAAGTCGAGGCGCCAAAGGCGCGAGGGAGAGCATTTCAGCTGATAGCGGAGAAGGTCCGTGCAGCACCTGACGTCGTGGCTGGTATGTACTCTATCATGTATTCATTTTATATTGAGATATTGTGCTTATATTATGTTATGTGTAGGTACTTTTCTTCTGAATTATGTACCTGCTCTAGTGTTATTTGAATCGGGTGCGAGTCGATCTTTTGTATCGTTGGCATTTAGCCGACACATCAGTATGAGTAGAGAGGCGTTGAGTCAACCTCTGAGAGTTTCCATAGCGGATGAGAGCGCGGTCTATGCCACCGAGGTGATTCGAGGTTGTGTGCTTGAGATTTTTGGGGTTGAGTTCCCGATCGATTTGGTTGCCATTGCGATGGGGGATGTCTGTGTCATCGTGGGCATGGACTGGTTGAGCAGATTTGGAGCGATCATCGACTGCGAGCGACAGCTTGTGACCATGTGAGACCCTAATGGGGGAGTCCTTACAGTGTACGCCGAGGGTACACGTTCTGTGTCGGCGTTTTGTTTAGCCGCCAGGGCGAGACAGAGTCTTCAACAGGGATGTAAGGGATTTATAGCGTATGTGATGGATGCGAGGGTTGATTCAGAGAAACCGAGGTCAGTGGAAGAGGTCCCGATAGTGCGTGAGTTCCCGGATGTATTTCCGGAGGAGTTGTCGGGTGTGCCTCTCGTGAGGCAGTTAGAGTTTAGTATCGATCTGATCCCGGGGGCTGTGCCTATCGCCAAGCTACCCTATTGCCTTACGCCTCCCGAGATGCAGGAGTTGTCCTCGCAACTTCAGGAGCTGCAGGGGAAGGGATTTATTCAGCCGAGCAGTTCACTGTGGGGAGCACCTATCCTTTTCGTCAAGAAAAAGGAAGGTTCACACCGGATGTGCGTAGATTACCGGGAGTTGAACAAGTTGACGATCAAGAACCGTTATCCGTTGCCGAGGATTGATGATTTGTTCGGTTAGTTGCAGGGAGCATCTTGGTTCTCCAAGATCGACCTAAGGTCTGGATATCATCAGGTAAGGGTGCGGGATGAGGATATCCAGAAGACAACATTTATGACTCGTTATGGGCATTACAAGTTTGTGGTGATGCCTTTCGGGCTCACCAACGCACCAGCGGTGTTCATGGATCTAATGAACTGGGTGTGCAGACCGATGTTGGATCGCTTAGTGATCGTATTCATCGATGATATTTTGGTGTATTCGAGGTTTAGAGAGCATCATTAGGAGAATTTGAGGGAGGTCCTCTGGGTTTTGAGATCGGAGAGGCTTTATGCCAAATTCTCCAAGTGTGATTTCTGGTTGTGAGAGGTCCAGTTCCTGGGACATCTCGTTAACCAGAAAGGGATATTGGTCGACCCGGCCAAGATTGAGGCGGTGATGAGTTGGGAAGTACCGAGGTCACCAACGGAGATCAGGAGTTTCCTAGGGCTGGCAGGCTATTATCGGAGGTTTATCAGGGATTTCTCCAAGATCGCCATGCCACTCACTAAATTGACCCGGAAGGGTGTAGCTTTTGCTTGGGGTCCAGAGCAGCAGGCCTCCTTCGAGACACTTCGCCAGAGGCTATGTGAAGCCCGGTGTTAGCCCTTCCGGAGGGAATGGAGGATTTTGTGGTATATTGTGACGCGTCGATATCAGGGTTGGGAGCAGTGCTTATGTAGAGGGGGCATGTGATAGCGTATGCATCGAGGCAGCTAAAGCCTCATGAGGCGAGGTATCCTACCCACGATTTGGAGTTGGGGGCAGTAGTGTTCGCCCTCAATATCTGGCATTACTATCTGTATGGAGTCCGATGTACCATTTACACGGATCATAAGAGCCTAAAATACTTGATGGATCATTCCAACCTGAATATACGTCAGAGGAGATGGCTGGATGTGGTAAATGATTATGATTGCGAGATCCTATATCACCCGGGTAAGGCTAAAGTGGTAGCCGATGCCCTGAGTCGTAGGATGGAGAGCGTTCCGATGCAAGACGTTTTTATGAGATTGACAGTGATGACTCCGGTGTCGGACACTATCCGACGAGCCCAGGCCAAGGTCGTGAGACTGTAGAACCAGAAGAGGGAGCGAGTTATCGGTCAAGTGTCAGAGTTAGGGATAACTCAGTGAGTCAGAAGGGGGTTAAAAGACTGGAGTTCAAGGCGGTACTCGCCGAGCTGTTCTTAAGACACGACGAGTTGAGTCGGGGTAGCCCCGCGATTCATGCCAGGTATGCCTCATCGAGCATAGGATAGGACTCGATGTACTAAGCGGGACAGAGAGTTAGTGGACATGTGTGTACTCGCCGAGTCACCGGAGTGCACTCGGCGAGTTGGGTCAAAGTTGACCGTTGACTTTTGTTGACTATTAGGGTTGGTCAACAATGGGGTCCTTGAGTCAAGAAGGGGGGGGGGGGTAAATAGTCTTTTACCCTTCTGAGAGTGACAAATGAGGGTCGAGTCTAGCCTCGAGTGGTATGTTTATGAGGGTATTTACTTTGTATGAATAGGCGGAGGCTAGGCAATACTTTTACCGAGTCAGAGATTTACGAGACGTCTGAGGTGAGTCTTCTCACTATGCCTTACCCGAGGGGTAATTGTATGTGACCGAAGGGTCTTATGTGTATGATATATATGCGATGTAAGTTATATGTGATATGTTATGTGATATGAGCATGATGTGGGCCGGAAGGTCAAGAGGATACGGACCAGAAGGTCAACCGAGTCTGGGATGGAAATCCCATGAGACACTTGGATCGGAAGGTCCTATGGCCTGGAAAGGCGTATGTGATATATGTGGTATTTTGGGGAACTCACTAAGCATTTGTGCTTACATTATTATGTGTTATGTGTTTCAGGTACTAACAATGATCACAGGAAGGCGCCGACATGACTCGTACACACGGACACTGGAGTTTAAATATTTTGATCTTGGGGTTTTGTACTGATACAATGTTGATACAATGTTTTTATTTATGAATGCAAACTATATTTCATGGTTTTTCAAAAGTGAAAAATTGTTCAAATTTTTACAGTGTTACAAATTTCAGACATCGAGGGGTGTTTCTTCACCTGCTCATCTCCAGAGCATTTGAGAGTCCGGTTCGCATTGAACCAGCTTCGCTTGGGAGAGAAGGATTGGTGGAAGCTTGTGACGACGCATTATTCACCTGCTGAGCTTGCTGTATTGACTTGGGAGAGGTTCACTGCTATGTTCCGAGATGAGTACATTCCCTAGGTGGAGAGGGAGCATTTGGCACAGGAGTTTCTGACCCTCAAGCAGGGTACTAAGTCTGTTACAATGATTACGAGGATCTTCCATGAGCGGGCGATGTTCTGCCCAGAGTACGTGTCCTACGAGTAGGCATGTATGAGTCGTTATTTGAGCATTTTGAGGAGAGATATACGAGAGTTCGTGGTGAACTCGACATACCGGACATTTTCTGAGCTTCAGGCAAATTCCCGGAAGAGGGAGATAGAGCTGGAGACCCAGGCTAGGGAGGAGACTGAATCTCAGGGGAGGGATCGACGACCGACACAGTCTTAGCCGGTAGCCAAGCAGGCCAAGCCCACTAATTCGAGAACTAGGAGTCAGAAGGGCTGCACTTGTGGCAAGTGCGGCAAGAGCCACGATGGGGTGTACAGAGCGGGGTCTTGCTACAAACGTGGCTAGGAGGGGCATATGGCCAAGGATTGTCCCAAAGGTTTTGCAGTATGTTTTCACTGCACCTAGACCAGACACCGCAAGGTGGAATGTCCACAGTTGCGAGGGACAGCCCAGGGAGCATCTCAGGGATCTGCCCCTGCTGCAGTGAGAGCTACAGACAGTCGGCCCGTAAAGGCCGAGGCACCAAAGGCACGAGGGAGAGCCTTCCAGTTGACTGTGGAAGAGGTCCGTGTAGTGCCCGATGTCGTGGATGGTATGTATTATTTCATGTATTTACTTTTATGTTGAGATATTGTGCATATATTATGATATGTGTAGGTACTTTTCTTGTGAGTTTTGTACCCGCCTTGGTGTTATTTGACTTGGGTGCGAGTTGGTCTTTTGTATCTTTGGCTTTTAGTCAGCACATCAGTATTAGTCGAGAGGCGTTGAGTCGGCCCCTGCGAGTTGGTCTTTTGTATCGGAGAGGCTTTATGCCAAATTCTCCAAGTGTGATTTCTGGTTACGAGAGGTCCAATTCCTAGGGCACCTCGTTAACCAGAAAGGGATATTGGTCGATCCGGCCAAGATTGAGGTAGTGATGAGTTGGGAGGTGCTGAGGTCACCTACCGAGCTCATGAGTTTCCTAGGGTTGGCTGGTTACCATCGGAGATTTATCAGGGATTTCTCCAAAATCGTCGTGCCACTCACCAAGTTGACCCAGAAGGGTGTTGCTTTTTCATGGGGCCTATAGCAGCAGGCTTCCTTCGAGACACTTCTCCAGAGACTATGCGAAGCCCCAGTGTTAGCACTTCCGGAGGGGATGGAGGACTTCGTGGTGTATTGTGACGCGTCAATATCAGGATTAGGAGGGGTGCTTAAGTAGAGGGGGTTTGTGATATCATACGCATCGAGGCAGCTGAAGCCTCATAAGATGAGGTATCCCTCCCACGATCTGGAGTTAGGGGCAGTGGTGTTGGCCCTCAAAATCTGGCGTCACTATCTGTATGGGGTTCGGCGTACCATATACACGGACCAAAAGAGCCTGAAGTATTTAATGGATCAACCCAATCTGAACATGCGACAGAGGAGATGGTTGGATGTGCTAAAGGATTACGATTGTGAGATCTTTTACCACCCGGGCAAGGCTAACGTTGTAGCCGATGCCATGAGTCGTAGGGCGGAGGGCGCCCCGATACAGGATGTTTGTATGAGGCTGACAGTGATGACCCAAGTATTTGACGCCATTTGAGGGGCCCAGGCTGAGGATGTGAGAGTAGAGAACCGTAAGAGGGAGCGTGTTATTGGGTAGGTATTGGGGTTCGTCACTAATAGCCGAGGGCTTATGACCTTTCAGGGATCGATTTGGGTGCCGTTTGTGGGCGGAACGCGCACCATCTTGATGGAGGAGGTTCATAGATCGAAGTTTCCGATCCATCCCGAGGCCACTAAGATGTATTTGGACCTGAAGAAAGAGTATTGGTGGCCATGTATGAAGAAGGATGTTGCACTGTTCGTTGAGAGGTGCTTGACCTATCGCAGGGTTAAGACCGAGCACCAGCGTCCACATGGTAAGCTGCAGCTGTTAGAGATTCCCGAGTGGGAATGGGAAAAAATTACCATGGATTTCATCACCAAATTGCAGATGATTGTGAGGGGTGTCGATGCAATTTGGGTGATTGTAGACAGGTTGACGAAGAGCGCTCATTTCCTTGCTATCAGTGAGAGCTCTTCCGCTGAGAGGTTGGCAGAGCTGTACGTGAAGCAGGTGGTATCACGACATAGGGTGCCGATCTCGATTGTCTTAGATCGAGATGTGAATTTCACTTCCAGGTTCTAGAAGAAGTTTCATGAGGAATTGGGTACGAGGCTGCATTTTAGCACCGTATACCACCCACAGACTGATAGGCAGAGCAAGCGGATGATTCAGACGCTCGAGGACATACTTCGGGCATGTGTGTTGGACTTCGGAGGAAGTTGGGACACATATTTAACCTTGGCTGAGTTTTCCTATAACAAAAACCATCATTCGAGCATCGGTATGCCACCCTTTGAGCTGTTGTATGGGAGGAGGTGTCGGACCCCCATTTGTTGGGGAGAGGTAGGGCAACGTGTGATGGGTAGTATAGAGATTGTGCTTCAGACGACCGAGCAGATTCAATAGGTCAGACAGAGGTTACTGACGGCCCAGAGCCATCAGAAGAGTTATGCGGATATACGACGGTGAGAGCTCGAGTTCCAGGTCAGTGACTTCTTGCTCCTCAAGGTATCTCTTTGGAAAGGAGTGATCCGATTCAGGAAGAGAGGCAAGTTGGGGCCTCGGTATATTGGCCCTTTCAGGGTGACCGCCAGGGTGGGCAGGGTAGCATACTGCTTGGAGCTACCTGCAAAGTTGGGCCAGATTCATGACACCTTTCATGTATCGCAGCTGAGGAAGTGTATTGTCAACGAGTCAGCAATGGTACCATTAGAGGATATTTAGGTGAATGAGAGCCTGAACTATGTTGAGAGACCGGGTGCGATTAGGGATCGGAAGATCAAGGTTCTGAGGAACAAGGAAGTGCCTCTGGTGCAGGTCCAGTGACAACATCCGAAAGGGTCCAAGCTGACTTGGGAGCTGGAGCGAGAGATGCGTGAGCAGTATCCATAGCTATTTGAAAAGTAAGACTTCGAGGACGATGTCTGATTCTAGTGGGGGAGAATCGTAACATCCGGATTTCCAGGTACATTATTTATTTATTATTTTGGAGATTTTGAGAGAGACTCGGCGAGTTGATGCTTAGACTCGCCGAGTAGAGTCGCGAATTTCCATCCGGGTTAATGACCGAACTCGGCGAGTTGACTTATGGACTCGGCGAGTCCGCGCTGTTTAATGAAACCCTAATTTCCGGGGTTTAAGACCTATTTAAAGGCCCTTATGGCCTCCATTTGCGGCTACCAGTTGATACAGAGAGACCCTAGAGTGTGTGAGCGTTTTGAGAGAGAAAAGAAGCCATTTTTGATCCTTGTGTGGGTGATTTTGCAAGAAGAAGGCGACCAAGGCAAGAGGAAACTGAAGACGGAGCTAATCTATAGATTTCAGAGCTTAAGGACTTCACCTTGAGGTATATATTCGATCCTTCTTCAGTTTTGGGTGTTAATCCTTGAGAGTTAGGGTTTCTATCCCATTTAGAGTATGATTGTTAGTGCAATTAGTCCCTTCTTGTGTTGGGGCTGCGGATCTGGATCCAAAGAGGTCCAGAGATCTAAGCCCCTTGATCTTTATGGGGTGTCATTGGGTTATATGAGCTTAGGGTGGCATTTTGAGGCCATTTCTTCAAATAGAGCCATAGGGTCTTTGCATGGGCATCGAGATCCAAACTTTACGTGTTTATTATGATCAAGGAGGGCAGATCTATAGGTTAGAGGAACAAATCTGACCTCAGGAGGTCATTTATGTATAAGCATGGCATGAACTCGCTGAGTCCCAAGAACAGACTCGGCGAGTAGGGCTAGGGTTTCCCGTAAGTCACTTAGTGAGTAACTTGTCGAGTTGGGGGAATGACTCGGTGAGTCCGAAGGGGGTAGAGGATTACAGGTGGAACTCGCCGAGTTCATAATTGAACTCGACGAGTTGAGTCGGGGTGACCCCGCGATTCATGCCAGGTATAACCCGTCGAGCAAGGGGAAGGCTCGACGTGTCATGAGAGGCTAGAGAGATAGTGAACACGTGTAGACTTGCCAAGTCGCCCAAGTGCACTCGACGAGTCAGGTCAAAGTTTGATCGTTGACTTTGTTGACTTTTAGGGATTGGTCAACAATGGGGTCTTTGAGTAAAGATAGGGGTAAAATGGTCTTTTACCCATCTGAGGGTGCTAAGAGAGGTTTGGGTCTAGTCTCGAGAGTTATATTTATGAGCGTATTTTACTTTATGTGATTAGGCAGAGGCTAGACTATACTGCTACTAGACTATACTGCTACCGAGTCAGGGATTTACCGAGACATCTGAGGTGAGTCTTCTCACTATACTTTACCTTTCATGGTAATTAGAGTTATGTGACAGAGTTATTGTATGCTATTTATGTGATGTGTTGCACTGCATTATTTCTATGTGATTTATGCCATGTGTATATCAGAGTATATCAGAGTTAGAACCGCAAGGTTCACAGAGCTAGGACAAGAGGGTCCACAAAGTTAGGGCCCAAGGGCCCACAGAGTTATAGCCTCGAGTGGCTAGTATGTGTTATGTGTGGTATTTTGGGGAACTCACTAAGCTTTATGCTTACAGTGTTATGTGTTATGTGTTTCAGGTACCAGCGATGATCGCGGGAAGGCACCGGCATGATCTGTACACACCCGCTGAGTTTATTATGATTTGATCTTAGGAAATGTTTTGTGAACAATGATACGATCCAATGAGATTTTATTAATGAATGTGTTTCGAAAATGTGTTTTGAAAATGTGAAAAATTGTTTTAATTTTTACGGTGTTACAAGAGAAGGGCCCAAGCTTGATAAAGTTGAAGGCTTTATGACTCTAGGGGCCTCCGAGTCGAAGAGTAGACTTCATAACCCGTGCATCGTGACCAACTCCTACACGACGAGTTGGGACCAACCGACTCGTCGAGTAGGCCCTATGATGTGCATAAGATTCTCAAGTTCCACATTCTAGAAATCGGGGTATTACAAAAATACATAAAAGTAGCATGGCTCAGGATATGCTTAGTAGCCAAGGGCGAATCCATTCTTCGTCTCGTCAAATTTTTTTATTGTTTTTTTCTTTGTCGGATTCTTGTTTTTATACATGGATGATACGTGATAAGTGTCGGGTCTTAAATGGATCACTTGAATGGGTCACTTGGAAGAGTATTGTCATTTTTATAGAGTTAATGACCAAAATAGTTAACGAATTTCGGTTTTTGTCTATAGTAACCATGTCTTTTTAATAAATGTTTGACCAGTAAATTTGTTTGTTTTTATTATTTCATAATTAGGTAATATCATCGGTAAATACAAGTAATATTATCCTATTTTAAAATTTTAAATTGATCAAACAAATTTATTGGTCTAAGGAAAAAAAACATGATTAACTTTAAGTAGACAAAAACAAAATTTGATTACCTCTTAGGTTATAAACCCAAAATTAAACGTGTTGAAGTCAAGTTTCGAAAGTTGAGGTTTCAAGTCAATAAGTGAATGCTTATGTAAGTTTTAATATTCAAAAGTCAGGCTAACGTGTTGTTATTTTGTTTCTCATGATTTTGCTATGCGTTCTAAATAAATTTCTTTTTTATAGTGGATATTATTTATCTAAAGTCTACCATCTTCATCTATGTCTACCACTCATCATTTTCAAGAACAAATGATTAATTAATGGAGCTGTATCGTATTATCCTTGTGTTGCTGTCCGGTATTATATTATTTATCTTGTCATGTTCTGCCGCATTAGATAGAGTATATATAAATCAACCAATCAAAGATGGCAACACCATTGTTTCAGATAGAGAGATCTACGAACTGGGGTTTTTTAGCCCCGGAAAGTCAAAGAATCGATATTTGGGGATATGGTACAAGAAGATATCACCTCGTACAGTTGTCTGGGTTGCAAACAGGCAGACACCGATCAGTGATGCATCTGGGGTGTTTGAACTCACTACAGAAGGAATCCTACAGATTTACATTGGTAATAATAATGTTATCTGGTCATCAAATGTGACATCGGTCTTCGCCAGGAATATGAATCCTGTGGCACAGCTTTTGGACAGCGGAAATCTTGTTGTGTGGGATGGCTATGGCAACAAAGAAAAACTGATCTGGCAAAGTTTTGACTATCCTGGTGACACTTTGCTACCAAGAATGAAATTTGGGAAGGATTTGATAACAGGAAGAGAGAGATACTTCACATCTTGGAAGACCCCTAATGATCCTTCTGTAGGTTTGTATAATTTCCGGGTAGACACAAATGGATATCCACAGATTTTTTTGAGAGAAGGTGAAGGTGAAACCTTGAGGGTTGGACCATGGACCGGTCTTGGCTTTCAAGGGATTCCTGAGGAAAGCATGAATCCAATTTACTCCACAGAATTTGTTGTGAATCAGAAAGAAATGTTTTATAGATATAAACTTAAGAGTACAACTGTTCAGAGGCTTCTTTTGGCATGGGATGGCATGGCACAACGGTTGCAGTGGATAAAGCGAACCCAAGAATGGGTCGTGTATGCAAATGTAGTGGTTGATGCTTGTAGTCGTTATGGAGCATGTGGTCCTTTTGGAAGATGCAGCATGAAAAGTTCTCTACCTTGCAGTTGTTTGGAAGGTTTTGAACCAAAAGTCTCAGAAGAATGGAATGCAGGGGATTGGTCAAGTGGGTGTCAACGTAGAAAGCCATTGGATTGTAGGACTCCAGATGTCTTCCATAAAATTTCAGGAGTGATTTTTCCAGACACACGGCATTCAAGGTACAACTTGAACATGACACTAGGAGAATGTGAGATGGCATGCAGAAGGGATTGTAATTGTACAGCTTATGCTAATTTAGATATCAGAAACGGGGGAAGTGGATGTTTGCTATGGTTTAATGAGCTGATGGATATTAGAGAATATGATGAGCATCAAGAACTGTACATAAGAATGGCAACCTCTGAGTTAGCAGGTATACACATTTTATTCTATATATAACAGTAATTATAAGGAATCTTGACAAAAAAAAAATGTCCTTATCCTGCACGTTGAATGCATTTGATTTTGAATTATAACCTTCTAACCTTACTAATCATTTTATACATTAGAAAAAGACCAATTCAGATTCAACAAGAAGGGAGTACTCGTGGTGGTGCTGTCAGTTTCGTCAGCTGCACTGCTTCTGTCTGCAGTTGCATATGCATCTAGAAAGAAAATGAGAAGGCTTCATAAAAAGGGACAAGGTAAAACAAATCATTCATTATTCTTACAGAAATGAATAATGAAATGTTTTCAAGAATATGAGTTTTGGCAGATTCAGTGTAAACAAGAGAAACTGAAAATGAACTTTTTGTAGGAAGCAGGAAACATACCCTTGATAAAGATCATACGAGTGTTCAAATGGAAAACCTTGATGAGCTACCTTTTTTTAGCCTGAAGAAAATAGTTGAGGCTACCAATAACTTTAACATTGATAATAAGATTGGAGAAGGTGGTTTTGGTCCCGTTTACAAGGTAACTTGCTGATGCTTTTGAAATAAGATGCAATAAATGTCTGTATTGACAAAGAAAATATTAGAATCATAAGCTCCAACGTTATCTGTAGGGTGTGCTGGAAAACAGGCGAGTAATCGCTGTAAAGCGTCTCTCAGAAACATCACAACAAGGACTTGAAGAGTTCCAAAATGAAGTCATTTGTATTGCCAAACTTCAGCATCGGAATCTTGTCAAGCTCCTTGGATACTGCATTCATGGAAATGAAAGGATTCTAATTTATGAATACATGGATAACAAAAGCTTGGACTCATTTCTATTTGGTTTGACTCCCTCTAATGCCTTACTTTCACACTTATTGTAGCAACATGCATGGACTAATTAATAAGTGGTTCATATTTTGCAGATGAAACCAAAGGTTCAATGCTTGACTGGCCTCAGCGACTTCACATTATCCATGGTATAGCTCGGGGTATTCTTTATCTACATCAAGATTCCCGCCTTCAAATCATCCATAGAGATCTCAAAGCAGGTAATATCTTGTTGGACAATGAAATGAATCCAAAAATATCAGACTTTGGCCTCACTCGAAAGTTTGAAGGACAGGATGCCATGGCTAAGACAAAGAAGGTGATGGGGACACAGTAAGAATCCATAAAATATTGTCCAAAACAACAGACCAAATACAAACAAGCATGAAATCCAACTAATCTTTTTTTTTATTATTATTAAATGAACTTGGTTGCAGTGGTTACATTTCTCCTGAGTATGCAGTACATGGGCGCTTCTCTATAAAGTCAGATGTATTTAGCTTTGGTGGTGTTGTGCTAGAGATTGTGAGTGGAAAGAAAAACAGAGGGTTCTCTCATGAGGCTCATAGTGATAACCTTCTTGGACATGTAAGTTAATCTTGTAGACTAAAAAGGACTAGAAACTATTTGTTCTTTAACACGTTCCTTTAGTATATTTTTCTGAAATTTGGTTTAATTCAGGCTTGGAGACTATATAAAGAAGACAAGTCCATTGAACTTATGAGTGCATCTTTACGCAACTCTTGTGTCGTGTCTGAAGTACTACGATCAATACATGTTGGATTATTGTGTGTGCAACATCATGCAGAAGATAGGCCAACTAAGTTGTCAGTAGTTCTAATGCTGATTAGTGAGGGGGCACTGCCACCACCCAAACAACCAGCTTTTTTCACCGAAGAAAGTTACCGTGAAGTTGATATTATTTCATCCCTAGAGGAATACACAATTACACTTTTGCATGCTAGATAGAAAGCATGTGCCCATGCTGATGTATAAATTGTTGGTGCAATATAAATTTGTTTTGGAGACTTTAATTGTTTTATTTTTTATCTTTCATGTTCCTATATATGTTCAAGTATTAGACGTGGTTTCAGTTTCCTATTAGTATAAGTAGGTTTTAACCTTTGACGTTGATTCATTCATAACTTCTTTTGTTTCTTAATAAAACTTAGCCAGCAAGCTTTTAGTTTCTCCTTTGTTTTCTGTCTTTTATTTTACCTCGTTTTCTCGGTTTTCCTTGTGCTCGAAGGCAGAAGCAGATTTTGTTCCTTACACTTTGTAGCAGAGCCAAGTTTATACCAAATAAAGAAAATCACGTTCACGGGTGCTACCAATCGTGTAGTGGTTCGCGGAGGTACATAACCTATATTTTTGAAATAGTGTTTTGTAATTACAGTGGTGCTATTGGCCACGATTTACCGCGAATCTCATAGCGCTATACCACTTCTATACCCCATTTTACAGTTTTGTCCATAATAGGCTACTTCTAAAATAAATTTGATATTATTATATACCAAATAAAGAAAATCACGTTCACGGGTGCTACCAATCGTGTAGTGGTTCGCGGAGGTACAGAACCTATATTTTTGAAATAGTGTTTTGTAATTACAGTGGTGCTATTGGCCACGATTTACCGTGAATCTCATCAGCGCTATACCACTTCTATACCCCATTTTACAGTTTTGTCCATAATAGGCTACTTCTAAAATAAATTTGATATTATTATAAGACAAAACTACAAGATTGGTTCTTGTAGTATTCAAAAAACTTTTGATGTGATCCAAAAACTTTCTCAATTGCAAAAAAGGTCCAAAATCAAGGTTTTTTTTTTCATGTTTTTGGTCAAAAAAAAAAACTTAAAAAGACTGTTATACCCTTTTACTTTCTTTTTTGTATTTTTTATAATTTTCAAATACTAATTTAATTTATAAATAAAAAGAAAATAAAATAATTACCCCTAACCCCATCTCTCTCTCTCTCACACACACACACATCCCAACAGGGATATGATTTCTTTCTTGAAAATAATTGTTCGTAGCATCAGAAATCATATTTCTCCTTTCTCAAACAATCGATTCCTGCAACTTAGGTTTACCAAAAAAACTTCAAAATCATGTCATTGAGATGAACCTACCAGGTGAATAGATTTTGCAAATGGAAAGGAGATATGAGGTTTTCCTAGGGTGTAGATTTACAAACAAAGTGTAAATTTGTGAACCCTAGATGGTGTTGCAATGGCATCACACAAGTGGTGATGATGGCATACAAATGCCTATAGTCAAACAGAGAAGAGAGAAGACACGACGAGTGATGTGTGCTTATTTAGTTATATCTCATACATTATCTTTATATTTTATGCTACATTATGTGTTAATTATAGAACAAAAGGTACTTATTATGTTTGAAATATGTTATGTAGCAACGAAGACATGCTTGGGACAAAAAGGAAGCATACGAGGAGCTGGAAGCAGGAAAACAGGAGATAAAGCAAAAGGAAGACAAAGACGGATGTTGTTGTATATCTTGACCCCTTGTCATTGTTTTGGCGATATCTCATGACTCGTAACTTTGATTCACAATATTCAAAATGTTCTGAAAACGAGATATAATTTCGGGCGACTTTCGTGTTTTGAGAAAATATTTATTCCCAATGAACACGTCGTGTTGGTCACAAACACGCCGTGGTGAATGGAATCTTCGCGATTCTTGACGTTGCCTTGGGGAATACGGGAATTTAATGACAAACACGCCGTGTTGGACAGATTTCAGGCAAGTATATATGTATGAACATTAGTTCGAATTGGGGGACTCCCAGCTGACTTTCTAGAGAAGTATTACGACAAAAACCCTTCTAAGAACCCTTTGGGGTCGATTTTGAAGATACATTGTCGATTGGACCAATGATTCGCATCTACACATTCGGTTTACTTAGTTTAATGATGTTTAGCATGGTTTACCTTTTGTTCATGTGTTCATCAGTTGTAATTATGGGATAAAACCCTTCTTTTCGTTTTGATTAGATGAACTCCTGAATAGTATGTGTTGGTTTCTTGTTTTATGGATTCACGAAGTTGGTTTTTGCTTTAAATATTGTATGATAAATCTAAACCTAGATTGTTAAAGTTTCTATCTTTATTGCCTTATCTCAAGTTTTGTGTAGTTAAACTACAGTTAGTTGCATCAACTTGGTTTACGTAGTTGTTTATGACCATTAAATTGCTAGAGCTAGACATTGACCATACCCTAGTATAGTTTAGAAGTTAGTTGCTTAAGTGTGTTAGAGAGCAGTATTTGATCATAATATTTGCTCGATTACTAGACTTAACAAAATAATAGTAGACTGTAGATTATATCATTCAGTCTAAATTACCTTTAAAATCAATTTAGTGTCCTTAACTTGAATGATCATTTGGGTTAAAGTTTTTAAATTGACTTATGCTAGTTAGTTTGACCATGATGAATACTAACTATTACTCCCTCCATCCCATATTAATAGTTAATGTTTCCTTTTGGTTTGTCCCAAAATAATTGTCTAGTTCTAAAAATAAATATGTCTTTTACCATAATACCCCTTATTATTAGTTAAATTACCATAAAATTAAATGCAACTACCATAGAATTAAATGCAACAGAAGGGTAAGACTGTCATTTCCTTTAATAAAGTTAATTGTAATTAATGTTTTCTTAAACTGTGTATTTTTTGTCTGTGGACTACTATTTTGGGACGGAGGGAGTATTTGGTAACTAACAGAATTAATCCATTCTCTTGAAATCAACCATAGTAAACACGCAGGATTCAAAGCTAAACAAAATTATCATTTATTCTTGATTCTATCGTCTTTTGTTCTTCAATTAGTCGCTAACTATTTCTTTGCTAAGTGTTTAATGGATTGATTAAGTTTGAAGTCTTGTAAAACTAGAGAACTCCCCCCCCCCCCCCCCCTCCCCTCTTTAATTATTGTTTAAATTAGTTAACATTAGTAGTAGTTTTAATTATTTTCACCGTTCTGTGTGTTCGATACATTACTTACCTGCACTAAACTACTATTTGATTAGGTACACTGCCTATCGTGTATTGGTTTTTGTTTACGTTAGCTAGGATTAAAACTAGTATATTTCACACGTATCAAGTTTTTCGCGCCGTTGCCGGAGAACGGTTCTAAAATCGATCCTTTGTGTGAAGTTTATCTCATATAACGTTTCACGTTTTCTGTTTTAAGCTTTCGTATCTTTTTATTTTGTTTTTTCATTAAACACGTCGTGGTCAGTAACAACCATGTCGTGTTTCTTGTGTTTTCAGTTTCCATTGTTCTGCGTTTTTGTTCGTCTTACGCGTGTGTTTTCTAGTTTTGTTTTTAGCAGGAAATATGGAGGAAATCACGACCATGTCAATGAAAGAATACAAGCGACATATGAGGAACGAAAACTGATGGGGTCTTAATCCACCAAAAATCTCAACCACGACAAATTTTAAACTACCAGGACATATTCTTGGCATACTAAAAGATTTATCTTTTATGGGAAGGATCACGAGGATGCCTACGAGTACATAGAAGAGTTGGTGGAGATTTCAAACTATTTTAATGCTCCAAACGTTAGTAAAGATGCAACGATCTTTCGACTTTTACAGGTCACATTGAAGGGTGAAGAAAAAGAATGATTAAAATCACTTCCTTTTTGAGCAATCATGACATGGGCTGATTTTAATACTGGGTTCATAAACCAATTTACCCTTCCTTCAAAAGTGGCGAAGCTTAAAAGAAACATATAGAGGGGAGTCGCTATACGAAGCTTGGGAGCGTTACAAGAGATTGTTATGATATTGCCCTCGACATGAGTTCAATGTGCAACAAGAAATCTCGATATTTTATGATGGAGTCAATGTGTGCACCCGCCAACTTCTAGACTCTCAAGGGCCAATGACAAAGAAGGATCTGACAACAAATAAAGCTTTAATTGAAGAATTCGCCAAGCATTCAACAGTGTTGCAAATCGGCCTTGGCGGCCGATTAATCGGTGATTAATCACTTGGCGGTCTCGAACCGATTACGATAAGGGTGTTTGGCGGACATTGGTAAAAATCAATCAAACTCGGGCTTGGCGATCGTCGGCGGTCATAGGCGGGAAATATTTAAAAAATTCAAATATTACACCAAAATTTTAAAATTTTAAATTTTTAAGCTTTCAAATTTTAAATTATTATACTAAATTTTCAAAACTTTCAAAATTTTAAAATTTAAAATTTCCAAATACTTAAATTTTTTAAGAAATATTAATTTTATTAATAATTTAGGGTCCTCAATTAATCCTCACCGAGTCTATCGCTTATCGTCAGTCGACCTCCGACCTACCGCCAAACGATTTTTACAACCTTGCATTCAATGGGCAATAAAAAAAGACATAAGAATAATCTAATCATTCACTCAAAGTAAAAAAGACATAAGAAAAAGAGTATCGTGATCCTGCCCAGTCACCACGATGTGGATGCAATAGTGCCACGTCATGGGCAATAAAAGAAGATTATGATTTTTCTGTTGTTGAACCGTAACGACCACCTCTTCCTTTCCCATTGCATGCCAAGGAAAATATGGTTAAGCAAAGAAACACAATGTTCACGGTGCATAAAGAACTTGAAGAACAATTGGAAAAGAGAAGAAAAGTATTCGAAACCTCTAATGTCGCCAATGATTTTTTAGGTGTTTGCTTATACAAGGCCACCAGATCAAGTCACAAAGATAATTGAAGAAAAAGAAGAATAATATGATGAGCCTTATTTGACAAGAAAAAATCAGAAAGGGACAAGACAAAAGCTAAAGACATTCGAATGAGGAAAGAACCCAAGCGAAAGCATAATGAAGATGTCAACCCAACAATGCAAGAAAACTCAAGAAAGGCATTCACAGACGGATTGCCTACAAATGAACAATGCTCAATATTATGGAGAACGGGAAGGTTACACTTCTACCTGACACAACGTAGAGTAGGAAGGAGTACGGATCATGACTCTTCGGAAAGAAATTCTTTTCATGAGGTATCCCAATGTTTTTAGAGTTTTCATTTTCTTTTCTTTTTTATTTTGTTTTAGTTTTATTTTTTGCTTTATTTTTATTTTACTTTAACCAAATGATCATGTGTTTTTCTAGTTCTTGATCTTATTTTGTCGTGTTGAACGAAATTGAAGCATTGAATGAGCTTAATTTGAAGAAGTCATGCGATTTTTGAAGATCATAATTGAAGAACATATTTTTGAATAAGTGTGGGGTTTCCACATAATGAATAGAAAAGCATTTTAAATCATACAAGATTGGAAATGGTCTTACACATTACAAAGAGTTTTTTTTTTTTTTTTTTTTTTTTGAAACGGAAAATAATATAAATATCTCCTATGCCTGGGATTGAACCCATAACCTCCTAGTTAGTGTTTCAGTCTTAAAAGATTCTTTCAGAAGACACCACGATGTGGACATCATCAACATGTCATGGCAAAATTTTTTATCACGACTGAATCTCACTACACCATGACGTGGAATCCTTTAACCATGTTGTGGTGACATTTTTCAGCTCAACCTTGATGACCTGTTGTTTGACACAATGAAGTGGCGTTGCTTTCCCACATCACTGCAGTTATCAAACACATTTTTCAAAGATGGTTCTTTGATTTCATTCGATCCGGCACATTTTCATTCACAAGAAGAAGGTCCAGAAGTATTGTTTCCAGCTTATACGAGAATTCTAAGCTTTCCACACAAGTCTTAGAGTTTGATCTCGCCGCTACCACCCAAGGGGAGTCTGTTCCAATTCTTTCTTTTTTAATTTCTATGTTCTTTAATTGTTTAGTATGCAATAGGGATATTGCATCATTTAAGTGTGGGGTAGGGGGTCTAATATAGGAATACAAGCATTCTAAATAAAAAGATTAAAAAAAATAACTAGGGTTTAAAAATTATTAGAAACATTTGAAACAATAATCTAAAATTGAATCTAGTAAAAAAAATGTTGTCTTAAGATCTAGGTTGTTGATTGGTGTGTGTGAAATGCACTAGTTTTAATCCTATTAACTTAAACACAAAGACAAACACGCGAAAGACAGTTTACCTATCGATTAGCAGTTTAGTTCAGGTAAGTAGGGTATCGAACACAAGGAACGATCAACGATTAAAAACAATGCTAATATTATCTAAATAAAACAAGTACAAAGAAGGATTTTTCTCTAGTTTTCAAGACTAGAAACTTAAGCAACTACTCAAACACTTAAACAAAAGACAATTAATAACTAAGGAGAAACAGAAGACAACTAGATTCAATCAATTTAAAGAGACTTCCATTTAGATTCGATTCCCTTATTCCTATGGTTGATTTCGTAGCAAGTGCAATGGATTAATATGTCATTGGCTACCGATTTCTAATGTTCTTATGATCATCTTTAGTGTTACTAATCCTTAGCAAACAAGTTAATTCAAGCAGTGTTCAGTTGATTAAACTAACAAGTTTCCTAGTGTTCAGTTCGGATCAAGTAAGACTTGTAATATTAGTTAACAAAATTTATCAATTCCGTCAAGTCATGTATGGTTGTTCATCACACATGCTTACACATCAACTTACATATTTTCTTGTTAATCCTAGGTTCATATTTACTAATACTAGGCATACAATATTGTTTTCACATAAACCATATGATTCAAGCAATTAAGAAGATATCCATGCAACTCGATAACTTGTTTATTAACAGAAAATAATTATCGCTAACACATAATGGTCTTTAACAAGCTTAATAAGACAATTCACCAAATCAAATTAATCCAAGCCATAAAATCACACCATATTCACAAGTTCCTCTAGTCTAAACAGCAGTATGAAGCTTTTAGCTCATAACTACAGCAAATAGCATTCTAAAATCAAAATCTAATTATTTAAACATGGTTTACACAAAATATTAAGATAAAATTAATGTTTTTTTTGCCTTTGATCTCTTCAAAATTGACTTCTAGGTTGAATTCTCGAAAACCACAACTCTAAGAACTCTTCTGGCCGCCAAAAATCATCCAAAGCTTCCAACATTAATTAGTATTTCGAATGAAAGCGTTTCTATATATAAAATCTGAAACAGAGCCAACTTGATGAGTTTTTAGACCCAACTCATCAATTTGGTCATTTAAATCGCGTGTATGGCAAGTCAGCGTCAAGAATCGCAAACTTTCTGATCAACTCGTTGACTTGATGGCCAAATCTATGACTACATTTGGAATAAACATTTTATCAAAACACAAAACTCGTCCAAAATTTTGTCTAGTTTTCATAATATTTTAAATCTCATCAATCGGAGTTATGGTTCTTGAGATAAGGCCGAAACACCAACGAGGGGTCAAGCTGTCCAGCAACATCCTTCTTTCTTCAAAATCCAAGATCCAAGCTTCCAATTGCTAAATCCACCTCCTTTTCCTTTCGAGCATGTCTTTATTGCTAAACATGAAAATTTACAACTAATTAAGCATCTTTTGTTCATTAAATGCGATAAAATCAACATAAAGTATTAAGATAATACATGAATTTTATAACTAAATATACCCATATCACTAGTGCTATGTGAGACAATCTGATGCGAGTTTCAATGTTTATTTTAGCCAATATATATTATAGTGTATTTGCGGCCTCCTTATCCTAGTGAAATCATGGAACAAAAACATGACATTGCTTAGTTTCAATGTTTATTTGAGCCACTAAGGATTGAAGTTAACTTTCTTAGCTTAAGCATATGTTTTTTTGGTTTTTTAGGATTTTTAGTTTTGAGTTATAAAAAGTGAGAAAAAATTGAAAAAAAGTTGTGTAAAAAGAAACTAGAAAAGAAAAAAAATTGAAAAGTTTGAAAGAATCTACAAAGCTGTGAAGATGAAAAAAGTATCATCATCAAAGATTCAAATGCGAAAATTGTTATGTTATTTACTGTATTTTTTTTATTTTCTAGGTTATTTTTGCATATGTATGCTTGGGGGTTTAGCCAAAAATACCTTGAGGTTGAGAAAGTTTTCTGTTGATGGATTCAGAGGGATGCATAAAATGAGTGTTGTTCAAAAATACGTGCATTGCAGTCTTGGAGTAATGGAGAGGCTCAAAATGGATTGTGTTGTGCGATGTTGGTAGCTAAAGTCTTGATATGTTACGAATAAAATCATTTTTCATAGGGGCAAGTAAAAGTCAAGTGTGTAGTATTTTGATGTATGCTTATTTAGTTATATATATATATATATATATATATATATATATATATATATATATATATATATATAGATCCGGTAAGAAATTTTTTTTGGTAGGAAGGTAAGAAGTTTTTTTTCTACATAGTTTTTGACGAACAAAAAAAATGAATCACTAGATGATTCATTTGTAAGATGATTCACAAGAAAAAAAATTCTCAAAAAAACATCTTTATGATTCATTTTTGAAGTAAATTATGAAAAAATTCACTTTTATGACAATTTTAGTGAATAACAACAAAATCATTATATAAATGAATAATCTAGATGTTTTTTGAGAATTTTTTCTTGTGAATCATCTTACAAATGAATCATCTAATGATTCATTTTGTTTGTTTGCGAAAAAAATATGTAGAAAAAAAACTTCTTACCTTCCTACCAAAAATTTCCTTCTTATTTGATCTTGACTCTCTCTCTCTCTCTCTATATATATATATATATATATATATATATATATATATATATATATATATATATATATATATCATACATTATCTTTATATTTTATACTACATTATGTGTTAATTATAGAACAAAAGGTAATTATTATGTTTGAAATATGTTTTGAGTAGAGAAGACCTGCTCACGAAAAATGGAAGCATACGAGGAGTAGGACACAGGAAAATGGGAGATAAAGCAAAAAGAAGACAAAGGAGGATCTTGCTCGACAACTTGACCCCTCTTCGGTGTTTTGGCCATATCTCAGGACTCATAAGTGTGATTGAGGATATTCAAAATGTTCTGAAAATTAGACACAATTTCAGACGACTTTCTCTTGAGAAAATGTTAATTCCCAATGAACACGCCGTGTTGGTTACAAAAACACCATGGTGAATGGAATCTTCGTGATTCTCGACATTGACTTAGGGAATATAGGAGTTTAATGACAAACATGCTCGGACGACTAAGTGTTTAAGTGATTGTTTAAGTTTCTAGTCTCATAAAACTAGAACCACCCCCCCCCCTCTTTACTTATTGTTTAAATTAGTGGACATTAGTAGTAGTTTTAATTATGTTCATCGTTCCTTGTGTTCGATACCCTAATTACCTGCAGTAAACTACTATTCGATTAGGTACACTGCCTATCGTGTGTTCGTTTTTGTTTACGTTCGTTAGGATTAAAACTAGTATATTTCACACGTATCAGGTTTTTGGTGCCGTTGACGGGGAACGGTTCTAAAATAGTTAATTCTATTTGCTAATTATTATCGATCCTTTGTGTGAGATTTATCCTATATAAGGTTTCGCATTTTCTATTTTAAGTTTTCTTATCTTTTTAGTTTTTTTGTGTTAAACACATCGTGGTCAGTAACAACCACGTCGTGTTTCTCGTGTTTTTTGTTTTCAATGTTCTGCGTTTTTGTTTGTTTTATGCGTGTGTTTTCTAGTTTTGTTTTTATCAGTAAATAAGGGGGACATCATGACCATGTCAATGGAAGAGTACAATCGGCATATGAGGAACGAAAACAAATGGGGTCTTAATCCACCAAAAATCCCAACCACAAAAAAGTTTGAACTACCACGACATATTCTTGGCATTCTAAAAGGTTTACAATTTATGAGAAGGAACACAAGGATGCCTACGAGCATATAGAGATTTCAAACTATTTTAACACTCCAAACGTGGGTAAAGATGCGGTGATGCTTTGGCTTTTACCAGTCACATTGAAGGGTGAAGCAAAAGAATGGTTAAAATCACTTCCCTTTGGAGCAATCACGACATATGCTAATTTTAAGACTGAGTTCATATACCAGTTTACCCCTCCTTTAAAAGTGGTGAAGCTTAAAAGAGATATACAAAATTTTCAACAACTAGAAGGGGAGTCGCTATACGAAGCTTAGGAGTGCTACAAGAGATTGTTGTAATATTACCCTCGACATGACTTCAATGTGCAACAAGAAATCTCTATATTTTATGATGGAGTCAATGTGTGCACCGCGCCAACTTCTAGACTCTCAAGGCCCCATGAAAAAGAAGGATCTGACAACAAATAAGGCTTTAATTGAAGAATTTACCAAGCATTCAAGGGAATATCACAACCTAATGGTAGAGGATATGATGAGAAGAAAAACGAATATAGATGGAGTTTCTGAAGTCTTAATGATTCTAATGGAGAAGCTCAATGCCATTGAAAATAGGCTCACAAAGATGGATAGATCAATTAATGCGGTACATGATATATGTGAATATTGTGGAGGACCTCACTCTATAAGGCATTGTGAATTGGAATACAAGAGAGCTCAAGACACGACAAAATATCAACAACTAGGACATAATCTCTACCAACTAGAAAGAATCCAATCCGAGAAGATAGATACTCTCAAGTCGATGTTATTCAGATTCATGGAAGCTAGTGAAAAAAGACACGATGCAACTGATGCAACACTTAGAGATCAACAAGCATCTATTTTAACCATCCACACATAATTTGGGCAATTAACAAAACCTGTACAAGAAAAGCGATCGGATCTACCTTCAAGAAAAGTCAATTTACGCCCTATAGCCCAAGTCTTGGCCATTGATACGGAATAAGAAGATGAATTGGTGCATATAAAGGACCTTGAATAGGAATCTAATTAGTCACTCAACGTAAAAAAAACAAAATAATAATAATAATAATAATAATAATAATAATAATAAGAGTATATTGTTGCAGCCCAGTTGCCACGATATAGATGCAATAGTGCCACGTCGTGGGCAACAAATGAAGATTATGATTTCTAAGTTGTTGAACCGTGGAGACCACCTCTTCCTTTCCCATATCGTGCCAAGGAAAATCTAGTGAATCAAAGAAACACAATGTTTATGGAGCATAAAGAACTTGAAGAACAATTAGAAAAAGAACAAAAGCATTCCAAACATCCAATGATAACAAAATGATATTTGAGATTTTTGCTTTTACAAGGCCACCAGATCAAGTCACAAAGACAGTTGAAGAAAAAGAAGAAGAATATGATGAGTCTTATGTTGACAAGAAAAAAACCTGGAAAGAGACAAGACAAAAACTAAAGACATGGGAATGCGGAAAGAACCCAAGCGAAAGCACAAAGAAGATGTCAACCCAACAATGCAAGAAAGGTCAATAAGGGCATTCAACAAACAGGTTGCCTACAAACGAACAAGGCTTAGGATGATGGAGAACGGGGAGGTTACACTTCCACCTAACGCAACATAGAGTGGGAAGGAGTCCGGCTCATGACTCTTCAAAAAGAAGCGTATCTCGGGAGGCAACCCATGTTTTTAGAGTCTGCATTTTCTTCTCTTTTTTATTTTGTTTTAGTTTTATTTTTCGCTTTAGCTTTATTTTACATTAACCGAATGATAATGTGTTTATCTAGTTCTTGATCTTATTTTTTAGTGTTGAACGAAATTGAAGAAGTGAAGGAGCTAAATTTGAAGAAGGCGTGTGAGTTTTGAAGATCATAATTGAAGAACATGTTTTTGAACAAGTGTGGGGTTTCTATATAATGAAGAGAAAAACATTTTAAATCATACAAGATTGAGAATGGTCTTACACGTTACAAATATTTGATGCCCACCTGTTTCAATCTTAGAAGATTCTCTGAGAAGACACCACGATGTGGATATCATCAACACGTCGTGGAAAAAAAATTAATCCTGACTGAATCTGAGTACACCACGACGTGGCATCCTTAAACCAAGTCGTGGCGATATTATTTTGCTCGACCTTGATGACCCTTTCCTTGACACCATGAAGTGGCGTTGCTTTCCCACGTCGTGGCAGCGCTTCAGCACATTTTTCAATGATGGTTCTTTGATTTCATTTGATCTTGCACATTTTCCTTCACAAGAAGAAGGTCCACACAAGTATAAGAGTTCGATCTCACCAGTACTACTTAAGGGGAGTTTTTTCTAATTCCTCCTTTCTAATTTTTATGTTATTTAATTGTTTTAGTATGTAATGGGGTCGTTACATCATTTAAGTGTAGGGTAGGGGTCGAATATAGGAATACAAACATTCTGATTAAAAAAAATTAAAAATAACTATGATTTAAAAATTATTAGAAATATTTGAAACAATACTATGAAATTTAATCTTGTGAAAAAATTGTTGTGTTAAGATCTAAGTTGCTAGTGATGTGTGGGACGATCCGATGCGAGTTTCAATGTTTATTTGAGCCAATATATATTATAGTGTATTTGTAGCCTTCTTATCCTAGTGAAATCATGTAACAAAAACATGGCATTGCTTAGTTCGAGGGCTTAAATATGTTTAGCATCATGTACCAAAAATGTATCCAAGAGAGCTTATGTATTCATTGCACATAAGACTAATATCTTTAACCACTAAGGGATGAATTTAAGCTCCTTTTCTTAATCATGTGTTCTTTTGGATTTTTAGTTTTGAGTGGAAAAAAAAGTGAGAATAAGATAAAAAAAATTGAAAAATAAAGTTGTGAAAAATGACAAAAAGAAAATTATAAAAAAAACTTAAAAAATAAAAGAGTTGAAAAGTTTGAAAGAATCTACAAAGCCATGAAGACGAAAAAATATCATCACCAAAGATTCAAAGCCGAAAATTGTTTAGTTATTTGTTATATTTTTTTATTTTCTAAGTTATTTTTCCATAGGTATGCTTGGGGTTTAACCAAAAATACCTTGAGGTTAATAAAGTTTTCTGGAGATGAATTCGGAGGGATGCATAAAAGGAGTGTTGTTCAAAAAGTTTGGGTAAGCGTTTATGAAGATTGTGAGTATTTAAGATTGGGGAGGTTGTTAGGAAAAATTAGACACAATTACATGCATTGCGGTCTTGGAGTAATGGAGAGGCTAAAAATGGATTGTCTTGTGCGATGTTGGTAACTAATGTTTTGATATGATAAAAATAAAATCATTTTCGTTGGAGGCAAGTAAAAGTCAAGTGTGGGGTATTTTGATGTGTGCTTGTGTAATTATATATATATCATACATTTTCTTTATATTTTATGCTACATTATGTGTTAATTACAGAACAAAAGGTACTTATTATGTTTGAAATATGTTTTGTAGCAGAGAAGATATGATCGGGACAAAAAGGAAGCATACAAGGAGCAGGACGTAGGAAAACGGGAGATAAAGCAAAAAGAAGACAAAGGAGGGTGTTGATTGAGAGTTTGGCCCCTCTTCAGTGTTTTGGCCATATGTCAGGACTCATAAGTTTGATTTATGAAATTCAAAATTTTCTGAAAACTAGACACAATTTCAGATGACTTTCGTGTTTTGAGAAAATCTTAATTCCCAACGAGCACATTGTGTTGGTCACAAACACGTCGTGGTGAATGGAATCTTCATGATTCTTGATGTTGACTTGGGGAATATAAGAGTTTAATGACAAACACCCCGTGTTAGCCATATACATGTCGTGGTGTGTTGTCTAGATTTGAGTCAAGTATGTATGTATGTATGTATGTATGTATATATATATATATATATATATATATATATATATATATATATATATATAAACATTAGGTCATATTCGGGGACTCCCAGCCAAATTTCTGGAGAAGTACTGCGACAAAAACCCTTCTAAGAACCCTTTGGGTTGATTTTGAAGCTAGAAAGTCGATTGGACCAAGGATTCACATCTACACATTTGGTTTGCTTAGTTTAATGATGTTAAACTTAGTTTACCTTTTGTTCATGTGTTCATTAGTTTTGATTATGGGCTAAAACCTTTCCTTTGTTTAGATTAGATGAACTCTTAAATAATATATGTTGATGTCTTGTTTTTTTGGAGTTTGTCTCAAGTTTTGTGTAGTTAAACTACAGTTAGTTGCATCAACTTGGTTTACCTAGTTGTTTATGATCATCAAATTGCTAGAGCTAGAGATTGACCATATGAGAATATAGTTTAGAAGTTGGTTACTTAATTATGTTAGAGAGAAGTATTTGATCGTGATATTTTCTTGATTACTAGACTTGACCAAAGGATAGTAGACTGCAGATTATATCATTCATTCAAAGTTACCTTTAATATCAATTTAGTGTCCTTAACTTGCATGATCAATGAGGTTAAAGGTTTTAAATTGACTTATGCTAGTTAGTTTGACCATGATGAATATTATCTATTATTTGGTAACTAACGGAATTAATCTATTGTCTTGAAATCAACCATAGGAAACGGGCGGGATTGAAAGCTAAACGAAAGTATCATTTATTCTTGATTCTATCGTCTTTTATTCTTCAATTATTCGTTAATTGTTTCTTTGCTAAGTGTTTAATTGATTGTTTAAGTTTGAAGTCTAGTAAAACTAGAGAAAACCCCCTCTTTAATTATTTTTTTTAATTAGTTAACGTTAGTAGTAGTTTTAATTATTTTCACCGTTCCGTGTGTTCAATACATTACTTACCTGCACTAAACTACTATTCGATTAGGACACTGCCTATCGTGTGTTAGTTTTTGTTTACGTTAGTTAGGATTAAAACTAGTATATTTCACACGTATCATGTTTTTGGCGCCGTTGCCGGGGAACGGTTCTAAAATAGTTAATTTTATTTGCTAATTGTTATTGATCCTTTGTGTGAGATTTATCAAATATAAAGTTTCAGGTTTTCTTTTTTAAGCTTTCGTATCTTTATATTTTGATTTTGCATTAAACACATCGTGGTCAGTAACAACCAGACCGTGTTTCTTGTGTTTTCAGTTTCCATTGTTCTGCGTTTTTGTTCTTTGTACGCGTGTGTTTTCTAGTTTTGTTTTTAGCAGGAAATATGGAGGACATCATGACCATGTCAATGGAAGAAACAAGTGACACATGAAGAACAAAAACTGATGGGGTCTTAATCCACCAAAAATCCCAACCACGACAAATTTTGAACTACCTAGATATATTCTTGGATGAATAAAGGTTTACCTTTTATGGGAAGGAAAACGAGGATGCCTACAAGCAAATAGAATAGGTGGTGGAGATCTCAAACTATTTTAACGCTCCAAACTTCAGAAAAGATGCAGTGATGCTTCGAATTTTACCCCTCACATTGAAGGGTGAAGCAAAAGAATGGTTAAACTCACTTCCCTTTGGAGAAATCACGACATATGCTGATTTTAAGACTAAGTTCATATACCAGTTTATCCCTCCTTCAAAAGCAGCGAAGCTTAAAAGAGACATACAAAATTTTCAATAATTAGAAGGTGTGACATCCCCATTTTCACGGTCAGAAAAGACTGATTTTGTTTATGCTTTATAAAAATCAGAGTACCTCTTTTAATAAAAATGTTGCCGAATTTGTTCCTAGTAAAACATGATAAATACGTTATCAAAGCATTTCCGAAGAAAAGTATTTTTATTCATTTTAAAACATTTGGGATGTCATCGTCAATACAGAAACATAAGAATAAACAGAACTTACTTTCATTATCACTAGTGATTTATATCTCCTTAATCTCTCAGTGTAATGTGATTTCATATCAACACCTGTGATATAAATAAACAGAGTGGGTCAGGTTGGGAAACCTGGTGAGTACATACTGTTTTCAACCCACAATAAATAAGTTTATTAACTTTATCAAACCAAACAAACCCGATTACCCATTCCCCTTATCCTCAATTTACATCTCTAAAATATCTAACATAAGGGACCTAGTCTAAGGACTTCCATCAGGTTGACAACACATGCTTCGGGGGTTCCTCAGCAATTCATGTCAAATAAGGCAACCATATGGGGGATGGAGTATTGCTGGTGATCACACAGTTCAAATTAACACATACTGCTAGCTTTCCACTGGACTGTCTAGAATAGTCTGTGGTCGTCATCTATACTCCACTAGATGGTTGGATCATCAATAACATCTATATCAAGGCCTCTCATTATTTTATTTGGTCACACAGCAACTATTACATATACCCATGTTTTACCCAACACATTTTGTAGATATAAAATACATATACAGTTTAAATCATTTAAAACGTGTATAAAAAAATATTTCACACAACATAGACAGCAAGTATTCAGACAATATTCACACATGGCACATAATTTATATTAAATACTTCATATCTATGTGTAAGATGAAAGGGACCATGCACTCACTTGAAAAGGTGGTGATTCCGAACTCAGATAGCACTTCGCTTCTTAAAAATAATTTCAGTCGACGAAACCTAGTATTATTACCACTAGAGTCTAATCTATTATTTGCCGAGACTAATTAATAGTCTAGCTATTATTACTATTATATAAGTGTTAAACAATACTTATATAACCCATAATAATAGCCTAAGTACTTATTATAAGTTGCTAATAACGTTACTATAATTAAATAAAAGCTATATTAAAAATAGCATAGTCATAGCTCACTTACAACGGGTTTTATAGAAAACCAGGCTTTTCTTGGACCAGCGTTCTCGAGCCGAAAAGCTCTTCTTCTCGGAGCTGCCGAGCACTTCGGGGCTTCCGCGTCGTGCTAGGGAGGTTCCCTAGGCTTTTCGGGGTGGAGGGGGGGGGGGGCTAGAGAGAGGTTCTAGAGAGAGAGAGAGTAAAAAGAACACAGAATGGGAAATGTATGAAGAAAATGAGAGTGGGAGAGGTTCTATTTATAGGGTGAAATATGGCGTAACTTGGTGCCACATGTCACCATCTGGTGGCAAGACTTGGGGAGAAAGCAACGGCCATGATTATGCCACGTCACCCATTTTCGGACAGCACACTTCCGACTTCTAAAATCCGTAACTTTTGCATACGAGCTCTGTTTTTTACGTTCTTTATATCCACGCGTAGGTAATAATAAGAGCTATAACTTTCATTTTGACTCCGTCAGCTAATTCTCGAGCGATCTTAAATTTAACAATACGAGGAGATTATACTGTTAAATGTCCGCCTAAAATTCATAACTTCTACATACAGACTTTGTTTTTATCTGTCTTTTTACTGTTGAGATCCTATTAATGAGATCTTCAATTCTCATTTAGGTCGCGTAGGCCAAAAACCGCTCGATCTAAAATTCGAGTTTCGTGTTGTGCAATGCTAAGCCAAATTTTAGAAAATTCATAACTTCCTCATCCGAAGTCAGATTTGAGTGTTCCTTTTTTGTATCTTCTCGGTTTAATGTATACTACAAATTTTATTTAGATTTATAAAGCTAAAAAGTCCTCCATCATAAATTCACTATATACGTCTCCCAGTGTCGTGCCGATTTTGTCGTAAAACTTCGACAGGCCATAACTTCTTCGTTATAACTCGAATTTCGGCGTTATTTATATATACGGAACCCTTGAGACGTATTCTACAACTTGGTTAAGATTATTTATTCTAAATAATATTTTGTCAAAAAGTCATTTTCGACCCCTATTATCTCTAAATTCACTAGCCCGGATCTACGGGCGTTACAGAAGGGGAGTCGTTATACAAAATTTGGGAGTGTTACAAGAGATTGTTATGATATTGCTCTTTAACATGACTTTAATGTGCAACAAGAAATCTTGATATTTTATGATGGAGTCAATGTGTGCACCCGCCAAGTTCTAGACTCTCAAGGGCTCATGAAAAAGAAGGATCCGATAACAAATATGGCTTTAATTGAAGAATTTGCCAAGCATTTAAGGGAATATCACTACACAAGGGGAGAGGTTATGACGAGAAGAAAATTGAATATAGATTGAGTTTCTGAAGTCTTAATGATTATAATGGAGAAACTCAATGCGATTGGAAATAGGCTCACAAAGATGGATAGATCAATTAATGTGGTACATGATAGATGTGAATCTTGAGGAGGACCTCACTCTGTAAGGCATTGTGAATTAGAATATAGGATAGCTCAAGACACGGAAAAATATCAACAAGTAGGGCATAATCTCTACCAACTAGAAAGAGTCCAATCCGAGAAGATAGATACTCTCGATTCGATGCTATTCAGATTCATGGAAGCTAGCGAAAAAAGGCATGATGCAACTGATGCAACACTTAGAGATCAACAATCTTCTATTTCAACATCCACACACAAGTTGGGCAATAACAAAACTTGTACAAGAAAAGCCATCAGATCTACCTTCAAGAAAAGTCGGGTCAAACCTTATAGCTTAAGTCTTCGTCGTTGATACAGAAGAAGAAGATGAATTGGTGCATATGATGGACCTTGAAGAGGAATCTAATCAGTCACTCAAAGTAAATAAGAAAGAAGAAAAAGAGTATCATGATGTTGTCCAGTCGTTACGATATGGATGCAATAGTGCCATGTCATAGGCAATAAAAGAATATTATAATTTTTCTGTTTTTGAACCGTAGAGACCACCTTTTCTTTTCCCATCTCGTGCCAAGGAAAATCTTGTGAATTAAGGAAACACAATGTTCAAGGAAAATAAAGAACTTGAAGAACAATTGGAAAAAGAAGAAAAGCATTTGAAACCTCCAATGTCAACGCCAATGATTTTTAAGGTGTTTTCTTTTACAAGGCCACCAAATCAAGTCACAAAGACAGATGAAGAAAAAGAAGAAGAATACGATGAGCCTTATTTTCACAAGAAAAACCTAGAAAGAGACAAGACAAAAGTTAAAGAAATGGGAATGTGGATAGAACCCAAGCGAAAGAAAAAAAGATGTTAACCCAACAATGCAAGAAAGCTGAAGAACGGCATTCAACAGCCGGTTTGTCTACAAACGAACAAGACTCAAGATGATGGAGAATGGGGAGGTTACACTTCCACCAAACACAACGTAGAGTGGGAAGGAGTCCGGCTCATGACTCTTCAGAAAGAAGCGCTTCTCGGTAAACAACCCGACGTTTTTTGAGTTTGCATTTTCTTTTCTTTTTTATTTTGTTTAGTTTTATTGTTCGCTTTAGTTTTATTTTACCTTAACCGAATGATCATGTTTTTCTCTAGTTCTTGATCTTATTTTGTAGTGTTGAACGAAAGCGAAGCAGTGAAGGAGCTTAATTTGAAGAAGTCATGCTATTTTTTGAAGATCATAATTGAAGAACACGTTTTTAAATAAGTGTGAAGTTTCCACATTATGAAGAGAAAGGAATTTTAAAGCATAGAAGTTTGGGAATGGTTATGCCCACCTGCTTCAATCTTAGAAGATTCTATGAGAAGACACCACGACATGGACATTGTCAACACGTTGTGGCAAAACTTTAAATCGCAACTGAATCTAACAACACCACGACGTGGCATCCTTAAACCATGTCGTGGCGACATTATTTAGCTCGAACTTGATGACCCTTTGTTTGACACCACGACATGGCTTTTCTTTCCCACATTGTGGCAGCGGTTCAACATATTTTTCAATAATAGTTCTTTCAATTCATTCGATCCAGCACATTTTCATTCACAAGAAGAAGGTATAGAAGTATTGTTTCCATCAATTATACGAGAAGTCAAAGCATTCCACACAATTCTCATAATTTGATCTCGCCACTACTAACCAAGGGGAGTCAGTTCCAATTCTTCCTTTTTAATTTTTATGCTTTTTAATTGTCTTAGTATGCAATGGGGACATTGCATCATTTAAGTGTGAGGTAGGGGTCGAATATAGGTATACAATCATTCTAATTAAAAAAATTAAAAAATAACTATGAGTTAAAAACCATTAGAAAGATTTGAAACAATAATCTAAAACTGAATCTAGTGAAAAAACAAATTGTGTTGAGATCTAGGTTGCTAGTGTTGTGTGGGACGATCCGATGTGAGTTTCAATGTTTATTTGAGCCAATATATATTATAGTGTAGTTGTGGCCTCCTTATCCTACTGAAATCATGGAACAAAAACACGACATTGCTTAATTTTAGGGCTGCAATATATTTAGCATCGTGTACTAGAAATGTATCCAGGAGAGCTTATATATTCATTGCACATTAGAGTAATATCTTTAACCAATAGAGTAAATTACACGAATGGTCCTTATGGTTTGGGATAATTTGCACGCTTGGTCCCTAACTTATTTTTTTAACTCGGTAGGTCCCTACTGTTTGTTTTTGTTACATGTTTGATCCTTAATGTTTGTTTTTGTTACGCGCTTGGTCCCTGTCTTACCTAAAAAGACTATTATTTAAATTGGTAAAAATAGTGGGATAAGTAAGGTAAGGTAAGAGGGGTGAGGTTGAGGGTGTGTTTTTTTAAATAATGTAAAAAGTCAATGGCAAAATAGTCTTTTTAGGTAAGATAGGGACCAAACGTGTAACAAAAACAAACAGTAGGGACCTTTCGAGTTAAAAAAATAAGTTATGGACCAAATGCGTAAATTAACCTAAACCATAGGGACCATTCATGTAATTTACTCTAACCAATAAGGGTTGAAGTTAAGTTCCTTTGCTTAAGCATGTGTTTTTATGGTTTTTTAGGATTTTTAGTTTTGGGTGAAAAAAGTGAGAAAAAGAAAAGAAATTTTGAAAAAAAAAGTTGTGAAAAAAGAAAAAAGAAAAGAAAAAAAGTTGAAAAAAGAAGAGTTGAAAATTTTGAAAGAATCTACAAAGTTATGAGGATAAAAAATAATATCATCATCAAAGATTCAAAGGCAAAAATTGTTAGGTTATTTATTGTATTTTTTATTTTGTAGGTTATTTTTCCACATGTATGCTTGGGGGTTTAACCAAAAATACATTGATGTTAAGAAAGTTTTATGAGGATGGATTCGGAGGGGTGCATAAAATGAGTGTTGTTCAAAAGAAGTGGGCAAGTGTTTATGAAGATTGTAAGTATTTAGGATTGGGGAGGTTCTTAGGAAAAAATAGACACAAATACACGCATTGCGGTCTTGGAGTAATGGAGGGGCTCAAAAAGGATTGTCTTGTGTGATGTTGGTAGCTAAAGTCTTGATATGATAATAATAAATTTATTTTGCATGGGGGCAAGCAAAAGTCAAGTGTGGGGTATTTTGATGTATGCTTATATAGTTATATAATTCATACATTAACTTTATATTTTATGCTACATTATGTGTTAATTAAAAAAAGGTACTTATTATGTTTGAAATATGTTTTGTAGTAGAGAAGACATGCTCGTGACAAAAAAGGAAGCATGCGAGGAGTTGGAAGCAGGAAAAGAGGAGATAAAGCAAAAAGAAGAGAAAGAAGGATGTTGTTGGACAGCTTGACCCCTCATCAGTTTTTTGGCCATATCTTAGGAATGATAACTTTTATTGATGAGATTCAAAAGGTTTTGAAAATTAAAAACAATTTTGGATGACTTTCATGTTTTAAGAAAATGTTTATTCCAAACTAACACATTGTGTTGGTCACAAAAATGTCATGGTGAATGGAATTTGTGTGATTCTTGACGCTCACTTGGGGAATACATGATTTTAATGACAAGCATGTTGTGTTGGCCATATAACACACTATGTTTTCTAGATTTCAGGAAAGTATATATATCCAAACATCAATTCGAATTGGGGGACTCCCAACCGACTTTCTGGAGAAGTAGTGCGACAAAAACCCTTCTAAGAACCCTTTGGGGTCGATTTTGAAGCTGGGAAGTCGATTAGACCAAGGATTCGCATCTACATATTCGGTTTGCTTAGTTTAATGATGTTTAGCTTAGTTTACCTTTTGTTCATATGTTCATTAGTTGCGATTAATAGCTAAAACCCTTCCTTTCGTTTAGATTATGTGAACTCCTGAATACTATGTGTTGATTTCTTGTTTTTTGGATTGATGAAGTTGGTTTTTTCTTTAATTATTGTTTGATAAATCTAAACCTAGCTTGTAAGTTTCTGTCTTTATTGCCTTTTTCTCAAGTTTAGTGTAGTTAAACTGTAGTTAGTTGCATGAACTTGGTTTACCTAATTGTTTATGAGCATTAAATTGCTAGAGCTTGAGATTGACCATATCAGGGCTATGAGGTGGGTTTTTGATGTGGAGGGGTGTTTCTTTACTTGCGTGTGTCCTACTGACCAGAAGGTCAGGTATGCTTTGAACTTGCTTAGGTCCGGGGCCAAGGACCGGTGGAGATTAACGATCAGGTCGTACACTGATGATCAGAGAGTCGTTGTTACTTGGAAGTAGTTCAGGGATATGTTATGTGCCCGATACATTCCATGGGTTAAGCATGAACGATTATCTCAGGATTTTTTGAGTTTGAGACAGCATGGGGAGTCGGTGTCAAAGATCACCAGCATGTTCACCGAGAGGGCGATGTTCTGCCCAGAGTTTGCTTCTGAGCAGGCTCAGATGACTCGTTATTTGAGCATGCTCAAGATGGACATCCTTCAGTTTGTTGCCACACAGCGATGTGATACTCCTCTAGATCTACAGGAGGCTGCTAGGCAGCGTGAGTTGGAGATTAAGCTGCAGTTGAAGGAGCAAAGTCAGGCCCCGGCATAGTTTCAGCCGACGCCAAAGCAGCCTAAGGCTGTTGATTCTAGGAAAGGGGGTCAGCAGAGCCGCACTTATGGAAAGTGTGGCAAGAGTCATTATGGAGTTTGTCGAGTGAGTAGTGGGTGCCACAAGTGTGGTAAGGAGGGGAACTATGCTAGAGATTGTCGCCAATCTACCCTTGCATCGGATTGGAGGATATACTATCACTGTCATTAGGTTGGTCATGTGAAGACCAACTATCCAGAGCTCGCAACTAGACTGACACATCTCCAGAGCTGGCTACATTGAGGATTAGGGATGGGAGGCCAGTTAAGGTGGAGCCTCTGAAGGCTCAGGGGAATGCCTTCCAACTTACAGCCGAGGAGGCCAGGGCAGTACCAGATGTGGTTGCTGGTATTTTTCTATCCTTTGTCTCATTTATTATATATGTCTTATGCTTATACGTTATACCTATGTTAAAGTATGCTTTTGGTGAACTCTTTGCTTGCTTTGGTTTTATTTGACTCGTGGTCGAGTCGTTCTTTCGTATCTCAGTCTTTTAGTAAGGAGTTTAGTGCGCCCGTGGGCGAACTAGAGTGTTCATTGCGAGTTTGTATCCCCAATTAACAAGGAGTTTCTGCTTCTTCAGTCTACTGAGGATGCGGGTTGGAGATCTACGGGGTGTCTTTTTTGATAGATTTGATTCCGATTCCCATGGGGGAAGTATGTGTGATTTGATTCCGATTCCCATGGGTGGTGGTTCGAACCCCAAGCGGGGGAGAATTAATTGTATAGGGCGAGGGCACCATAGTGGGATCAGGATTATGTTCAACTGCTAGTGTTCGATATTATCTTCAGCACAGGTGTGCAGGTTATCTGGCGTATGTGGTAGATACGCGATCCAGGGATCGGATTTCAGTTTCAGGGGTCCCAGTAGTCAGCGAGTTTGCTGATGTGTTTCCGAAGGAGTTGCCAAGGATACCTTCGGAGAGGCAGGTCGAGTTCCAAATCGACCTGGTGCCGGGTGCGGCTCTTATTGCAAAGGCGTCATACCGGTTGGCGCCAACTGAGATGCAGGAGTTGTCGTTACAGTTGCAGGAACTATTGGGCAAGTAGTTCATTCGACCCAGCTGTTCTCCGTAGGGAGCACTGATCCTCTTCGTCAGAAAGAAGGACGGTTTGCACCGGATGTGCATTGATTATAGGGACTTGAATAAGTTAACAATGGAGAACTGTTATCCCCTCCCGAGGATAGATGATCTCTTTGATCAGTTCCAGGGTGAATCCTAGTTCTCCAAGATAGATTTGAGGTCGGGGTATCATCAAGTCCGGGTCAGAGAGGAGGACGTGGAGAAGACCGAATTTCGGACTCGTTATAATCATTACGAGATCGTGGTGATGCCATTTAGGCTCACCAATACGCCACACTATGGTTGATCGTTTGGTCATTGTGTTTATTGATGATATGTTGGTATATTCCAATATTCCAAGACCCGAGAGCAGCACGAGGAGCACCTCATGGAATTTTTAGGAGTTCTGAGACAAGAACGGTTGTATGCTAAGTTCTCAAAGTGTGAGTTTTGGTTACGAGAGGTCCAGTTCCTCGGGCATCTCGTTAACCAGGATGAGATTTTGGTTGACCCAGCCAAAATTAAGGCTGTCATGCAGTGGGAGGTGCCGAAATCTTCCTAAGATATCAGGAGTTTTCTGGGATTACCAGGGTACTACCAGAGATTTATTAGGGATTTCTCCATGATTGCAATACCCCCTCACTCATCTAACGAGGAAGGGGGCAGATTTCTGGTGGGGCCCTGAGCAACAGAGCACATTTGAGACCCTCCGTCAGTGATTATGTGAGGCTCCAGTTTTGACACTCCTGGAGGGAGTTGAGGATTTTGTGGTGTTCTGTGATGCATCCATCACAGGGTTGGAGCCGGTCCTCATGCAGAGAGGATGAGTGATAGCCTACGCATCGCACCAGTTGAAGCCGCATGAGACAAGATACCTTACACATGATTTGGAGCTGGGAGCGGTAGTGTTCGGTCTCAAGATATGGAGACATTACCTATATGGGGTCCGTTGTACCATATACATAGATCAAAAGAGTTTGAGATACATCATGGATCAGCCGAACCTGAACATGAGGCAGTGCCGGTGGCTGGATGTAGTCAAGGACTACAATTATGAGATCCTTTACCACCCTAGTAAAGCAAATGTGGTGGCGGACGTTTTGAGCCGCAATTTAGCTGGGTCTTCCACCCCAGTGACATGTATAAGCATAGTGGTGGATTCTCTGCTTGTGAGTTTGATTAGAGATGCTCAGGTTGAGGGCATGCAACCGTAGAACTGGAAGTTGGAGAGGATCAAGGGTGACAACACCCGGTTTGTGTAGGATAGTCGGGGATTATTTACCCTATGCAGTCGAGTATGGGTTCTGATGTCTGCTGGAGTCAGACAGACAGTCATAGAGGAGGCTCATAAGTCTCATTTCTCTACTCATTCAGCGGCCACCAAGATGTACGAAGACCTGAGTTTGAGTTATAGGTGGCCATGTATGAAGCGAGAGATCGCTTGTTATGTCGAGAGATGCTTGCCCTGTAGGATGGTCAAGGTCGAGCATCAAAGGGCGCATGGTATTCTGCAGCCCCTGGAGATTCCTATCTGAAAATAGGAGTAGATCACGATGGATTTCATTACCAAACTATCGAGGACGGCAAAGAGGTTTGATGTTATATGGGTCATGATAGATCGATTCACCATGAGTGCTCATTTCTTGTGTATTCGGGAAAGTTATTCGGCCGAGAGGTTAGCCGATGTGTATGTTCGCGAGATCGTCGCTCACCATGGGGTTTCGATCTCCATTGTTTCCGACCGAGATGTTAAATTTATTTCTAGTTTGTGGCAGAAGTTCCACGAGGAACTGGGCATGTGTTTGCACTTTAGCACAACATTTCATCCGCAGACTGACAGACAGAGTGAGCGGAGCATTTAGACCCTCGAGGATATGTTGAGGGCGTGTGCCATTGACTTCAAGGGGAGCTGGGATTCCCACCTACCCCTTGCGGAGTTCGCCTACAACAACAACTATCATTCCAGCATTGGTGCCCCGCCTTTTGAGCTGTTGTATGGGCAGAGATGTTGCACCCCAATTTGTTGAGGTGAGGTCGGACACAGTGTGATGGGATGGATGGATGAAGTCTTGCAGACTACCGAGAAGATTCAGCTGATTAGGCAGTGATTGCAGACCTCTCAGAGTCGGCAGAAGAGTTACGCTGACAGACATCGATCTGAGTTAGAGTTACAAGTGGGCGATATGGTACTCCTGAACGTCTCACCCTGGAAGGGTGTGATCCGCTTCAGGAAGAGGGGGAAATTGGGTCCCCGTTATATTGGGTCATTCAAGATCATTGCCAGGGTTGGCAAGGAGGCATACAGGCTAGAGCTATCGGAGGAGCTTAGTCGGGTCCACAACACTTTCCACATCTCGCAGTTGCGAAAGTGCATTATGGATTAAGAGGCAGTGGTGTCGTTGGATGATATTCAGGTCAATGAGCGCCTGAATTACATGGAGAGGCCTATGGCCATACTGGAGAGGAAGATGAAAGTTTTGCAGAACAAGGAGATACCTTTGGTAAAGGTACAGTGGGAGCATCGGAAGGGATCTGAGTGGACGTCGGAGCCGGAGGCCGAGATGCGGGAACACTATCTGGAGTTGTTCACCACAACAGACTTCGAGGATGAAGTCTAGTTCAAGTGGGGGAGAATTGTAAAGCCCCGATTCCCAGTTATTGATTTTTGATATAAGAATTTTCTTGATTTAAAGGTCTACTCAACGAGTTGGTTTCCCGACTCGTCGAGTAGCAGCGGATTGGTCCACGTGTTTAAGTGACCTACTCACTGAGTCCAAGAAGTGACTCGACGAGTAGGAGCTGGAGGATTAAACCCTAATTTCTGAGGTTTTGCACCCTATTTAAAGGATCATTGGCCTCCCCAACCTCCCCTTCACAGCCTCTTGATACGCTATAGCCCTACCTCGTGTGAGTGTGCTCCATTTGTGTGTCTTAAGCTTCGAAGAAGGATTTTGGTGAGAAAAGTTTGGGGAACCAGAAAATAGAAGAAAGGAACACATGGGAATCAGAGATCTACCTCAGTTAGCATCCTTTGGAAGGTATTAAGTTGTTAGCTTGGCCTTATTTCATTCTAGATCTCTTTTGGGTGGATTTTAGGACGCTTTTCTTGTGTGTTGAGCTAAGATCTGAAGTTACAACTTCAAATATGAACTCTCTTGGGTCTCTATATCCATAAAGTTGTCAGCTTTTGCAAGTATGAACCTCCCCTCAAGAGTAAGACTTCTTTGCAAGCTTAGTTTTTTCATTCTAAGACTTTAGAGCTTTGCATGCACGTAACGTTTGCAACTTTACGTGATAAGCATACCTTGGGAATCTGGATATACAATATGGAGCCTTTGCATGGCTTAAAAAGCATCTGTATGGATGAAGTAGTGAAGGGACTCGACGAGTTGCATGGTTAACTCGGCGAGTCCGATGAAGATTATCGCAAGCTCGGCGAGTCAGATGAGTGACTCGGCGAGTCGGCTAGGGTTTTCCCAACCTTTAGACTTATATGAACTTGGTGAGTTGCAAGGCAAACTCGACGAGTCGGCCAAGGAGTTTACGGGCGCAAACCTTAGGAACTCGATGAGTCACTTTAGTGACTCGGCGAGTTAGTGAGTTATGCAAGGAACTCCACGAGTAGCTAAGGGTACTCGACAAGTTGAGGTCAACACGGACTGTTGACCTTGGCAATTGACTTTGACTTTGACCAAGGGTTGGCCAGTTGACTTCTGGCGATGTTTTGGGAGGTTGGAAATTTACAAGTATGGTTTTACAATGAATATAGGTGGTGGAGTTTGTGACGGTGATCCGAGAGTTTGAGCTTATCTTATGAGTCGACAGTCGCGAGGTGAGTTCTCCTTACTATATCAATAGGGTCTAAGGCACCAATGCCAACCCTTTATGGATTTTTATCTGATTATGGCATGATATGTTATTTAGTACATCACGGTAGTTAGGATGGTGATATGCTTATGCTTAGTGATTTGTTTAGGTCTGTATCCCGGTTATTGGGATGTTGCTATGATTAGTGATATGTTAGATCGATTTGAATATTATATGATATGAGGTAGCATATGATATTTATGTGTACATGTTTGTTTGATTAGGGGTTGGGTTGAGACGGTCCTGCTTTGTGTTGTAGGCCAACATACCCGGCGAGCGGTCCGCATAGGCTGTAGGCCCTGCGAGGCATTCCAGTCATGTCGAAGGCTCGGGAGCGGGCCAGATAGGTTGTAGGCCCTGCGAGGCTGTCCAGTCAAGCTGAAGGCTCATTAAGCATATTGTTTTGTATTTGTTGATATGATATGATTATGGATGTGTAAGGATGGTATTTTGGGGGTAGCTCGCTAAGCTCTCAGGCTTACAGTTTTAGTTTGTAGTTTCAGGTACTTCTGGTGATCGAGGAAAGGCGAAGGCATGATCGTACCGCTCCTCCTACTGCTATGTTTTTACGATTGGAAACTGGGATACTTTGATAATTATTATTTTCAAAACAAATTATGTAATGATTAAATGGTTTTAAGTGTGTTGAAAAAGTTTTAATTTGGCATGAAAATATGGGTGTTACAAGTTTACCCCTCCTTCAAAAGTGGCGAAGCTTATAAAAAGCATACAAAAATTTCAACAATTAGAAGGGGAGTCGCAATACGATGCTTAGTAGTATTATAAGAGAGCTCAAGACACGACAAAATATCATGTGGAACTATTGCATCCACGTCGTAGTGATTGGGCAGCATCACGATACTCTTCTTCTTCTTTCTTTTTTTACTTTGAATGACTGATTAGAAGGGATTATGAATTGGAATACAAGAGAGCTCAAGACACGGAAAAATATCAACAACTAGAGCATAATCTCTACCAACTAGAACGAGTCCAACTCGAGAAAATACATGCTCTCGAGTCAATGCTATTCAAATTCATGGAAGCTAGCGAAAAAATACATGATGCAGCTAATGCAATACTTAGATATCAACAAACATCTATTTTCAGCATCTACACACAAGTTGGGAATTTAAAAAAAAAAAAAAAAAAAAAAAAAAACGTGTGCTAGAAAAGCTATGGGATCTACCTTCAAGAAAAGTCGAGTCAAACACTATGGCTCAAGTCATGGTCATTGATATAGAAGAAGAAGATAAATCAGTGTATATGATGGACCTTGAAGAGGAATCTAATCAGTCACTCCAAGTAAAAAAGAAAGAAGAATAAGAGTATCGTGATGCTGCCCAGTCACCACGATGTGGATGCAATAGTGTCACATAATGATTTTTCTATTGTTGATCCATATCGATCACCTCTTCCTTTCCTATCACGTACCAAGGAAAATCTAGGGAATCAAGGAACCACAATGTTCATGGAGCATAAAGAACTTGAAGAACAATTGGAAAAAGAAGAAACACATTTGAAACCTCCAATGTCAACGCCAATGATTTTTGAGGTGTTTGATTTTACAAGGACACCAGATCAAGTCACAAAGAAAGTTAAAGAAAAAGAAGAAGAATATGATGGGCCTTATTTTGACAAGAAAAACCCAGAAAGAGACAAGACAAAAGCTAAAGACATGGGAATGTGGAAAGAACCCAAGCGAAAGCACAAAAAAGATATCAACCAAACTATGCAAGAAAGCTCAAGAAAGGCATTCAATAGATGTGTTGCTTACAAAAGATCAAGGCTCAAGATGATGGATAAAAGGGAGGCTACACTTCCACTTAATGCAACGTAAAGTGGGAAGGAGTCCGACTCATGACTCTTCAGAAAGAAGCGTTTCTTAGGAGGCAACCCGATGTCTTTAGAGTTTGAATTTTCTTTTCTTCTTGATTTTTTTAGTTTTATTTTTCGCCTTATTTTTATTTTAACCTAACCAAATGATCATGTGTTTCTCTAGTTCTTGATCTTATTTTGTAGTTTTGAACGAAAGTGAAGTAGTGAAGGAGCTTAATATAAATAAGTCGTGCGATTTTTTAAGATCATAATTGAATGATACGTTTTTGAATAAGTGTGGGGTTTCCACATAATGAAGAGAAAATCATTTTAAAGCATAGAAGATTGGAAATGGTCTTAAACGTTACAAAGAGTCGATGCCCACATGTTTCAATATTAGAAAATTGTAACACCAGTCGAAATAAGTCAATAGACAATCACATGTGATTATACCAATCCTATAATTTTGTAAACTAGTAATGTGATAAACGTACTATGTGGTTCATGATAAATTCTAATACAAATACAAACTTTTTTTGTAATACAACTCAAAGTATATGTCCATACGTTTCCAAAGATATAGAGAATGTCTGAATCTGACTTCGCATAAGGAAGTTGTGATAAACCGAACACTATATATCTCTATAATAATATGAATTTAAAATAGACCTAGAATTAGCCATTGGAGTCTAAAATAGAGTTGTAGTACTCGTAAATACCTACACGTGGATATAAAGAACGTCAAAAATGGAGTTCGTATGCGAAAGTTACGACCTTCCGAAGATTCAACTATCAGAAACCCTAATCTGACTGAACTCACGATGTGAACAAGGTTTTATTCACGAGGTGAGGTGTCATTTTGCCACATCTCGGAATCTAGAAGGTGTGTGACGAGGCTACGAAGGGATAAGATCCAAACTCACGATGTGAGCAAGGATAACTCACGACGTGAGGAGTCACATGGCCACCCTCCGAAGCTAGGGACGCAAATGGCAAGTCTACGAGATGAGCATGCAAGACTCACGACGTGAGTTTTATAAAACTCACGACGTGAGAAACCAAAATCTTTACTATAAATAGCAGGTCCGACCTCAACTATTCCTTACACAATTTCCCTTTCTCCTCTCTCCCTTGCTGAAGCCATCTTGCATCCCGAGCCTCGACGACCTCGTATTGCTGACTGTTTCTGCTTAGATTACATAAAATCACGCTACTAGGGTGAGTTTCACGGCCCCACTTTCTAATATTTCGGGGGAAAACGCATGCTAAATATTATACATATGTTAATATTATATCTATACGATAGTATATCCGTGTCGATATAGATAGTTATATTAATCGGGATATATTTATTTTAAATATAATATTTTGAAAATATACAGTTTTTATCAACTTGTTAGTATGTTATTATACTAATGTAGATCTTGAGTTATACTTGGGTTTCTATATATATGTTGTGTGCGATATAGTTACAAAGTTATATTCGGAAGTTCTATATGTTAAAAAGTATGTACGCTGTTAGTGTTGGTTTTATATCAATATAAAACTTGTTATGCTATATGTTGTTATTATTGGTTTTGTGTCAAGATAAAACCTGGTTTTACTTCAAGTTATAGCTGTTATACTACCTAAATTGTATGAAATTAGGAGTAATGTTTAAAAGCAAAGTGTAGTAACTTAGGGTTTTAGACACGAAAATGCTTTTGTTGTTAGGGTTATAAGAAGCCGTCGAAGTCTACATGAGTAATTATATTCATCAAGTAAGATTGGGGATCTTAGCGGAAATGCTTTGAACTGTAACCGTTAATCCCGTGTGAGCAAGGAAGTCATCTATAATTAGTATACTGGTTGACAACCCCACTTATGATTGTTAGCTACAATCAACCATAAACAAGTGATGAACTACCTTTTACTTGTTATTGTTCCGACGTCGATGAAGTGTTCAGTGTTGTTTCTCATATAAATTATGAGTGTATTGTTTCTCATGGAAATCATGAGTGTTTTTTTATCAGAGGTATTGTGTCGTAGCAGCGGTTACTGGCTCATGGTAGCAATTTGTTAGAAACATTATACTTTGTCGTATACAAGTATTAATGTTATGTATAAGTTTCCCCCTACTTATACTCTACGTTCAACGAACGTTTAGGTATAACACTTATTTGATAAGTAGAATATTATATATATATATATATATATATATATATATATATATATATATATATATATATATATATATATATATAGGGAAAAGTGAATATACCCTTAAGGGTATATAAGCTTAGGTACTCAAACACACCATAATACGCCGTTTTGTTTGATAGATTCATTATAATATTTTTAAACTTCAACCCCTAACTTTATTTAATTTCAAGATTTTCGAAATTTCACTATTATCTTTCTCTTATGTAACATCTTTTTGTCGAACACCTATTAGGTTATATTTATTGTAGTTGAAAATAAAAATTAAGTAAGACGAAGATAAATGTGTAATTTATAAATGGAATTAATCAATTTAGAAGTTAAATTATAAGAACATTGGACAATTATAATGTATTATATGATACAAAATGATGTAGTATGGTGAGTTTGGGTACGTAAGCTTATATACCCTTAAGGGTATATTCACTTTTCCCATATATATATATATATATATATATATATATATATATATATATATATATATATATATATATATATATATATATATATATATATATATATATATATATATATATATATATATATATATATATATATATATATATATATATATATATACACTAAATGTTGAAGAGACAAAATGATACTTTCAAAACTATACTTTTGAACTTGGAAAATGTGTTATTTTTATATAGAGTCAAAACCTGTGGACTCACCAACTTTATGTTGACATATTTTGAAATGTATGTGTTTTCAGGATCTTGAAAAGTTGGTATGTATTCGAATAGGAGAAGTTTTACTATTATCTTTCTGTTCATTAAGAAATATGCCATAGTCGGATATTATGTAATAGGTTCTAGAAAAACAATTATGTAACTTTTAATTATTAATAAAGGTATGTATTTTCTTTAGTACTATTCAATGTATGTTATATAACTGTGATACGAAGAATGACGTTACACCACCCGGTGTTTCCGCCGACAGTCGGGGTGTGACAGATTTGGTATCAGAGTTATTAACTATAGTGAACTAGTACTTTCTTAGGAAAGCACGTCTATAATTTAGGGCTTACTCTATTAGGTTTAGGTATATCCCTTAGCCTATGATAAAAGTATTATTAATTATTCTACTAAAGTAACAAACAATAATTAAAGCGTGAATACAATAAATAAGAATATAGAGTCATATATAAAGACTCAGACCCGCGAAGTGAATACACCTTAATACCCGGAATGTTTTTGATCTCAAGGATTTAGATCAAATATTCCAACTACAGTTTATATGTGCACAGATCCTATCACAACTAGGTGTAGGTGTGCAACTACATTTTATTATCATCAGATCATATGGAATATTTAATTTGTTAGAAATATTTGATAGACTAAACTCTTGATAATCCAAAATGTATAGGAATTTGACATGGCACATTCACGAGAATGGATAATCATCGAGGATACGGATGAAGAAGAGGAAGTTTCATTCCCCACGATGGTAGGCGATCCTTACAACCCTATAAATCCAACCACCTTTCATCCAATACCTTCTGACGATGGAGCACCTTTACCTTCCAATGAATGGGAAGAGAGTGAACCAATGGAAGAGAGCGAACCAATGGACGAGACAGAATTAGTAGCATCATCTTTACCACCAATGAACACTCTTTATCGTCAAGTTCCACGAGGAACAAAGATGAAACGCATAGCACGTAAATCCATACCAATATAGAAAAAAGATTAAGAAGAATCAGAAGGCGACATCTTCAGGAAGTCATAGAGTTCAAGATGAACCTGCACGGATAGCCCAAACCGTCGATAGGTGGGTGGCAGAAGAAAGAGCTGCTAAGATGTATGAGACTGGTCAATCATCTCGACCACATCCCCCACATTCTTCTGAAGTGAATGCCTTATCTCAATTGTTTGAGAAAAGTGTGAAAATTGAAGATAAGATGGAAATTGTTGAAGGAATGGCTACTCATCTCTCTAGAAGAGTACGAAGTCTAAAAGGACAAATAACGCGAGATCAGGAATCAGTGATGGATGTCCATCATCGTATAAATTTCGCTTATAACGATATGATTACTCACGATGCAAGGATTGCAGAGTTAGAGGTATAAAATCAAACCACGAGAAACGAGGAGCGCACAGGAGGTCTTGAGCAGAGAACTCAAGCACTTGAGGAGCAAGTGGTTACTATCACTGATGTGCTAGGTCATCACTTGGGTTTCTGGTAGATAAGCTAAAACTAGTGGTTGTGTAAATATAGAAAATCAGACTAGTTAAGGAAAGAAGACTAAAAGTTTATAGCAAGGATGTAGAAAACCTTGCAAATTTTGTAATGTTTATAGAAACTTTTCTCCTGTAAGCCTAAATAAACTGATGTGACCACCAATAATAATATGAAGCATATATTACAATAATCATTATGTTATCCATTATGTTTTACACTTTGAAGAATAATTTAAGTATTTAAGTATTCATGTATTAAATTACTAACAAAACTCATAAAATTCTTATTATTTATAATAGGAACTAAAACAAAATGCCTAGAAGGAGTAATCGACTAACCCCTAACCGACCATCAACACCACAACAACAACCGAAACCACCACCAGACATAAACCCCTCAATAAGTACAGTACAAATTGAAGAAATCATATCTCAAAGAATTGTTGCGGCTCTATCTAATGTCACAAGAGATGAAGTTAGAAATTGTCACACCCCAAAACCAAGAATGGCGGAAACATTTTGGGGTGGAGGACGTCATGTGTAGTATCACAACACAGTAATTGTAAATAAGAAAACAACATCATCCATTGCATTAAATATAAACATTTTAATACAAGTGTGTTCCGTACAGTTTTAGACACCAAAAATATATTGTATATCAAAATAGTATGATGAGACTTGAATGCGCTCCATCTTCTCAAAAGCTAGCATCGGTACCTGTCTACTGATGACCTGAGAATACAAGTTATTTTGAAGAAAAAGTGTTTGTCAGCATTAAGCTGGTGAGTTCATAAGTATTTTTGTGTCGTGGTTCGTTTATCAAAAAAACGTTTTGAACCTGTTGCAAGTATGAGTTGTAAATGTATGTAAGTGTTTGTAAATGTTTGAATCTCTCAGAAAAACCTATATTTTCTGTTTAAAGTATAAAAGTAGCCCCTTTTACCAAGGCTTAATAGTTTGTATGCTCGTTTGATGTAAAAGTGTGAAATTTCCCAAGTGTAACTATCATTTAACAAAATATAGTTTGTACATTTAAGTTTAGGTGAGGCTATCACCAAAATGCAATGGGTAAATTCTTGTAGTACGGTAGTTTCGTTTTATATGAACTACTGTGGTACTAACTACCTTAAACCAGGTTTATATTAAGGTATCGTGTGATAAGTTGCACCATACTATTGACTGGTAACATCGACAACGTATAGTCGAAAAATAGGTTATGACGTTTGGCACCCGTAGACCTGCCGGTCCCACTGTAGCTAACAGAAAGGTGTAGGATAGTCAATCCAGTATAGATCTATACGCAAACTCAACGCTCTCCCTCCAAGAGACTCTGGCTACAACCCGGGTCATGACAATTAAGACATGAACCCATACAGTGGATCACAATTGTTAAAGTATTCGTGTTTTTGTAATAAAATATTACTTGTTCTAGTATCGTTGTATATGTTCTCTTAGTAATGAATATTGACTCATGAATGAACTGACTCGTTGATCTAGAAATCGTAGTAGTATGATCTCGTGTTACCCCGATGGTAACTTACAAATGATGTTTTGATAAGCATGAAAATTGGAAGTACCTTTATGTCTATACACGTATATATGACATATAACTAATATTGAAACGACCCTCGGATAGTCACCCGAAATTCCACCAGACCACATCTAAATCGAGGAAAAGGAAATAGGATAGGTGGCTTTCCTAAGCCCTTTAAACATTATTTATACAGCTATACATATATAAGCATGCAAATTTATAAGTAGTATAACAAAGTTTACAATAAAGCATTTGGTAAGTAAAAGAGTTTGTAAAACATTTTGAAGTAAAACAGTTTGAACAGTGATAAAATCATTGTTTTCTTAGTTATTAATCACATGTGATTAACGCCGTCACATGTGACCGAAACAATAACTATAAGTGTTTAACTTGTATTCCCCCCCCCCCATAAAGCGTTTAAAAGTATTTAGAATAATTAAAAACAGTTGATTAAGGGGTATGAAACTCACTTGGAAATTCGAAGATAGCGAGCTCGAAAACCGGGCAGAGTTTCGTCTCGCGAAACGGATTTTTCTCGGGATTCTCGGGAATCTCGGGAGTAAAATCGACCCTCGGGACTTGAGCAAAAAGACCAGAGCTTCGGGTTTGAACGGGCACGGAAATCGAGGCAAGATCGGGAGAGAAAGAGAGGAAATGAACAACATTTTCGGAAAGGCTCGCATCCCTTTTATAGGGTTGCTGAACCGCCTCCGAACGCGGGGCGTACGCAGCGCGTACCCGTGCGTCATCGCTTACGCACTTCGGACGGGACGGGTTCCTGGGTTCGCGGGTCGGATGGGACGGGTCGGTAGCTTCGCATAGGGCGACGTGGTCGATCCGAGACCCTCCATTCGGGTACGCGGGGCGTTCGAGCGTACGCGGCGCGTACCTCGGCCCTAGGCTGACTCCTCCCTCGGATAATACCGAACTTTTAATAAAATTTATATTTAAATTATTTATCAAACTTCAAAAATTCATATCTCTTTCATACGAACTCCGTTTTCGACGTTCTTTATATCCCCGCGAAGGTGAGACTACGATCTACAACTTTCGTTTAGATTCCGTTGGCAAATTCCGAAATTATTTTTATTATTGTTTTTATTATTTAATATCAATCCATCGTGTTTAAGGAATTTCTTTGAAAACTCATAACTTCGCTATCTGAAGTCGGATTTGGGCGATCTTTTTACGCACGATCATGGTTCAAAGACATTAAATCATAGAAAGAAATTAAGTAGAACTTATTTATACATTTTATTACTCATAAGTGGTTACAATACTTGACCTATTAGGTCATTACAAAGAGTTGAAATATCGGGTTGTCACAGAAATCCCCCCGTTAGAGGGAATTTCGTCCCGAAATTTAAAGTAAGGGAACACTCGTGGACTAGGGAAACAGATGTGGGTACTTGCGTTGCATCTGATCTTCGCATTCCCATGTGAATTCAGGTCCCCGCTTAGCGTTCTAGCGAACCTTCACGATGGGTATGCGACTTTGTTTTGTTCTCTTGACCTCACGGTCCATGATTTCCACTGGTTCCTCCACAAAATTGAGGCTCTCGTTGATCTCGATTTCGTCGAGTGGAATTACGAGAGTCTCGTCGGATATACACTTTTTCAAGTTAGATACGTGGAATGTAGAATGTACGTTACGGAGTACGCCTGGTAGATCGAGTTTGTAAGCTACAGGGCCGACTCTTGCAAGAATCTCGAAAGGCCCTATGTACCTCGGATTTAGCTTCCCACGCTTGCCGAAGCGTATCAAGCCCTTCCAGGGTGAGACCTTGAGAAGGACTTGGTCTCCCACCTGAAATTCCAAAGGTTTCCTTCGTTTATCTGCGTAGCTCTTCTGTCGGTGTCTAGAGGCTTTCAATCGTTCACGGATTTGAACGATTTTCTCTGTCGTTTCCCGGATGATTTCCGGACCGGTAAGAGTAACGTCGGAAGCTTGCCCCTTTGCTAGTTGGGTATCACCAACCTCAGCCCAGCACAGAGGGGATCTGCACTTTCGGCCGTAGAGGGCTTCAAACGGAGCAGCCTTGATGCTCGTGTGATAACTGTTATTATAGGAAAACTCGACAAGGGGTAAATGAGTATCCCATGCCTTCCCAAAGTCAATCACGCAGGCTCGCAGCATATCTTCCAGAGTTTGAATGGTTCTCTCACTCTGTCCGTCGGTCTGAGGATGGTAGGCTGTACTCATGTCTAGCCTTGTCCCCAGGGAATGTTGTAGTGATTGCCAAAATCTTGAGGTAAACCTACTATCTCTATCGGAGATAATAGATATAGGCACACCATGTAGCCGTACGATTTCCCTAATGTATGTCCTGGTCAGTTTCTCCATCTTGTCGGTTTCTTTGATAGGTAGGAAGTGTGCAGACTTGGTCAATCTATCGACGATGACCCATATGGTGTCAAGTCCACCCGTTGTCTTGGGCAACTTGGTTATGAAATCCATAGTGATCCGCTCCCACTTCCATTCCGGGATCTCGGGTTGTTGCAATAAACCAGAGGGTTTCTGATACTCGACCTTAACCTTTGCGCAAGTAAGGCATTTACTCACGAAGGTAGCAATCTCTGCTTTCATATTAGGCCACCAGTATAGCTTTTTAAGATCCAGATACATCTTATCTGAACCTGGGTGGACGGAATACCGAGTGTTGTGCGCCTCGGTCATGACTAAGTCTCGGAAACCACCGTGTTTCGGTGTCCAGATCCGATCCATGAAATATAAGGTCCCGTCACCCTTGGCTTCTATATTCTTGTCCATTCCTCTGAGGGATTCACTCGTCACATTTTCAGGTTTCATGGCTTCGAGTTGGGCCGTCTGAATTTGTTTAGACAAGTGTGAATGGATGGTTATTGACAATGACTTGATTTTTCGACCAGAATATTCCTTCCGACTCAGGGCGTCTGCTACTACGTTGGCTTTACCCGGATGATAACGAATATCGCATTCGTAATCACTGAGTAGCTCGACCCACCTTCGTTGTCTCATATTGAGCTCCTTTTGATCGAAAATGTGTTGTAAACTCTTGTGGTCGGTAAAAATAGTGCTCTTCGTTCCATACAAGTAATGTCTCCAGATCTTCAGAGCAAACACCATTGCTCCTAGTTCAAGGTCATGGGTCGTGTAGTTAACCTCGTGTGTCTTCAACTGTCTCGAGGCATAGGCGATGACCTTACCTCGCTGCATTAGGACACATCCGAGCCCTTGATTCGATGCATCGCAATAGACTACGAAGTCTTCTATTCCTTCGGGCAGGGTTAGTATTGGTGCGGTGCACAAGGCTCGTTTGAGTGTTTGGAACGCTTCTTCTTGTTTCTCTTCCCAGTCAAAGGTCATGCCTTTCTGGGTCAGGGTTGTAAGAGGTTTCGCTATTCGGGAGAAATTTTGAATGAATCTGCGGTAGTAGCCAGCAAGACCTAGAAATTGACGAATTTCTGTCGGTGTCTTAGGTGCTGACCAGTTCTCAATAGCTCTAATTTTGGATGGGTCTACGTGGATTCCTTTTTCGCTCACCACGTGTCCTAAGAATTCGACCCCCCGAATCCAAAATTCACATTTCGAGAACTTCGCATAAAGCTTCTCTTTTTGTAACGTCTCTAGAACTTGTCGCAGGTGATCACCATGCTCTTTCTTACTTCTGGAGTAGATCAGGATGTCGTCAATGAAAACAATGACGAACTGATCCAAATAAGGTCGGCATACTCTATTCATCAGATCCATGAAGACTGCCGGCGCATTGGTCAATCCGAATGGCATCACCACGAACTCGTAGTGTCCGTAACGGGTTCGGAAGGCTGTCTTTGGAACATCCTCCTCTAGTACTCGTAACTGGTGATATCCGGACCTCAGATCAATCTTGGAAAAATAGTTCGCCCCTTGCAGTTGGTCGAATAGGTCGTCTATGCGAGGCAGCGGGTAACGATTCTTGACCGTCAGTTTGTTGAGTTCTTTGTAGTCAATACACATACGGAATAATCCGTCTTTCTTCTTAACGAACAAGACCGGTGCTCCCCAAGGTGAGAAACTTGGTCTTATAAAGCCTTTGCTGAGCAGTTCGTTAAGTTGACCAGAGAGTTCCTGCATCTCAGCTGGTGCTAAACGGTAGGGCGACTTGGCTACTGGAGTAGCTCCTGGGACCAAGTCGATTCTGAACTCGACCTGTCGTTGCGGAGGTAACCCGGGTAGTTCTTCTGGAAAAATGTCGGGAAAGTCGCTCACTACCGGGATTTTCTTTAGTTCTTTCGTTTCAAGGCTTGTGTCGACGACGTGAGCAAGGAATGCATGGTATTCTTTGCGCAGATATTTCTGTGCTTGAATACTTGATATAATGCGAAGACTCGTACCAGGTTTGTCTCCGTAGACTATAAGAGTTTCATTTGACGGGAGGTTTAGACGGACTGCTTTCTCATAGCACATGATGTCGGCGCGATGAAGGCTTAACCAATCCATGCCAATGATAACGTCGAAACTTTTTATTGAGACTGGCATGAGGTCGATTGGGAATGAATGGTTATCTAAAGTTAGGGTACAACCTAGGTATATGCTACTCGTACTTTCGGTTTTTCCATTAGCCATTTCCACCGTGAATAGTTCTTTGAGTGCGTGTGGTGGTTGAGCAAGCAGGCGAGTGAATTTATGGTTTACGAAGCTTCGCTCCGCTCCACTATCGAATAGAATGCATGCATAGGAGTCATCGAGGAGGAACGTACCAGTCACTACTGCCGGGTCAGCTACTGCCTCTCTGTGGCCTATCGCTAGTACCCTCCCTGTTCCGCCAGTATTTTTCGTCTTGGGGCAGTCCCTTTTATAGTGGCCTGTTTCGCCACATCCATAGCATGTAGGGCTCGCGCCAGAGCCGGGGACTTGGGCGATCGGTCTCACCTGAGATTTACAGAAACGGACTGTGTGTCCTCTCCTGTGGCAGTTAGAGCACTGCATTTCTTGGCAGGGGCCATTGTGGTGGTAGTTGCATTTGTTGCACTTGGGCGATCTTCCAGCATACCCACCCACCGGAGTAGTTGTAGCAGCAGGGGTTATTGCGGCATGTATCGCCACAATTTGCTGCTTCCTGGCCGCCTGTTGCTTCTTCTTTTCATCCCAGTATTTCCGTTTCGTATCAGCGGGTTTGGAGAGTTCCGGGATGGCTAGGGTGGTTGGGATTTCAGGGGTTTTGACTCCGTGGTCAATGAGTCGTTGTGCCAACCGTTTGGCACTGTCAAAGGTAGCGGGGTTTGATGCTAGGACATTCCCCTGATACGGAGGTACAAGCCCCCATATGTACCTTTCGATCTTTTTCCCCTCAGTGGGAACCATGTTGGGGCAGAGGGCCACCAGTTCGCTGAATCTGGCGGTGTAAGCAACAATATTGGTGCCCTTCATGGTCAGGCTCCACAGTTCCTGCTCTAGTTTCTGGATCTCGCCCCTCGGGCAATATTCCTCAATCATGAGGTCTTTCATTGTTTCCCAGCCTATGTCGTTGGCTACGACAAGAGTTAGAGATTTAACGTGGCCGTTCCACCACGTTAGGGCCATTCCTTCAAAAGTGCATGCGGCGTATTTCACTTTGCTCGCAGCAGGGCATGAACATATTTCGAAGACTGCTTCAGTCTTCTCGAACCATTGCGAAAGAGCAATGACTCCGCCGGTCCCATGAAAGGACTTCGGCTTGCAGTTGGTGAAATCCTTGTAAGTGCACTCTCTCGAGCGCACAGGGGTTTCAACCGGAATTGATTCCACCGGGGTTCCACCTCTGCTGGCATCAGAAGAGTGATACTGAGCCATGGCAGTTGCCACTGCTGCAGCTACGGCAGCATTTAGGGCTGCAGTATCGATGACCGGAGGCGGTGGAGGTGGTGGTGCAGGATTATTCCTGGGAGATTTGCGAGGAGGCATCCTTCAGCTATAAGTTTAAAAAGATAAGAAATGGTAAGAATCAATTTGTAAACAACGCGAGAGTGGTACATGGACTAACTAACCATAGCCCAACAGTTGAATGAGTGTTTGAAATCACAACAAAAATGTTAGTAGGAAAAACACAAATGTATAGATTTTTCCCACAATTTAGATAGATTTCAATAATACTGGTATTACTGATGTAATGAGTTTAATGAAAATTGACCTAACAGTAGGTCTTACATCATACCACATAGAAAAGTTTGACAGTTCTTAGATTCCTACTTAGAGTACTGAGAGTTAGGAATATTTTACATACGAGTGCTACTTAGAGTGTATATGTTAAAGGCAAATCTTTAACCCAAAAGATAATGATGTACTAGACATCATCTAACGGCGACGAATATTCCTTAGGAGGACCCTAAGGTCTCTCATTTGACGGTCCATCTCTTGAAGGTGTTGCTCATGAGCACTTTGGCGAGTTCGGAGTTCCATGACTTCAGCTTGAGAGGCAACCAGATGTTGCTGTAGGGTTCCATTGGTTCTCCGGGTCTGTTCCATGTCTTCTTCAAGACGGCGGATGCGGACTGTGTTGACACCTGAGTTGGCATCAATTTCTATGACCCGGTCGATGGCTGCTCTACCTTGCTCGACATTACGAGCTATCCTGCGGATAATGACAGGCAGGGCTCGGTCAGCAGAGCCACCATTGCTGACGTTGTGAAAGCTTCGGTCCCCAAAGTACGGTAAGGGTTGACCCTGTTCTTCACTCCAACGGTTCAAGTGGTTTGCCCATAGGGGAATAGGATCTGGAAAAGCTGGTCGAGGGTTGTTGTTCGGGGGTTGACCTACGAGTGGTAGGTTGTTGACTTCAGGCTCAGAGTCTGATCTATCCGAGAAGCCTTCTGCTTGATGATCATCCAACGGAATTTGGTGTTCATCGTCCGACTCTGCTTCGAGCCTTCCTATGTTGCCTTCATTTGGAAAGTACGGGTTGTCGTGACGGAATCCAGCCATTTAAATCTACGTGAGAAGAGAGGTATAAAGATATAGTATGTATGTAGTTAATAGCACAAAATACGCCTATAGTATTTTAAGTTTAAGTTCCACCGATCTTTTTGTGGCATTGTTGGTAAGTTTTTAGACTTGTTAACACATCACAACTATTCTAGGGCATATGCTAATCACTCCTCGGACCAGCATAGTTGATCAGGCTATGCCATTCCCAGGACTGACCATACATCCCCTAGCTTACCTGTGATATTTAACAATCGTAATACTTTTGTTTTTGTCGTTGTGACACCGGTTTTAGCATGAATGCAAACTAGTATACTTAATTAACTATTTAAAGTATGAACTCCTGGTCAGAGTGTTTTAATCCCAAATGGGTTTATAGTTTAGTATATCTTTTATGGGTTGATATACTTGCTTCACTATAACCAATGCTCTGATACCAATCTGTCACACCCCAAAACTAAGAATGGCGGAAACATTTTGGGGCGGAGGACGTCATGTGTAGTATCACAACACAGTAATTGTAAATAACCAAACAACATCATCCATTGCATTAAATATAAACATTTTAATACAAGTGTGTTCCGTACAGTTTTAGACACCAAAAATATATTGTATATCAAAATAGTATGATGAGACTTGAATGCGCTCCATCTTCTCAAAAGCTAGCATCGGTACCTGTCTACTGATGACCTGAGAATACAAGTTATTTTGAAGAAAAAGTGTTTGTCAGCATTAAGCTGGTGAGTTCATAAGTATTTTTGTGTCGTGGTTCGTTTATCAAAAAAACGTTTTGAACCTGTTGCAAGTATGAGTTGTAAATGTATGTAAGTGTTTGTAAATGTTTGAATCTCTCAGAAAAACCTATATTTTCTGTTTAAAGTATAAAAGTAGCCCCTTTTACCAAGGCTTAATAGTTTGTATGCTCGTTTGATGTAAAAGTGTGAAATTTCCCAAGTGTAACTATCATTTAACAAAATATAGTTTGTACATTTAAGTTTAGGTGAGGCTATCACCAAAATGCAATGGGTAAATTCTTGTAGTACGGTAGTTTCGTTTTATATGAACTACTGTGGTACTAACTACCTTAAACCAGGTTTATATTAAGGTATCGTGTGATAAGTTGCACCATACTATTGACTGGTAACATCGACAACGTATAGTCGAAAAATAGGTTATGACGTTTGGCACCCGTAGACCTGCCGGTCCCACTGTAGCTAACAGAAAGGTGTAGGATAGTCAATCTAGTATAGATCTATACGCAAACTCAACGCTCTCCCTCCAAGAGACTCTGGCTACAACCCGGGTCATGACAATTAAGACATGAACCCATACAGTGGATCACAATTGTTAAAGTATTCGTGTTTTTGTAATAAAATATTACTTGTTCTAGTATCGTTGTATATGTTCTCTTAGTAATGAATATTGACTCATGAATGAACTGACTCGTTGATCTAGAAATCGTAGTAGTATGATCTCGTGTTACCCCGATGGTAACTTACAAATGATGTTTTGATAAGCATGAAAATTGGAAGTACCTTTATGTCTATACACGTATATATGACATATAACTAATATTGAAACGACCCTCGGATAGTCACCCAAAATTCCACCAGACCACATCCAAATCGAGGAAAAGGAAATAGGATAGGTGGCTTTCCTAAGCCCTTTAAACATTATTTATACAGCTATACATATATAAGCATGCAAATTTATAAGTAGTATAACAAAGTTTACAATAAAGCATTTGGTAAGTAAAAGAGTTTGTAAAACATTTTGAAGTAAAACAGTTTGAACAGTGATAAAATCATTGTTTTCTTAGTTATTAATCACATGTGATTAACGCCGTCACATGTGACCGAAACAATAACTATAAGTGTTTAACTTGTATTCCCCCCCCCCCCCATAAAGCGTTTAAAAGTATTTAGAATAATTAAAAACAGTTGATTAAGGGGTATGAAACTCACTTGGAAATTCGAAGATAGCGAGCTCGAAAACCGGGCAGAGTTTCGTCTCGCGAAACGGATTTTCTCGGGATTCTCGGGAATCTCGGGAGTAAAATCGACCCTCGGGACTTGAGCAAAAAGACCAGAGCTTCGGGTTTGAACGGGCACGGAAATCGAGGCAAGATCGGGAGAGAAAGAGAGGAAATGAACAACATTTTCGGAAAGGCTCGCATCCCTTTTATAGGGTTGCTGAACCGCCTCCGAACGCGGGGCGTACGGGCGTACGCAGCGCGTACCCGTGCATCATCGCTTACGCACTTCGGACGGGACGGGTTCCTGGGTTCGCGGGTCGGATGGGACGGGTCGGTAGCTTCGCATAGGGCGACGTGGTCGATCCGAGACCCTCCATTCGGGTACGCGGGGCGTTCGAGCGTACGCGGCGCGTACCTCGGCCCTAGGCTGACTCCTCCCTCGGATAATACCGAACTTTTAATAAAATTTATATTTAAATTATTTATCAAACTTCAAAAATTCATATCTCTTTCATACGAACTCCGTTTTCGACGTTCTTTATATCCCCGCGAAGGTGAGACTACGATCTACAACTTTCGTTTAGATTCCGTTGGCAAATTCCGAAATTATTTTTATTATTGTTTTTATTATTTAATATCAATCCATCGTGTTTAAGGAATTTCTTTGAAAACTCATAACTTCGCTATCTGAAGTCGGATTTGGGCGATCTTTTTACGCACGATCATGGTTCAAAGACATTAAATCATAGAAAGAAATTAAGTAGAACTTATTTATACATTTTATTACTCATAAGTGGTTACAATACTTGACCTATTAGGTCATTACAAAGAGTTGAAATATCGGGTTGTCACAGAAATGAAGGCCATGTAGGGACCACTAGAACATGTACCTACAAAAAATTTATGAATTGCACGCCAAAAAGCTTTCATGGAAATGAAGGGGTAGTTAATTTGACAAGGTGGATAGAAAAGACAAAGCTAGTCCGTCTTTCAAATAAGCTTTTGTCCAGACGATTGTAAAGTATGATTTGCAGCATGTACTTTCGTTGGTGTAGCACTTACATGGTGGAATAGCCATGTGAATACGATGGGGATTGATACTGCAAATTCCATGAAATGGGAAGAGCTAAAAATAATTCTAGTAGAGTAGTATTGTCCTAGGAAGGAAATACATAAGCTGGAACAAGAATTGTGGACCCTAACCATGAAGGGTTCAGAGATAAAAGCTTATACCGCTAGATTTAATGATCTTGCGGTAATGTGTCTAGCACTTGTAATCCCTGGATATAAGAAGATTGAGCGATATATCTGGGGTTTATCATCGCAAATCAAAGGCATGGTGATCGCATCAAAGCCTACGACTTATGACAGCACCAAGAGGATAGCTCATTAGCTAACCCTCACAGAGATCCAAGGAACAGAAGTTATGTCAAAGGCTGAGTCTCCCAAATCTAGAACAAACAAGGACAAGTTTAATAGGAAGAACCCTAAACAATCACCTGAGAAAAGACAAGAAGTGGCAACCAATTATGCAGCCACAACAGCAATACCTACGCAACCAAAATCTTCATGGCGCAATCAGTGCAACCGTCATCATCTAGGTGACTGTTTTGTTTGCATGAAGTGCAAGAAAAGGGGGATACTGCTAGTTATTGTAGGAGCACAACACCTGTAAGGGTCAATCAACAAACCAATAATGGGACAGGCCGTGGTGAAGGAAGAAAATGCTACGAGTGTGGGCAGGTTGGATATATCAAGAATGAATATCCAAAGTTAAGGAGTCCAGGAGGCATAGGACGTGGCAGGGCGTTTGTGATCGGAAGCAGAGAGGCTATCCAGGACCCTTCGGTCGTATCCGGTACGTTTCTCACAGATAATTTATATGCTACCATACTCTTCGACTCTAGAGCATATCGAAGTTTTATAACTCCGACATTTAGAAAATTGTTAAGTCATAAGTCTAGCAGATTAAAAGAAATCTATGAAGTAGAAATCGCTAACGGACAATCTGAGAAAACACGTGAAATCCTAGAAAACTGTCTGTTAACTCTTAATAACTACCTTTTTCACGTCAACCTCATGCCAATGCCTATTGGTAGTTTTGATGTCATAATTGGCATGGATTGGTTATCTTCACACCGCGCCGAAATTTTATGTCATGAGAAAGCCATACGACTACCCTTACCAAACGGCGAAGCCCTGATTATCTATGGTGATAAATCTGATAAGAACCTCAAAGTCATCTCTTGTACTAAGACCCAGAAATATCTACATAAGAAATGTAGCGCATTCTTATCCCACATTATAGATAGGAAGATAAAGACAAAAGAAATCAAGGACATACCTCAAGTATGTGATTTCCCTGACGTGTTTCCTGAAGATCTACCCGGAATACCTCCCGTCCGAAAAGTTGAGTTTCGAATCGACTTAATTCTAGGAGCAGTACCAATAGCGAAATCTCCTTATCGATTGGCTCCATCTGAAATGCAAGAATTGTCTACCCTACTACAAGAACTTCTTGACAAAGGCTTTATCCAACCAAAATTTTCACCTTGGGTAGCACCAATCTTGTTTGTCAAGAAGAAGGACGGATCCTTTCGAATGTGTATTGATTATCGGTAGCTGAACAAGCTAAAAATCAAGAATCGTTATCCACTTCCAAGAATTGATGATCTATTCGATCAACTGCAAGGATCTAGCTACTACTCAAAGATAGATCTTAGATCAGGATACCATCAACTCAGGGTACAAGAAGATGACATTCCAAAAACAACATTTAGAACTCGTTATGGTCATTATGAGTTCTTATTTATGTCTTTTGGATTGACCAATGCCCCAGCAGTGTTTATGGATCTCATGAATCGCGTTTGCAAACCATACTTGGACAAATTTGTGAACGTATTTATCAATGATATATTGATATATTCACGAACCAAGGAAGAACATGGTCAACACCTGCAAATAATCTTGGAGCTACTAAGAAAAGAAAAGTTGTACGCTAAATTCTCCATATGCTAGTTTTGGATTAGAGAAGTACAATTTTTAGGTCATGTATTTAGCAATGAAGGAATTCATCTTGACCCATCCAAAGTCGAGGAAATCAGGAATTGGAACGCACCAAAGACACCAACAGAAGTGCATCAATTCCTAGGACTTGCTGGCTATTACCACAGATTCATAGAGAATTTCTCTAAAATAGCCAAGCCGCTTACAACACTAACCCAGAAGGATACAAAGTTCAACTGGGAAGACAAACAAGAAGGTGCTTTTCAGAAACTGAAGCAAATGTTGTGTAGTGCACCAATCTATCCCTTCCAGATGGGACAGAAGATTTTGTCGTGTACTGCGACACATCAAATCAAGGATTGGGATGTATGTTGATGCAAAAAGGAAAAGTTATCGCCTATGCATCACGACAACTTAAGGTACATGAGAATAATTACACTACCCATGATCTTGAATTGGGAGTTGTAGTTTTTGCACTAAAAAATTGGAGACATTACTTATACAGTACTAAGTGTACTATTTTTACCGACCACAAGAGTCTCCAACACATATTCGACCAAAAAGATCTTAATATGAGACAAAGAAGATGGGTTGAATTGTTGAATGATTATGAATGTGAGATTCGTTATCATCCCAGAAAAGCAAACGTGGTAGCAGATGCCTTGAGTCGGAAAGAATATATTAAACCCCGACGGGTACGAGCATTAACTATAACTATCCATTCTAACTTTACCGCACAAATTAGAGAAGCTCAACTTGAGGCTCTAAAAGAAGAAAACATCAAGAACGAAGCTTTGGGAGGAATGGAAAAGCAACTTATACAAAAATATGACGGAATGCAACACTTTATGAATCGAATTTGGACACCTAAGTTCGGTGGAGTCAGGGACTTGGTCTTAGAAGAATCCCACAAGTCCAGATATTCCGTGCATCCAGGCTCTGACAAAATGTACTTGGATTTAAAGGAACATTATTGGTGGCCAAACATGAAGGCAGAAATTGCTACTTATGTGAGCAAATGTTTGACTTGTTCTAGAATAAAGGCAGGACATCAAAATCCTTCAGGTTTACTTCAACAACCGGAAATACCGGAATGGAAATGGGAGCATATTTCAATGGACTTCATCACTAAGTTACCCAAAACTCCTAGTGGGTTCGACACTATTTGGGTAATAGTCAATAGATTGACTAAGTTCGCCCAAGATCTATGCCAACGTCAAAAGATCTATGTCGACGTAAGACGTAAGCCTATAGAATTTCAAGTTGGAGACAAAGTAATGTTGAGGATCTCTCCTTGGAAAGGTGTAATTCGATTTGGGAAGCGAGGCAAACTAAACCCATGATATATAGGACCTTTTGAAATTCTAGCAAGAATTGGTTTTGTCGCATACCAACTCAAGTTGCCTCAAGAGCTAAGTAATGTACACGATGTTTTTCACGTAGCAAATCTCAAAAGATGTCTAACCGATGACACTCTTGTTGTATCTCTCGACGAGATACAAGTCAATACCAAACTCAACTTTGTAGAACAACCTATCGAGATCATGGATCGAGAAGTCAAACGATTAAAGCAAAGTCGTATTCCCATACTGAAAGTTTGATGGAACTCTTTACGAGGACCTGAATTTACTTGGGAACGTGAAGATCAGATGAAAGAAAATTACCCCCAACTATTTGACAAAATCCCATCCACAAGATAAATTTCGGGATGAAATTATTCTAACGGGGGGGGGGGGGGGAGAGAGAATGTAACACCAGTCAAAATAGGTCAATAGACAATCACATGTGATTATACTAATCATATAATTTTGTAAACTAGTAATGTGATAAACGTACTATGTGGTTCATGATAAATTTTAATAGAAATACGAACTTTCTTTGTAATATAACTCAAAGTATATGTCCATACGATTCCAAAGATATAGAGAACGTCTGAATTTGACTTCTCATAAGGAAGTTGTGATAAACCGAACACAATATATCTCTATAATAAGAATAATTTAAAATAGACTTAGAATTAGCCATTTGAGTCTAAAAGAGAGTTGTAGTACTCATAAATACCTACACGTGGATATAAAGAACGTCAAAAACGTAGTTCGTATGCGAAAGTTACGACCTTCCGAAGATTCAGCTATCAGAAACCCTAATCTGACTGAACTCACGACGTGAACAAGGGTTTATTCACGACGTGAGGTGTCATTTTTCCACATCTCGGAATCTAGAAGGTGTGTGATGAGGCTACGAAGGGATAAGATCCAAACTCACGACGTGAACAAGGATAACTCACGACGTGAGGAGTCACATGGCTACCCTCCGAAGCTAGGGACGCAAATGGCAAGTCTACGGGATGAGCATGCAAGACTCACGATGTGAGTTTTATAAAACTCACAATGTGAGAGTCCCAAATCCTTACTATAAATAGCAGGTCCGACCTCAGCTATTCCTTACACCATTTCCCTTTCTCCTCTCTCCCTTGCTGAAGCCATCTTGCATCCCGAGCCCCGACGACCTCGTATCGCTGACTGTTTCTGCTTGGATTACATAAAATCACGCTACTAGGGTGAGTTTCATGGCCCCACTTTCTAATATTTCGGGGGGAAATGCATGCTAAATATTATACATATGTTAATATTATGTCTATATGATAGTATATTCGTGTCGATATAGATAGTTATATTAACCGGGTTATAGTTATTTTAAATATAATATTTTGAAAATATACAATTTTTATCAACTTGTTAGTATGTTATTATACTAATGTAGATCTTGAGTTATACTTGGGTTTCTATATATATATGCTGTGTGTGATATAGTTCTTAAGTTATATTCGGAAGTTCTATATGTTAAAAAGTATGTATGTCGTTATTGTTGGTTTTATATCAATATAAAACTTGCTATGTTATATGTTGTTGTTATTATTTGTTTTATGTCAAGATAAAACCTGGTTTTACTTCAAGTTATAGTTGTTATACTACCTAAATGTTATGAAGTTAGGAGTAATGTTTAAAAGCAAAGTCTAGTAACTTAGGGTTTTAGACACAAAATGTTTTTGTTGTTAGGTCTATAAGAAGTCGTCGAAGTCTACACGAGTAATTGTATTAATCAACTAAGATTTGGGATCTTAGTGGAAATCCTCTAAACTGTAACCGTTAATCCCGTGTGAGCGAGGAATTCATGTATAATTAGTATACGGGTTGACAACCCCACTTGTGATTGTTAGCTACAATCAACCATAAACAAGTGACGAACTATCCTTTTACTTGTTATTGTTCCGGCGTCGATGAAGTGTACGGTGTTGTTTCTCATAGAAATTATGAGTGTATTGTTTCTCATGGAAATCATGAGTGTGTTTGATTAAAGGTATTGTGTCATAGCAGTGGTTACAGGCTCATGGTAGCAATTTGTTAGAAACATTATGCTTTTCCGTATACAAGTATTAATGTTATGTATAAGTTTCCCCCTACTTATACTCTAGGTTCAAAAAACGTTTAGGTATAGCACTTATTTGATAAGTAGAATATTATACCTGATATATATACTAAATGTTGAAAAGTCAAAATGATATTTTCAAAACTATACTTTTGAACTTGGAAAATGTGTTATTTTTATATAGAGTCAAAATAACTAGCATTTCAAAATTATTAGAAAGATTTGAAACAATAATCTAAAATTGAATCTAGTGAAAAAATTTGTTGTGTTGAGATCTAGGTTTCTAGTGTTATGTGGGATGATCCAATGTGAGTTTCAATGTTTATTTGAGCCAATATATGTTCTAGTTTATTTGTGGCCTCCTTATCCTGGTGAAATCATGGAACAAAAACACGACCTTGCTTAGGTTGAGGGCCGCAATACGTTTAGCATCGTGTTGCATAAATGTATCCAAGAGAGTTTATGTATTCATTGCACATTAGACTAATATCTTTAATGAATAAAGGTTGAAGTTAAGTTCCTTTGCTTTATCATACGTTTTTTTGTTTTTTTAGGATTTTTAGTTTTGAGTGAAAAAATGAGAAAAAGAAAAAAAAATGTAAAAAAAAAGTTGTGAAAAAAGAAAAAAGGAAAGAAAAAAAAGAGTTGAAAAGTTTTAAAGAATCTACAATGCCATGAAGACGAAAAAAATTATCATCAAAGATTCAAAGGCGAAAATTGTTAAGTTATTTATTGTATTTTTTATTTTCTAGGTTATTTTTTCATATGTGTGTTTGGGGGTTTAAACCAAAAATACCTTAAGGTTAAGAAAGTTTTCTGGAGATGGATTCAAAAGGATACATAAAATGGAAATTGTTTAAAAGAAATGGACAAGTGTTTATGAAAATTGTGATATTTAGGATTGGGGAGGTTCTTAGGAAAAATTATATACAAATACATTAATTGTGCTCTTGGAGTAATGGAGAGGCTCAAAATGGATTGTTTTGTGCGATGTTGGTAGCTAAAATCTTGATATGATAAGAATAAAATCATTTTGCTTAGGGGAAAGCCAAAGTCAAGTGTGGGGTATTTTGATGTGTGCTTATTTAGTTATATATCTCATACATTATCTTTATATTTTATGCTACATTATGTGTTAATTATAGGGAAAAAAAATGTACTTATTATGTTTGAAATATGTTGTCTAGCAGAGAAGACATGTTCGGGACAAAAAGGAAGCATATGAGGAGTTGGACGTAGGAAAACGGGAGATAAAGCAAAAAGAAGACAAAGAAGGATTTTGCTGGATAGCTTGACCCCTCGTCGGTGTTTTGGCCATATCTCAGGACTCATTTCGTCTTCGTTCCATGCGGTAGTTCTTTTTTTCTTGGATCTTTTGTTTTGTTTTTTTTTTTTTTTTTTTTTTTTTTTTTTTTGCCTTCGACGAGTTGGTTGCTATGTTTCTTGGACGCGTTCGTCATCGTCACCATTGTCGAGATTTATAGGTTGAGATTGAAATAATCAGACTTGAGATTGTTGAAATTATTGAGGTGTAAAAGAAGGTTGTTGAAATTGTTGTGAAGGTTGTTGTTGAAAAGCTTGAAATTGGGGTTAATTGAATTGTTGTTGTTGTTATTAGTAGAAGTTTGGGGGTATGAAGTGGTGAATAGAGGTTGTTGTTTGATTGCGGAGGTTAACAATTGCATGAAGTTAACATTTGCATTTGGAGTGTTAGCGGTGTTTGAGGTGTTTGGGTGTTTGGATTTGAATCCATGTAGAGAGAAAAAAATATGAGAGAGATGTGTTTTTTGTATATGGTAATAAAATGTAAATAGTGTTTTTTGAAGTGTAAATTATAAATAGAATAATAGGTAATTTATAGATGAAGTTGAGTGTCTTTAAATTTTAAATTTTTTTTTTTTTGTTAAACGGTCAGAAGACCGTTCCCACCAAAATCCATCCATTACAAAAAGAACATTTCTCATTTGTCGTCTCGTCCCGTCTCTAGAGCCACGTCACACGCACCCACCCGGACTTGGGGACGGTGTTCACGCGTGGGGAGGCGTGCCACCTCAGCCCAAGATGTGTGAAAATCCCCACCCCCCCCCCCTACCCGTTAGCCTTAGCTTTATGTTTGTTCTTTTTGCTTAGTACTGTGTTAACATAAATAACATCAAAGTTCCAAAAATATGGTTTTAATCGTGGATCTAGATCTACACTAATGATGCCATTACTAAGGTATCATATATACAATCTATTTAACTATGTGTGTATGTGTGTTTGTATGTTTTGTGTTACAGGTCCTGGATATATGCACGAGATTATGAAAGATGATTTCAGATTTGGTTTTTTGAAACACGATCGCATACATATATAATTTTTTTAAGATTTCAAATATATTTGTAACTATTTTAAAGCTAGATTTCACATTTATAAAATAAATAAATATATATATATATATATATATATATATATATATATATATATATATATATATATATATATATATATATATATATAATATTTTCAATAGTTACATATTAACCAAATTTTTAATCTTTCTTTTGAAATATTTCCCTTCACGTTAAATCTTTGAGTAAGATTTAATATTTAATTTTTAATCCATCAAAAAGCTTTATTAAAAATAATTATTACATTTACATGATGTGTTTGATACAAAAAGAAAATGAAGTTAAAGATACGTAGCATTCTAAGAAAAATGAAGTTAAAGAGGAGTAAAATATCATTGCTATTTTTTTCGTGCTGATTTAGAAAGAAAACAAAGAAAACATATGATTCGTGAATTTATTTTTAAGAAATTGATCTAACCAAATTGATACTTTTAGAGTTTTAGTGGAAAGTAGTAACATTCACCGTTGTAAATACTGACAAGATAAAAAGCTTTATTAAAAATAATTATTAGGCCAGACAGAATGTACAGCGGGAAAAGGCAGTGGGACTCTTCCTGTACGGCGAAACACCGCACCGTCGGTGCGGGGAAGGGTGGTGCGGAAATGGGTGAGGAAACCCTTTGTTGCGTCTCTCTCTTTCGTTGATTTGTGGAAAAGTTTTTGTTTTGTTTTTTTTTTTTTTTTGAACTATCAGTTTTTTAACTATATATATATATATATATATATATATATATAAAACGGTTATATGCATTAAAATCTAATTTTGTTTTTTTTTCCCTTTTAAAATATCTATAAATATTCATAACTATTTATCTTCAATAAACGTTCAAATAAACCCTTTACAACATATATTTTCTTTAAAAAAAAAAAAATGAATGCCGACAATCAAACCCCAACCTGCGATAGAAGGGAAAAAAAATCTCATGTTTCGAGTTTGAGTACCCTTACTCGAAACATTTTTGCTATCGATTCATCATCATAAAGAATTTATCATCCCCAACTCAATGCTCTCATTCAATCTCTACTACAATTTCAATATCAAAATATTAGACAATATTACCCGATCCAAGTTCCAAATGTTACTCTACAAATGTTTTCAAACTTTGTTGTTTTTCCCGATCAACATTCGCCAAATCAATCTCAAATCCAAACCCAAACTCAAAACCAAACGCAACAACAATGTCACACCCCAAAACCACGAACGGCGGAAACGTTCAGGGGTGAAGGACATCATGTACAGTATCACAACAGTGTAATATAATAAACAAGCAACAACATCATCCATTGCATTATAAGTAAATTTTTAATACATGTGTGTTCTTTCATTGTAGTAAGACACCAAAAATATACAATCAAAATAAAAGACGGGACTTGTGAGCTCCGTCTTCTCAAAACCTGACATCCGTACCTGTCTACTGATGACCTGAGAATACAAGTTATTTTGAAAGCGAGTATCAGCTTTAAAGCTGGTGAATTCATAAGTATTTAAGTGTCATTGTCTTGTTTGTGAAAATCTGTTATGAAGGCCATGTAAATCGTTAAATGAAAATGTTGATGTAAGTATGAAAAACCCTAGAAAATTCCTTATTTTCTATCAGTTTGAGATGTAGTCTTCTCCCAAGACCCAAATGTTTTGTTTATGACAATGTAGTCTTCTACCAAGACCCGAATGTTTGTTATGACTATGTAGTCTTCTACCAAGACCCGAATGTTTGTTATGACTATGTAGTCTTCTACCAAGACCCGAATGTTTTGTAAGTAGAATTATAGTTTTTCCTTTCTATTGACTAGTACTAAAAGTGCTTAGTCTAACTCATCGTTTATGTGAATATATCACAAAATAAAGTAAACAGGAAAAAGTATAATCATGTAAGTATTACCCCTGGGTGACCAGGATTAACACGACATCGCCGAAGCTAAAGATAGACCATATGGACATCCGAAGAGTGTCCCCTCATCCTCTGTAGCGGCAGCAGGGTGGAAGGAGGGTTAGTCCCATAACAGCGTTAACCTAATGATCCTCCGAAGATTCACATCTCATCCACTGTTGCAACAGTTGGACAGAGGGATGGTTAGTCCCGTCACTGACTACTAACTAAGTAACAACCTTAGACATCCGTAGACATCCATCGACCACTGGTGCTAATCAGTGGGGTTCGGAATGGTAAGTCCCACCGAAATATCCCATTGAACCGGGATAGGAAAGATAATTTACACAGTAAGTACTAATAAATCATCCTTATAGTTCTAAGTACAAGTATCCAGGTAACTAAATACAGGATAATGCACCTATGTAGAAGTGTTCCTGTATGGTATTCATGTAAGTGTGTTCATGTAACAGGTAAGTATATGTAAACATATTCATGTATCATGTATTCCTAAGTACGTGTACTCATGTATCATGTAAGGTATTTGTATAAACTCATGAATGAACTGACTCTTGTGTGATTCCTTGTAGTAGGAATAATGTTTGATATCTTCTAACTATCCCTATGATAGTTAACTGGAAGGTAAGTGGTTGTTCAAGTAGATTTATGCACCCTCGACACACTAGGGTGTGGGAAAGTGAACGAAGGATGAAAACTATAATCGCTATCATATAAATGAACATATGCACATAAGTTTAGTTGATTCAAGAAGGTAAAATAATGGTTTTGCAAGTTATCTAGGAGTTTTGAACAATAATTAAGAATGACTTGATGTCATTTTAATAAACATTTCAAAACTAATACTTTTGTTATCAAGGTATTTTAAGATAGAAAACCATTTTATGCATCACATTTTGTAGTATGTGAAATCTGCTGAATGAAAACACAGTTATAAAATACATAAGATTGATTTAATAACATATTGTTTTCTACTTGTATCCCCCCCCCCCCCCCCCCCCGTTAATACATTTAAAATCATTTAAAACATTGATTAGGGGTATGAACTCACGTGTAGTTGGTGATTGGGATGAACTGAACGGTATAGGATTGCTAGGTGTCAAGCGAGGACTTGTACACACACTACGATCCTAATGAACATATAATCACACATATATGCACTCAGTTAGTCTCAAATCACTAATTGATAATGTTAAGACATCCTAGACATAATAAACACTTTATATAAGTGTTTTAAGCCCTAAGGATTGCATCTAAGCTATTGTGGGACAAGGCACTTGTGTTTAGGGTTCCAAAGGACCCTATATGTGAGTTTACTCCCCATATACCATCACACATGGAGTTTACGGTTGTAAACTCTTGAGTTTACGACCGTAAACTCCCAACCATGGGGGTATTGTGTGTTTTGAAGTCCCAAATGATTCCTAGAATTATTCTAACTTGGTGGTTAAGTCCTTGAAAGGGTTCCATTTCCTTTGGAGTTTACGGCCGTAAACTCCATTGGAATGGTGTTCTTTTTGTTTTCAAGCCTCAAGCATAGGTGGTATAAGGTCTAGGCTTTTATTCCAAGCATATGAAGACATTAGGCACACTTTGGTGCCATTCTTTCATGTTTACGGCCCAAGAGCAAAGCCTTGGCCGTAAACTCACTTTGATAAGTGATTTTGATGTGCTTAAGGCCTTAGATTAAATGGGGACAAGTCTTGATAATAGTCTTAAAGCTTTATGTGCCTTAAAACACCATTTTGAGTTTGAAAAGGGAGTTTACGGCCTAAGAAACTCTTGGGCCGTGAACTCCCAAACTTAGGTGATTCTTGGTTGTTGTCTTGTCCCTAACACACATACATATGAGTCTAAGGCAGTTGCATAACACAAGGGTCAATCTAGGCACGGTTTCGGGAGTTTACCGCTTAAGAACACCTTGGGGAGTAAACTCCTAGATCTAATGATTTAGCCATCTAAATCATGTTATAAGCACATAATAAGCTTTCTAACACTACTAGAAAGAGTTACTCACGTTTTGGTATAAAAACCCAAAGATCCGTGAGAGAGAAAATGGCTTTTCTCTAGTTTGAAATGTGAATAATGAATGAATTTGGTTCATAATTCTATTTATAGTCCTGAGATATTTTTGGCAGAAAATATTTTTATTCCTGAAATGATCTCTAATATAATAGAATGTTGGAATAACAGATATTTCCTGAAGTGTAAACCATGAATTACTCAAACTTACGCGAAAAGTCTGAAAATCAACTGTGACTGCTATAACTTCATTTGAAGTGATATAGTTTGTACGGAATGGAAATTTCGGGTTGTCACAAACAATTCCAACTTGTTGATGAGTTGGATGACTCGGAAGAAGAAGAGATGGTTCCCGAAACTCAACCCACACTACCCCCACAACGACATAAAGAAAAAAAACAAGCGCGCAAGGATGTCGCACAACCGGGAAGACAAAAGCCGACAACATGGCTTCCACAAGAAGAGCTAGTTTTGGTAAAAGCTTGGGTTGACATTTCTGATTATTCGAAGATGGGAAATGCACAAGCGGGAGAGCATTTTTGGTTTCGTATTTTGAAACGGTTTCGGGAGGAGCTAGAAAAAGGTAACGACTACCATACGAAACACCAACTGTATTCGAAGTTTCGAGAAATAACAAATGGGGTTTCAAAAGTAAACGGGTTGTACAACAACCTAAAAACCCAACAAAAGAGCGGCCACGGCGATGAAGAAAAACTTCAAGAAGTTTTGCAATTTTACCGTGAGGAAATTGGAAAACCATTCAAGTGATACGATTGTTGGAAATTATTGGTTAGATGTCCTATGTGGAAAAAATATGAACAAAATTTTATTTTTGGAGTACAACAATCAAAGCGAACGAAAACGGGCTCTAGTGGTTACACAACTTCCTCTGATGGTCGGGTCGGTCTAGATTTAAATTAGGAGTACAAACTCAAGCTAGAAGAAATTGTTCGACTGATGGGTAGGGACAAAGCAAAAATGAAGGGAAAATGACTTCTTCAGGTGCATCAGATTTCAGCATGAACCTTGGCGAAATGCGGAAAATAACAGCGTCGTTTGATCGATATAATCTTAATTTCTCCGAACGTTTGGCGTTCGACAAAGAAAAAGAAGAAGCAATGAAGAATGAGCGGGTGGAGAGACAAGAAATGGATGATATGGAGTTTTTGATGGAACACACCGACCATCTCTAAGGACCGGCTCTCGAGCTCTTGATAAAGAAGTGGAAAAAAATTATAAGAAAATATTTTACATATGTTGTTGTGGGTTTGTTTGAGTTATTGTTTGTGTGTGTGTGTTTTTAATTTTCTATTTTTTTAAATTTTAAGTTTATTGTAATTTTTATTTTAATTAATGAAATGCATTTTCTTTTTAGTTAAATTTTTTGGTTGTTTTTAATTTAAAAATTATAAATCATAAAAATCAATTAATTTTATTTTAAAAAAATACAAAATAGTGAATGAAGCTTTTCATCCATTCTTTGAGTTTAGAGTTTAGAGGAAGAAAATAATGATCTGGTCCAAAAAAAAAAAAAAAAAAAAAAAAAAAAAAAAAAAAAAACTCCCATACCATCAGCTCTTATTCCAACACCAAAGTTCCAAACACCATTTCTCATTTATATATTACTTTAATCAGCAATTTATATTTTAGTACATTTATAATTAATGCGATTAGTATATAACCAATTTATTTTTTAGAGGCCACTTTCTTTTTCAAATATGAGATAATATTATAATTTGTAACAATAGGCCCCTTTTCGTTTAAATCTATTTTTCTGTAATATTTAAATAATTAAATATAACGTTTTTTATTAATAATTTATAAAATTAATTAATAAATTATTAACTTAGATATTATAATAATTAAGTTGAGTTAAAACAATGGCAGCATAATCACTACTATTAAACCGTCAAACATAAAACAATGGCAGCATCACGAATGAAGCTCAACCGTCATTTTTAAATTTCTTGGTAATACAAATTTAAAACAATGGCACCATTGGAAACTAAATTGTGAAGTTTACAAGAAACAAATATCAATTTAAAATTTAACAAACCTGCAAAGACAGGTATTATATACACCATACATAAAATGTTAATTTATCTTACAAATCTATCGACCTACGAAACCATCAAATATAAATAAGTTTTAATCCTTATTTTTGTTAAATATAAATAATGTTTGTTTAAAGCTTAAACTTTTCTATTTTGATACTGTTTTTAATGTAAATGTATGATCTTTTATTTTATATTATTTTAAGCTTAAACTTTTTTATTTCAACAGTAAAAAACTTAGTCAATTCTAGACTGACTATACAATATGAGTACATATTTTCATCGGTATTAATATTATGTTTTAATTGTATCTATACTTATTTATATAAATAAAAAAATAAATAAAAAAAAGGTTATGTTTCTAAACGACCAATTACATAGAATTGGAAACGGTTTGGAAGACCAATTAAGACCCATAGTTGTCTGGTACACTCCATAATTTAATAATTTTATCTTTTTGCTATTTTATAAAATATCTTTTAAATTTTTTTTTTGTTTATAAACAATTACGAACAATTATTTAATTATTATACATTTTGATTATCCTAAAACTGTATGTCGCTTGATTAAATATGCCACACCCCCAAACCGAAACGGCAGAAACATTCGGAGGTGAAGGACGTCATGTGTAGTATCACAACAATTGCATCATAGTAATCAGAGTAAACACAACCATTACAATATAATATGAAAATTTACATATGTTTGTTTCATTGTTTTTTATACATCAAAAGTAGCAAAAAATATAAAGACGAGACTCCGAATGCTTTGTCTTCTCAATAGCCGGCTCGAGTACCCGTCTACTGATGTCCTGAGAATACAAACGATTTTGAAAATGTGTCAGCATAAAGCTGGTGAGTTCATAAGAATGTTTTGTAATGAAAACCATGTCAGCGAGTTCTGAAAAAAATGTATGCATGCTTCCCAAGAAAATCTAATATTTTCTAACATGTTTGTTCGTTACTGTGCTCTGTTTCGAAAACCCTGGTTACCACCAGTATGTATAGTTTGTTCTGTTTGAAAACCCTGACTATCACCAGTATGTATAGTAGTTTTATTACTTAAATAAAACCATGTATTGTAACCCTAGAAACCCTCCAGTGTAATGTATAGTAGTTCTATTATTTAAAATAAAACTAGTGAAGAATGAAAATCCTGTAAACAAAGGTTAGTTTATACTATTGTGAGTTCGTATAACCATGCTTGATATGAAAAGTGACCTCATCGATATTTCTTCAAGCGTCGTATGGTATGATACTTATCACCCCAGGCATGCTTGCCTAACTGTAGCTACCAGTTTAGGCGTGAGATTGTCAGTCCCGAATAGATCTATTCACAAATCTCACGCTCTCCCTTCAGGAAACTCTAGTTATACTAAATGTTGAGGATTTTACTAGTACCCCGAAGGGTACAAATGAAGAGACGTCTCACAATCATGTATTAACTAGTTTACGTGTTGTTCTGTATCGTGTTCTTGTAATTGAAACCGTTTGTATACTTGGTAGAGTATAAATAATTACTTAGTGTTATACTCTTGTTATTTGAACATAGTAATGAATATCATAAACTAAATTTTTCATAGTTTATATGTTTGATCAAGTAAGTAGTTCGTATCGGTAAAACTGATAATGAATTCTCCAAACTATACCTATTATAGTTTGACTGAAATGTTATGTTCGTGAATTGTTCTGAAAACTATGCAATTATGTTTAGGAAACATCCCTTATGCTCCGCATAATACAAAAGGGATAAAAAAATCTATATATTTTATGGAAATCGTTAGATTGTATCAATTGCATAAGTTTTAAACTCGTTGAAAAGCCTTTTGTTTTAGTTCGCAAATTAATTTGTGTTTGGCTTGTATTCCCCCCCCCCCCCCCCCCCTAAAAACGATTAAAAATCATAAAAATATAGGGGTATGAACTCACTGTTAGTTGTGTGCAAACGTTGAACTGGAAACGAAGGTCTTCGAGTTGTTGTATGTGGCACTTAACGGAATCCTAACATAAAATAAATACATATATGTATCTAAATTAGCGATTTCGATAAAGTGTTAGAAAAACACTTGCTTTCGGTTAAGGAATGTTACCGGGACTTGATTGAATCGAGGAAAGTGGGTTTTCAGTCAATTGCACCACTTAGGGAGTGTGTTCGACCGTAGAGGGAGTGTACGGCCGTGAACTGAGTATGGTCGTAGTCTGACTCTCGAAGGGTGTATGTCCAGTAAAGGTGTACGGCCGTGAACGAGTGTACGGTCAATGAAGATTTGCAGTTTTGAAGGGTGTACGACCGTACACTTAAGAACTAGGATGCTGGATTTTTGTGAAAAACGCGTTCTAGATGCTCCAAAACTACTTCCAATAATGATTCTCGATGATTTTCAGAAGAATTAAGGTGTTTTTGGGGTTTACGGTCATGGGTTCTAGAGAGAGTATGAGAGAGTTTTCGGCCAAAAGTGTTCAAATGAGGGTGGGGGTACTGTATTTATAGGCTAGGGGTATGGTCGGTGGTGGGGTCCACCTGGCACCAGCCGTGAACGGGTGTGCGCCCGTACACAAGTGTGCGGACATACATAGGTGTGCGACCGTACACGGGTGTGCGGCCATACACTCACTTAGGTCGAAAACTGTTAGATTTTCGAGACATTTCGGGGTTTTCGCGTGATTTTTGGTTCCGAATCGTTTATAATTTTAATTATATAAAACTTAATAATTTTTCCAAACCAAGGAATTTGACGGAAAATCCAATAAAATTCAAATTTAATTAACAAAAATTGGTTAAAGATAACGGAAAAAGTTTCGGGTTATCACATCATCCCTCCGTTAGAGGGAATTTCGTCCCGAAATTCAAATATAGAATACAAATCATGGACTCGGAAAGAGATGCAAATATTTCTGTTTAATCTGATCTTCGTGCTCCCAAGTGAATTCAGATCCTCGCATGGCATTCCAGCGGACCTTCACTATCGGCATGCGACTTTGTTTCGATCGTTTGATCTCTCAATCCATGATTTCGACTGGTTCTTCCACGAAGTTTAGGTTCTCGTTGATCTCAATCTCATTAAGAGGAATCACAAGGGTCTCGTCAGATAAACACTTTTTGAGATTTGAGACGTGGAAGACAGGATGGATATTGTTAAGCTCTTGTGGGAAACGGAGTTTGTAAGCTACGGGACCGATCCTAGAAAGGATTTCGAAAGGTCCTATGTATCTCGGGTTCAACTTTCCACGCTTTCCAAAGCGTATCATGACTTTCTAGGGTGAGACCTTCAATAGAACACGATCTCCATCCCGGAACTCTAAGGGTTTTCGTCTCTTATCGGCGTAGCTCTTTTGTCTGTCTTTTAAAGCCTTTAGTCATTCTCAGATTTGTACGATCTTTTTTGTGGTTTCACGGATGATTTATGGACCGGTGAAAGTGTTGTTCGGGACTTATCCCTTGGTTAGCTGCGTGTCGCCCACCTCAGCCCAGCATAGAGAGGATCTGCACTTACGACCATAAAGGGCTTCAAAAGGTGCAACCTTGATACTGGTACGATAATTGTTGTTGTAGGAGAACTCAACCAAGGGAAAATAGAGGTACCACGACTTACCAAAATCAATTACACATGCTCTCAACATGTCTTCCAATGTTCGAATGGTTCTCTCACTTTGACCGTCTGTCTGAGGATTATAAGCTGTGCTCATATCCAACTTAGTTCCAAGAGCTTTCTGCAGTGACTGCCAAAACATCAGGGTGAATCTGCTATCCCAATCGGAGATAATGGACACACATACACACCATGCAGATGAACTATCTCTTGGATGTAGATTCATGTAAGTCTTTACATCTTGAATGTTTCTTTGATTGGCAGGAAGTGGGCGGACTTGGTCAATCGGTCGACAATTACCCATATGGTATCGTACCCACTCGGAGATTTGGGCAATTTAGTGATAAAATCTATAATAATTATCTCCTACTTCCACTCAGGTATTTCTGGCTGCTGGAGCAAACCTGAGGGCATTTGATATTCAACTTTCACCTTGGCGTAAGTCAGGCACTTGCCCACGAAGGTAGTGATCTCTGCTTTCATGTTTGGCCACCAATATAACTTCTTGAGATCCAGGTACATCTTATCCGAACCTGGGTGAACGTAATATTTAGTCTTGTGAGCTTCGTTCATGACAACCTCCCTGTAACCACCGAGCTTTGGGGTCCAAATCCGGTCCATGAAATAACAGACTCTGCCTCCCTTGATCTCTAAATTCTTTTCCATTCCCTTCAAGGCTTCATCCGACTTGTTCTCTGGTTTCAAGGCTTCCAGTTGAGCCTCTCTGATCTGCACGGACAAATGGGAATGAATAGTCATTGTCAGTGCCTTCACCCTACGTCCTGAGTACTCTTTTAGGCTGTGGGTATCCGCCACCACATTGAGCTTGCCAGGATGGTAGCGTATTTTGCATTCATAATCAATGAGTAGCTCTACCCATCGTCGTTGCCTCGTGTTCAACTCCTTCTGGACGAAAATGTGTTGTAGGTTTTTATGGTCAGTAAAGATGGTGCACTTGGTTCCATAGAGATAATGTCTCTATATCTTTAATGCAAATACCACTGCTCCCAACTCTAAATCGTGAGTTGTATAGTTGACTTCGTGTGCTTTCAGCTGCCTTGAGGCATAAGCAATCACCTTTCCTCGCTGCATGGGCACACAACCTAGGCCCAGATTGGATGCATCACAGTAGACTACAAAGTCCTCTGTCCCTTCGGGCAGGGACATGATAGGTGTGCTGCATAAGGACTACTTTAATGTCTGAAATGCAGTGTCTTGCTTTTCACTCCAACTAAAGGGTACACCTTTCCGAGTCAGGGTGGTTAAAGGCTTAGCAATCCTGGAAAAAATCTGGATAAACCTGCGATGGTAGCTAGCAAGGCCCAAGAATTGACGGATTTCTATGGGCGTCTTTGGTGCTGACCAATTCTCAACCGCTTTGATTTTGGACGAGTCCATGTGTATTCCTTCCTCACTTACCACGTGACCAAGGAAAGTTACTTTTCAAATCCAGAATTTGCACTTGGAGAATTTCGCATATAGCTTCTCCGCCTTTAGAGTTTGCAGCACTAGCCTCAAGTGCTGCCTATGATCTTCTTCACTTCGGGAGTAGACAAGTATATCATCAATGAACACTATCACGAACTTGTCTAGGAAAGGGCGGTACACCCGATTCATCAGATCCATGAATACCGCTGGTGCGTTGTTTAGACCATATGGCATTACTACAAACTCGTAGTGACCATATCGAGTCCAAAATGTTGTTTTGGGAACATCACCTTCATGGACTCGTAGTTGATGGTACCCTGATCTTAGGTCTATTTTCAAGAAATAGCTGACTCCTTGAAGTTGGTCGAAGAGGTCATCGATTCGAGGAAGAGGATAACAGTTTTTTATGGTAAGCTTGTTCAATTCTCGATAATCAATGTACATCCGAAAAGATTCATCATTCTTTTTCACAAATAAGATTGGAGCTCCCCAGGGTGAGGAACGCGGTCTGATGAATCCTTTTTTGAGTAGCTCATTGAGTTGGCTGGATAACTCTTGCATTTCTGCTGGTGCTAGACGGTATAAGGATTTAGCTACTGGGGTAGCTCCAGGGATTAAGTCAATGCAGAACTCGACTTGGCGCTCAGGAGGGATTCTCGGAAGCTCTTCGGGAAAGACATCAGGAAAGTTGCAGACTTTAGGTATGCTCTCGAGGTCTTTAACTTCTTGTTTCTCATTAACAACATGGGCTAAGAACACATGACACTACTTTCTCAAATATTTCTGGGCTTTGATGCACGGAATGATACAGAGGTTTGAGTTGACTTTATCACCGTAAATCATGAGGGTTTCGCCAAATGGCAGATTGAGACGAATGGCTTTTTCATAACAAAGGATATCAGCACAATTGGGTCTCAACCAATCCATGCCGATGATGACGTCAAAGATCTTTATGGAAATTGGCATAAGGTCGATTGGAAAAGAATGGTCATTTAGGGTAAGGGTACAACCTATAAATACATCATTAGTGCTCTCTTTCTCACCGTTAACCATCTCAATGGTGAATGTTTCAGTTAAGGGTTGGGGTTTATGTTTGAGAAGATGCTTGAATGCATGACTAACAAAACTTCTTTCCACACCAGAATCGAAAAGAATGCATGCATAAGAGTTGTCAAGGAGGAGCGTACATGTAACAACGATGGGATCAACAACTGCCTCTTCTTGGCCCATCGCTAGCACTCTCTCTGTGTTGCTAGCTTTTGTCGCCTTGGGGAAATTTCTCTTGTAGTTCCCGATTTCCCCACAACCATAACAGGCTTGACCAACGCTTGCTCCAGTAGCCTGATTGGTTGGTTGGACTAGTGTCTTGCAAACTCGAGTTGTGTGCCCCTTCTTGCCATAGCTGTTGCATAGCATTTCACAGCATGGACCGTGATAATGATAGTTGCACTTGTCGCACCGAGCAAGGGTACCAACATATTTATTGGTAGGTGCTTGAGCTGCAAGAACAACGGTAGGAGTGGTAACATCATGAACTGCCACTACTTGTTGTTTCTTGGAGGGCTCATGAGAAGACTGGCCCTTACGCTTGTTCCAGAACGTTTCTTCCCACCACTCGCCTTTGGTGGTTTGGGAGTGGTTGCCACTTCCTCAAGATTAACCCCGTGATCTATCAGGGTCTGCGCCAGGCACTTTGTGCTGTCAAAAGTGGAAGGTTTAGCAGCCAAGACATTTCCTTGAGTTGAGGGCGTCAATCCCCAAATGTACCTCTTTATTTTCTTTCTTTCCGGGGTGACCATTCCCAGACAGAGGAGAGCTAAATCACAGAATATACCTGTATAGGTGGCGATATCAGAACCCTTCATTTTCAGGTTCCAAAGTTCGTGCTCTAACTTCTGCATCTCGCCCCTTGGGCAGTATTCTTCAAGCATGAGTTCCATTAAACTTTCCCAACTCATGGTGTTTGCCACCGGCAGGGTTAAGGACTTGACTCGACAATTCCATCAGGTCAATGCTCTATCAGTGAAGGTGCAGGTTGCGAACTTCACTTTGTTTGCTTTAGAGCACCCATAGATCTCGAAGACCGATTCGATCTTCTCAATCCATCGAGTTAGGGCAATGACACCTCCATTATTGTCGAAGTACTTGGGCTTTGCGTTCATGAAATCTTTGTAAGAACACTCCTTCTGGTGTATGACTACCATCAATATTGAAGGGATGGGTACCACTTCCCGACCCGCTAGGTCCGTCAGAATTAATCTGTGACATTGTGGCAGCCACACCGACTGTAACTATTGCCTGGAACATGACAGGATCAAACTGAGAAGGTGGTGGCGCCGGATCTATTGGGGGATTGTTGTTCTTTCTGTTGGGTCTTTTCTTCAGTGGCATCTTGTTCTAAAAAAATTAGGAAGAATAGGATGGTAAGTCCCCTAGATTTTTGAATCAAGGGATATGAAATAAGATATATCTCATACTGATAGATAAAGTGTTCTACTAAGCGATAAACAAGAAAATGTTACTAATACAAGTAAACTATCGCTAAGAAGAAATGAGTAGCAACACTCTGGAATGAATCTATATACTATATTCAGCTCTAGCTAAAATACTCCTATAGTATTTTAAGTTGTATGTTATGTTCTATTGATATCTTGTTGTATATATACTTGGTAAGTTTTAGGCCTGCTGCAACACTACGGTCACTCCCAAACACATGTTGGAAATGTCTCAAATAAATATAGTTGATCAGGGTATATTGACCTTAGACATGATTACATAACTGCCAGGTTTAACAGCAGTGTCCAACATCCAAATACTTTTGTTTTGTTCTACTTGTGATACTGTGTCTGGTACGTATGTATACTTGTATACTTCTTATAAAATACTTATATTTAAAAAGTATACTTTTAGTTCAGAGCACTTCAGCCCCTTTATTGTTTATAGTCGTATACCTTGTAGGGTTCGGTATAGTTTGTTCACTATAAACAATAGCTCTGATACCAATCTGTCACACCCCCAAACCGAAAATGGTGGAAACGACTGGGGGTGGAGGACGTCATGTGTAGTATCACAACAATTGCATCATAGTAATCAGAGTAAACACAACCATTACAATATAATATGAAAATTTACATATGTTTGTTTCATTGTTTTTTATACATCAAAAGTAGCAAAAAATATAAAGACGAGACTCCGAATGCTTTGTCTTCTCAATAGCCGGCTCGAGTACCCGTCTACTGATGTCCTGAGAATACAAGCGATTTTGAAAATCTGTCAGCATAAAGCTGGTGAGTTTATAAGAATGTTTTGTAATGAAAACCATGTCAGCGAGTTCTGAAAAAATGTATGCATGCTTCCCAAGAAAATCTAATATTTTCTAACATGTTTGTTCGTTACTGTGCTCTGTTTCGAAAACCCTGGTTACCACCAGTATGTATAGTTTGTTCTGTTTGAAAACCCTGGCTATCACCAGTATGTATAGTAGTTTTATTACTTAAATAAAACCATGTATTGTAACCCTAGAAACCCTCCAGTGTAATGTATAGTAGTTCTATTATTTAAAATAAAACTAGTGAAGAATGAAAATCCTGTAAACAAAGGTTAGTTTATACTATTGTGAGTTCGTATAACCATGCTTGATATGAAAAGTGACCTCATCGATATTTCTTCAAGCGTCGTATGGTATGATACTTATCACCCCAGGCATGCCTGCCTAACTGTAGCTACCAGTTTAGGCGTGAGATTGTCAGTCCCGAATAGATCTATTCACAAATCTCACGCTCTCCCTTCAGGAGACTCTAGTTATACTAAATGTTGAGGATTTTACTAGTACCCCGAAGGGTACAAATGAAGAGACGTCTCACAATCATGTATTAACTAGTTTACGTGTTGTTCTGTATCGTGTTCTTGTAATTGAAACCGTTTGTATACTTGGTAGAGTATAAATAATTATACTTAAATAATTACTTAGTGTTATACTCTTGTTATTTGAACATAGTAATGAATACCATAAACTAAATTTTTCATAGTTTATATGTTTGATCAAGTAAGTAGTTCGTATCGGTAAAACTAATAATGAATTCTCCAAACTATACCTATTATAGTTTGACTGAAATGTTATGTTCGTGAATTGTTCTGAAAACTATGCAATTATGTTTAGGAAACATCCCTTATGCTCCGCATAATACAAAAGGGATAAAATATCTATATATTTTATGGAAATCGTTAGATTGTTTCAATTGCATAAGTTTTAAACTAGTTGAAAACCCTTTTGTTTTAGTTCGCTAAATTATTTGTGTTTGACTTGTACTTCCCCCTTGAAAACGATTAAAAATCATAAAAATGTAGGGGTATGAACTGGAAACGAAGGTCTTCGAGTTGTTGTATGTGGCACTTAACGGAATCTTAATATCAAATAAATACATATATATGTATCTAAATTAGCGATTTCGTTAGATAAAGTGTTAGAAAAACACTTGCTTCTGTTAAGGAATGTTATCGGGACTTGATTGAATCGAGGAAAGTGGTTTTGTAGTCAATTGCACCACTTAGGGAATGTGTTCGGCCGTAGAGAGAGTGTACGGTCGTAGACTGCCTCTCGAAGGGTGTACGGCCTTTGAATGTGTATGGCCGTGAACGAGTTTACGGTTAATGAAGATTTGCAGTTATGAAGGGTGTACGGCCGTACACTCAAGAACAAGGATGCTGTATTTTTGTGAAAAACGTGTTCTGGATGCTCTAAAACTAATTCCAATGATGATTCTCGACGATTTTCCGAAGAATTGAGGTGTTTTGGGGTGTACGGTCAGGGGTTCTAGAGAGAGAATGATAGAGTTTTCGGCCAAAAGTGTTGAGGGTGGGGGTCATGTATTTATAGGCAGGGGGTATGATCGGTGATGGGTCCACCTGGTACCAACCGTGAACGGGTGTGCGGCCATACACTCACTTAGACCGAAAACTGTTAGATTTTCGAGATATTACGGGTTTTTCACGCGATTTTTGGTTCTGACTCGTTTTATAATTCTAATTATATAAAACATAATAGGTTTTCCAAATCAAAGAATTTGACGGAAAATCCAATAAAATTCAAATTTTATTAAAGGAAATCGGTTAAAAATAACCGAAAAAGTTTCGGATTGTCGCAAAATAAACTATTCGCCGAATATTGAAAAGACACTAATCTCTCGATACCATATTTTTTATACTAGAAAAGTCACGCCGAAAAAACACTAATCATCGAAAGAAACTATCCCCACCGTTGCATTGTATGGTTCTCTTGCTAGTGTGTGTGTCTATATATATATATATATATATATATATATATATATATATATATATATATATATATATATATATATATATATATATATATATATATATATATATATTCTCGCATTTCCCCATGTTTTGAATGAAGAGAGATAGAGAGTACAACCATGTTACCCTAATTAAAGAATTTGAAGAAACCTAGAATTAATTATTCCACCACTATTAGTGCTTTTCTTTGGTACCTTGGTAATAATTCAATTGAATTGTTAAGCTCTTTGTCACAGCTTGATATTTTGTTTGTGGATCCACTAATCCAATAATAGTGAATTTTCTTTACATGGTAATGGTTATAATTAGTGACGGTTGTAGTCATTTTGCTGATTCAAGTTTTTCAGCCAAGGAGTTTTTCGATTCCCCGTTATATTTTTACCGAAATGTATTTAAATTTCCTTTCATCTTTCGTGTCTAAATTTTTGAATAACCTCGAATATAATCAGACTTTGGATCTGAAGTTCATGGGCTAAATGGTGGTCAAACCGAATATATGACCTACAAAATTAAACCCACGTAGAACTCAAGTTTTCAAGGCTGAAGGTTTGAAGTCAATAACTTATCGAATAAGTTTTAATATTCAAAATTCAGGCTATTATGTACGTCTACCTCCAATAATTTTTTCAAGACCACATCATTAGTTAATGGAGCTTTGTCGGATTATCCTTGTATTGCTTTCCAGTATTATATTCTTGATCGTGTCATGTTTTGCTGCATTTGATAGACTACATATAAATCAACCAATCAAAGATGGCAACACCATTGTTTCAGATGGAGAGATCTACGAACTGGGGTTTTTTAGCCCCGGAAAGTCAAAGAATCGATATTTGGGGATATGGTACAAGAAGATATCACCTCGTACAGTTGTCTGGGTTGCAAACAGGCAGACACCGATCAGTGATGCATCTGGGGTGTTTGAACTCACTACAGAAGGAATCCTACAGATTTACATTGGTGGTAATAATGTCATCTGGTCATCAAATGTGACATCGGTCTTCGCCAGGAATATGAATCCTGTGGCACAGCTTTTGGACAGCGGAAATCTTGTGGTGTGGGATGAAAGAAGCAACAATGAAAATCCAATCTGGCAAAGTTTTGACTACCCTGGTGACACTTTGCTACCAGGAATGAAATTTGGGAAGGATTTGATAACAGGAAGAGAGAGGTACTTCACATCTTGGAAGAGCCCTAATGATCCTTCTGCAGGTTTGTATTATTTCCGGGTAGACACAAATGGATATCCACAGATTTTTTTGGGAGAAGGTCAAGCTGAAACCTTGAGGCTTGGACTTTGGAATGGTGTTGGCTTTCAAGGGATTCCTGAGGAAACCATGAATCCAATTTTCTCCACCGAATTTGTTGTGAATCAGAAAGAAATATATTATAGATATAAACTCAAGAGTACAACTATTCAGAGGCTTATTTTGGCGTGGGATGGCATGGCACGGCGGTTGCAGTGGATCAAGCGAACCCAAGAATGGGTTGAGTATGCAAATGTAGTGGTTGATGCTTGTAGTCGTTATGGACCATGTGGTCCTTTTGGTAGATGCAGCATGAAAAGTTCTCTACCTTGCAGTTGTTTGGAAGGTTTTGAACCAAAAGTCCCAGAAGAATGGAATGCAGGAGATTGGTCGAGTGGGTGTCAACGTAAAAAGCCATTGGATTGTAGGACTCCAGACGTCTTCCATAAAATTTCAGGAGTGATTTTTCCAGACACACGACGTTCATGGTACAACGAGAGCATGTCCCTTGGAGAATGTGAAATGGTATGCAGAAGGAATTGCTCTTGTACTGCTTATGCTAATTTAGATATCAGAAACGGAGGAAGTGGATGTTTGATATGGTTTGATGAGCTTATGGACATTAGAGAATGTGATGATCATCAACAACTCTACATAAGGATAGCAACCTCTGAGTTAGCAGGTACACAAAGTTTATTATATATATTACTGTGAAATTATTGAGCCCGTTGAGCTGTGGGTCTCTAGCAGCATTATCCTCTAAAATTGCGAAATCCGTATATATAAAAATTAGTTATTTTGTTTATTACACTATCTTGTGTTTTCTAGCTAATCCTTTTCGTTGCTAAAACCTAAGAGCATCCATAATATATATATATATATATATATATATATATATATATATATATATATATATATATATATATATATATATATATATATATGTATATATATATATATATACTTCAATGGAAGAATAGAATGACTTATCATGTCTAATTGACGTTCAAATGTATATGCCTAATTGACATTCAATGATTAAACTAATGATGACATTCAATGGAGGCCGAGTAAATATGTCATAAATAAGATTTGGCAAATATATTTCATTAAACTTTATTCAATCGATGCATTGAAGCAAACTTTTTGGTAAAACTTGTACGAATAGTAGAATGTTGACGTAGCCAACCATTAAATACCTTGTGGATGCCCGAACAAGAAATACTTATACAAATAATTTATAAGAATGTTGACCAAAAAAAAGAAAAAATTATCAGGCATGTTAAATGTGTTTGATTTTGAATTGTAACCTTACTAATTATTTTATTGATTAGCAAAAGGCCAACTCAGCTTCAACAAGAAGAATGGAGTACTGTTAGTACTGATGCTCTCAATTTCGTCAGCTGCACTGTTTCTATCTGCAGTAGCATATGCATGTAGAAAGAAAATGAAAAAGCTTCACAAAAAGGAACGAGGTAAAACAAGTCATAGATTATTCTTCCAAAAATTAAACATTAAATGTCTTCAAGAGTGACTTTTGGCAGATTCATGTATACATGAGAAATTGAAAATGAACATTTTGCAGGAAGCGGGGGACATACCCTTGATAAAGATCATAGGACACATACCCCTGATAAAGATCATACAACTGTTCAGATGGAAAACCTTGATGAGCTATCTTTTTTTAGCCTGCATAAAATAGTCGAGGCTACCAATAACTTTAACATTGATAATAAGATTGGAGAAGGTGGTTTTGGTCCCGTTTACAAGGTAACTTGCTGATTCCTTTATGCAATTCATGTCTGTGTTGACAAAGAAATATTAGAATCATAAGTTCCGATATTTATCTGTAGGGTGTCCTGGAAAATGGGCGAGTAATCGCTGTAAAACGTCTCTCAGAAACATCCCAACAAGGACTTGAAGAGTTCCAAAACGAAGTCATTTGTATTGCCAAACTTCAGCATCGGAATCTTGTCAAGCTCCTTGGATTCTGCATTCATGGAAATGAAAGGATTCTAATTTATGAATACATGGATAACAAAAGCTTGGATTCATTTCTATTTGGTTTGACTCTCTCTAATGCCTTACTCTCACACTTGTTGTAGCAACATGCATGGAATAATTAAGTAGCTCATATTTGGCAGATGAAACCAAAGGTTTACTCCTGGACTGGCCTCAACGCTTTCACATTATTCATGGTATAGCTCGGGGTATTCTTTATCTACATCAAGATTCCCGCCTCCAAATCATCCATAGAGATCTGAAGGCAGGTAATATCTTGCTGGACAGTGAAATGAATCCAAAAATATCAGACTTTGGCCTTGCTCGGAAATTTATAGGACAGGATGCCATGGCTAAGACAAAGAAGGTGGTTGGAACATAGTAAGAATCGTAAAACATTGCCCTACAAGGGGAAAAGTACAAACAAATTCGAAATCACACTAATTTTTTTATATTAAATGAACTTGGTTGCAGTGGTTACATTTCTCCTGAGTATGCAGTACATGGGCGCTTCTCTATAAAGTCAGATGTATTTAGCTTTGGGGTTCTTGTGCTAGAGATTGTGAGTGGGAAGAAAAACAGAGAGTTCTCTCACGAGGCTCACAACGATAACCTTCTTGGACATGTAAGTTAATCTTGTAGACTAAAAAGGACCAAAAACTATTTGTTCTTTAACATGAAATTCGGCTTCATTCAGGCGTGGAGACTCTATAAGGAAGGCAAGTCCATTGAACTCATTAGTGCATCTTTACGCAACTCTTGTGTGGTGTCTGAAGTACTACGGTCAATACATGTTGGATTATTGTGTGTGCAACATCATGCAAAAGATAGGCCAACTATGTTGTCAGTAGTTTTGATGCTGGTTAGTGAGGGGGCACTGCCTCCACCCAAACAACCAGCTTTTTTCACCGAAGAATGTTACAGTGAAGTTGATAATGTTTCATCCCTTGAGGATTATACGATTACACTTTTGCATGGTAGATAGAATGCATGTGCCTATATTGATGTATAAATTGTTGGTGTAATACGAATTTGTTTTGGCGACTTTCCTTATTTTATTTTTGATCTTTCTTTTTCCTCTGTTAGACTAAGTTTCAATTTCCTTTTAGTATAAGTAAGGTTTAACCTTTGATGATGATCCATTCAAAACTTCTTTTGTTTCTTGATAAAATTTAGCCATCAAGCTTTTAGTTTCTTATTTGTTTTTTGTCTTTTCTTCTGTTTTTCCATTTTCCATGTTCCATGTCCTACTACAAATAAAATAACATTTAGTAGCATATATTTTTGACAACATATCTTTTTATGCATTATAGAATGTTTTTAATGGTATATTTTATATCATTATAAATTTAATAGATTTAATGCCACCAAAAAATTTATATCACTAATATTAAAATTTCTTAATGACATAAAAATTTAAAATGCCACTAAAAACTTTATATTTTATATCATATATTTTTTTATATGTCACTAAAGCTTTATTGTGCGATTTTACTAATCTGTTTTTATTCCACTAAAAAGATTGAAGTTCTTCTGATCCCCCTTTCAATAATGAATCCACATTTATAGCTAAAAAGTACATATATGAAATTTGATATAACCGATACATAACCCCTTTTACTTTGTAGTCCTTAGAGAGCAGAGACTAATTTTTTTACCCTAATCCTATAGGGTTTATTCCACAAAAGTTATTATATTTACAACATTGTTCTTTTTTTGCCCCAATTTTATTTTTTGTTCCTTATTTGCTAATATGTTTTAAAAATATTTTATTTTTCAGCCCTTGGCTCATCACCAACATGTCTTGATGATGTGTCAGTTTCATATTTTTCACAGTTTGTATTTAGTCCCAACATTTACGTATGAGTTTGCTTAGCTCCAATATTTTTTGTTCCCCATTTGCCATTATTTTTTATAAAAAAATTGTAACAGCCCACAAACCAGATAAATTTTTTCATTTTTGAGAATAAAATACAACCATAATTTGTTCCCAAAAATTCATTAAATCAGAATGTATCAAATATCAAAGTATCAAAAAGATAAATGCGGAAAATGCTAGAGTGAACGTTGCGCCATCAAGCCGGGTCCTTCCCCTTAGTAACGGGAGTACCTGAAAACACTCAAATAAACTGTAAGCAAAATCTTAGTGAGTTTTCAAAATATCACATAACATACAACCACAAAATACCATGCAACATACATATAGTTGAGATGTGATACTATAACATCCCAAAATTCAAGACCAAACATTTCATTTTTATTATAAGAAACACTTAATAACTTTGTTTCAAACATTGAAAACGTTTCATTTAAAATATATATCAGAGTCTAATCCCAAAGATCACGTAATGCGAAATAATATAGGTGAATGTGATGCGATCGTCCCAAGCTCCATGTCTGAAAACTGAAGGTACCTGAAACCAAAATTGTGAACCGTAAGCACTAAGCTTAGTGAGTTCCCCAAATACCACATACCATACATATCCACTGAGCCATACATACCATACATATCAAACATATCCATAATCAAATAAGATGTTATGTGCCACACATCATCTTGTCGTTATGCCATGGGCCGCCACGTGGTCTTTCTTGCCAAGCTGGGGGCCACCCCTTAGATCTTACCGACTAGGGCTGGACATGGTACGGTATCAGTTGATTTTTACTCAAATCGTGTACCATACCAACTATAGTTGGTATAAATTTTTTGCCACCAGTACCATACTATCTATACTTGGTCTCAACTTGTTTGGCTACCAACAAGTTTGGTTGGTACAAATTGGTAATGGTATATTACCGACTTTGTTCTAACTTTCAAAAGTTAAAAATTTGTAATGGTAACATGTTGGTTGGTTCTCCATGGTATATATTTGGCAGCCATATTACAGACAAGTTCCAGGAGCTACCTTCGGGTCTTCCATGCAAGCAATCACAAATATAACTAGCATACAATCTATTATACTTAGCTACTTAGCATACAGTGTGCCAGGAAACACCCCCTGGTCTTTCTACCATACATAATAGCATACTGTATGCCAGGAGCCGCTTCCTAGTCTTTCATACATAATGCCTAGGTATAACCCCCGGGTCTTCTTACCATACATAAAGGGGCCGACATTGGTGCCTTAGACCCATACACAGTGAGGAGACTCATCTCGAATGTTGAAGCTCGCTGCCCGAACTCCCTAGCTACTGCCCTGATGCCCAAACTAACAATTACCAACACGATATCCAACTAGCAACCATGAACCATAATCCAAATCTTAGGGTAAAATGACCATTTAAACCCTGGCCCAACAAGACCATAACTAAGGTCCAAAACTATATAAGCCATAAAAACCCATCAATAGCCCAGTTTTCCAAATTAGGCCCAAATCCGTACATGGGCCTTTCCCTAAAGCCCATTTACTTTTCTGAACCTATGATTTTTCCGATGGGCCAAAGGTCCAAGCTCATTGGGCCCAATCAAGGCCTAACTACATTGGGTCCATTAAGGTCCAATTCATTATCCAAGACCCATTAAGGAAAACCCATCAAGGCAAGCCTAACCAGAAGTCCATTACTCTACAATCCTTCGTCCATTATCAGCCAAAACCAAAGGACAGGTCCAATTCCAAGCTAGCCCACAATCCAAGAGTCCAAAACTTGCTCAGGGACTGCTCACGTCGTGAGGTCGTGATTATTGTCCGAAACTTCCTTAAAGCTTTCTCACTTTGTGAGGCTTCATTCCTCACGCCGTGAGTGTAGATCTGACCAAAAATGAGCATTAAGTTCATAATCCATTAAGTCTTAACATGGGACAGTCTAGAGGGTCTTCCTTGACCCTAAGGAGCATAAAATCAAAGCTTTTCATTCAAATATGTCCAATACATACCTTAAACACCAACTTGGTCAAAATGAAGGAAAAAGGGGCAAGACTCAAACTTGGAGTCCAAAACCATGACCAAAGCCTAGATCTAGAACATATAAGACTTAAGATGCCATCATAATCCATAAAGTTGCTAACTTTATGGATTCCATGCATGCTAACCAACATTACAAGTCATAAAATGCATGGAAACTTAGATCTAGCAAGCAAGGAAAGGAAAGGCATGAGCTTGAGGACTTACAAAGGTCCAAAAGCTCCTCAACTATCTGATAAAGCAACCAAGATGTCAACAAATGCACCACCAATGATCTTCTTCTCCTTAATGAGTTTCAAAGCCTCCAAAATCTTGAATAACACCAAAATGACCAAGAACTTCAATGGGGGTTGAGATTAGGGTTTCCAAAGGTCTTGGGAGTGAAAGAGGCTGAGGAGGAGCAACCCTAATCATCTCATACCTTTAACCCCAAAATTAGGGTTTTAGTGCATCAGAAGCTCCTCACGTCATGAGCACTCCTTGTTCATGTCGTGAGCCTTAAATGAGCTCGGTCAACAAGTCAACGATCAACCACCCGAACCACTCCAACTTCAAACGGCCATAACTTCTTTGTTTCAACTCCATTTTTGATGATCTTTATATCCACGGAAAGGTGGCAAGAAGCTCTACACATCTATAAACCTATCCTCACCTCAAAACCTTCCAAACAAAAATCCAAAATTGATAAGGAGCTCGAACTGCCACTTTATCGATTTACTCCTTAGCTCTAAGGCACAATCCAAACTCCCAGATCACCTCAGTTACTTTGTCTGTACCTAAATAGGTCTAGATATCTCTTCTCTAAAAAGCCTTATGATAACCCATCTTCAAGCCACAATCCCAAATTAGGAAAGAGTTTCGGAACAGGGCGTTACAACTCTCCCACACTTAAGTTAGATTTCATCCTAGAAATCACTCCTTACCAATACCTATATCCAAAACTATTGATCCAAGGAATGCAACCGATGATCCTGCACATAAGACAATATTTTCAAGTCAACCGAAATCGATCCGAACTTCCATCCCAAAGAAACGAACCTCAAGCTTCCGTAAACCACTTCTGCTTTCCTAAAGTCTGAATTCCATAATGGTCTGTCTCCCTGATAGACCGCTTGCACTGCCTTGTTACCATGCTCAAAACTCATCGAACAACTGATCAACCATAGAACTTCCAACTCTAATGATCTTGATGCAACCTTAGAAAATAAAGCCCTTAACCATAACCCCTACTACAAAATTCTTATACTTGACAGAAGGCTTAGATAATCCTTCGAGTAGAAGATTTATCCCTGCAGCGGTTAGACTCATATGAGTGCTGCGTAGCAGGGTCAAATCAATTACTTTGAGATTATTTAATCTAACTGCAAGTGACTTAGCATTTTCCTGTCCACAAGCTGCTCTATACAAAATCCTAATTCTCTGCCGCTATCCAGAATTCTGGATTCCTACCTGGTTGCTGAGCTCAAGAACAACCTCATAGCCGCCTCCTGCGACTTCCAAAGATAACTTCGGCTATCGAAGTCTGCTCTAATCATATTTCCACTTATGGCTCCATTATTCTTGCTAATCCTCCCGATCATATTGTCCGGCTACCTGTCGTAACCGAATCTACTACAAAAGGTGAATGCTACCAGAACAACTATAGTCTTACATCTCTCCTGGTCTCCAACGACTTATCGCTTCTCGAATCCAATCATATTGTAGCCTACTCGCATTCGTGTGGCTGACCCGCACTGGCTTAAACTATCTGAAGGAATTCGTGAGTGAATCACAAATCTGTCACATTCTCACTGTCGAATAAGGATCGGTGAATGCTACCATACTTACTGACCACTACTGTATGTTACGAGCCACCCCACAGTCTTACTATACTACCATGCTAATAGCTAACTAATGAAAGATACAGGCCACCCACAATCTTACAATGCTCCTACACTATCTACTAATTGGTGGTTGCTACGGGCCACCCCATAGTCTTACAACACTTTAACACTATCTGCTAACTAGTGAATGTTATGGGCCACCCTACAGTCTTACAACACTTCTACATTATCTGTTGACTAATGCTATGGGCCACCCCACAATCTTACCACATTTCTCCTACTATCTGGCCACTGGTGAATGCTACAGCTATCTCGCAGTCTTACAACACTTTCCATGATGATTGGCTACCAATGAATAATACGGCTATCCCACAATCTTACAACACTTCCAATGCTAACTCGACCGCTGATGATGGTATTTCTCTGACTACTAATCCGAGCACACCTAAGGTCGAGCATACATGCACGATCTAATATCCCAAGCTGAGCTCATGCCCTGACTGAAATTCCCAACCTGATTTTCTAAAGCCTGCTATCAAACATTCCGAGAATGCGATCTCATTAATGGCAAGTTTTCCGAACTTCTAATTCACATTATCCCCAATCCATACAGCCTCTTAGGCCATCTTTCTTCTTGAAAAGGATGTGAAGCTTATCCCAGTTTCAAAATCGCTCTTTCTTCAAAGTACATGACCGTTTCTCCCCCACTTAGCTTCTACTAAGTCTTCACAGAATGTGAGAATTGAATGATTCCCAATCCTTATTGCTTTTTAATAATTCGTTGTTAACAACCTGTGCTTACCAAAAGCTAACGATCAATTACCAGTTAAAACCTATGATCGTCCTTCCTATGAAATCTTGAAGTGCACCCTTGAAATCTGGTCCAGACCGACACCTCAATCCACTTCTCATGCTACTGTACCATGCCCTTAAGCTCCCATGCTGGCGACTATAAACCTTAACCTTTACTCTGGATGACGAATCCTCGTAGAACCACTGAACTCTAATCAAACACGAACCATGCAAAAAATACAATTCTCATGGAACATCCACTGGTCAAACAACTCATGCAACTACACCCGTATCCTTCTTCTACCACTCTTCTCCCCATGTCAATAATTCTAGAACCCATAAGTTCACCCATAGGCCACCATCGCTCATATCGAAATAGATGATGAAACTACTATATCCCGTCGATACATATGGACTAGCTTGATGAAGCTAACCACAAACCTTCCATATAATACCCCTGACCGATTTCTACTACGAACCAGGAGGACACTGAACACCCCAAACCAGCAAAAAGGAAACGATCCTTCACTAACTACTAGAAATTCATGGTATACAATTGGCATTTGATATTCTTTGAAAATATAATCCAAACAAAAGATGATAAATAGATCCCAAGATACACTTACCCACAACTCAATGAGAATCCAAATTAGTTACAATTACTTGATCAAGAGTAATTACAACATAATTTTATTACAGAAAGGGGAATTCAAATTACATATCAGCGATCTATTGCAGCTTGATCTTGACTTCCTACAGAAGTACATACGATAAATCCTGAGTAGTCCTAACCACTATGCCGGGGCAATTTGCCCTAAAATGACCAGTCTAATGACAACGATGGCACAACTCTACTTCCAACGTGCATTCTCGGTGGAGGTGACCCTTCCAACCGCACCTTTCGCACTAAGACGAGTTGTGAACATCCTTTTGTACCCCTTTGTCCTTCGTGCATCCGCCGCGACCCCTTGGGTTTCTAACACTTGCTTTCGCCGCACTCAACTGCTCGGTTCGTCAACCCAGACCATGTTACCACTTCCTCTTACCTAACTATCCATCCAAACCAAACTTCCTCTTCCGAGTTACCTTGAGCACCCCATCAACCGCTTGTATAACTGGGGCCTGCCCCTCGAATCTAGCAACCACTCTATCAGTGACACGCCTATTGATGTCGGGTAACTCTTCTCGTAGGGCTCACGAAACCTCCACAGTGATCCGATCATGTGGTAGTGAAAGTCCCAAACTTTCATACTTGACAATGTTACTCCAAAACAAGCTACATGCATATTTATAAACAATATTTTACATTAATAGTTTGATTACAAACGACTGGATACAAACCGACTAAGTTTTAGTATATTACATAACTACCCATGATATTAAAGTTTTATACAAACATAAACCAAAGTACAAAAGTAATATTATAAACTATTCTAAATCTTCCAACAATATATGACTATACTTGTTGCTTATTGCCTGCAATTATTAAACATTGAGAGGGGTAAGCGGTGACACTTAGTGAGTTCAACTGTTTGAATAGTACTTTTATATCTACATATGTACACAAAATATATAAGTTTAAAAGGAAGTTTTGTAAAACATTTAAAGAGTGTAATAATAAATGTTGATGACTTCATGTCAATGTATAAAATGATTAAAAAATATTTTGTTTGATAAGACAGTGTAAAGTAAAAGAGACCTTTGCTCTAAACACAGTTATAAAGTATATGAAATCCTTTGCTTGAAACACAGTTATAAATCACATATGATTGATTATATAATAAAAAGTATAACAAAATATTTATGTCTTGCACACGAGGATAACCGTGTGTTTACTTGTATCCCCCCCCCCCCCCTTAACAGTGTATAAAAATCATTTATAAAGCTTTTGAAAGTGTAGTTTATAGGGGTATGAACTCACTTGATAGATTGAAAAAGGTGGGACGAAAGTCGCGCAGAACTTCTACTGGAAAGAAGTCAATTTATCGGAAATCTCGGAACTTCGGGACTTGCGTCGTGTGTTAGAGGTGTTACCGGTAATTCGGGGTAGTCTCCGGATGCTTGACACAGAGTAAAAGTAGCAAGGAAGGTAGAATTGAACAACCAAAACCTAAGACCTTCGGTTTCTATTTATAAGGCTGAATTTGCCCCTCGCCACGTCGTGGCACCTTTTCGCACGTCGTAGTGGCTGGTCATCGCTGCATGCATCATCGCAAGTGGTTCTGACAGACTCCAGTGCACCTGCCATGTCGTGGCACTGTTACCACATCGTGGTGTCTGACGCAACTTTGGGGTTCGCGCCCCGAACTTCAGAAATTCATAACTTTCGCATACGAACTCTGTTTTCGACGTTCTTTATATCGACACGTAGGTGAGATTATGCTCTACAACTATCGTTTAGACTCCGTTGGCTAATTATGACTTTATTTTTAATATATTATTTCTAGTAGGTCGGGACACGAAAACTCCGTTATAAATCCATAACTTCTTCATCTGACGTCCATTTTCGTCAGACTTTTTACCGTTGCGCTACTATTGTTGAGACCTTCGATTCTCATTTAGGTTGTTTCAGCCAAAAGTCTCTCGATCTCTATTTCGAGTTTTTAGCTGTCTACTGCTATATCCAGATCTTGGAAAAATCATAACTTCCACATACGAAGTCAGATTTTGACGTTCTTTTTACGTACGTTTACGTTTTAATGATGTCTACAACTTTCGTTTAGGTACCTAAGGCTAAAAATTGTTGTATTGAAACTTCGCGTTTTACGTCTATCAGTGTTGTCAGTTTTTGCTATGAATCTTAGATTAGTCATAACTTCTTCGTTATAACTCGGATTTTAGTGTTCTTTATATGTACGAAAACCTTGATAAGATTCCTACCACTTTATTTAACCCAAATAAGATTTTAGGAGAGTTAAAAATTGACTGGTGTTACATTACATTGTCTTGAAATATCGGGTTGTCACATCATCCCCCCATTAGAGGGAATTTCGTCCCGAAATTAGAGTTTAAGCAGAATTGATCACTTTGCTATAGATAGAAGTTTCATTTGATGCTCACGTTCCCAGGTGAACTCAGGTCCTCGCTTGGCATTCTAGCGAACCATTCACTATCGGGATACGGCTTTGCTTCTTTCGTTTCACTTCACTGGTATGATAACTCTTCTTGGTTGAATATGTGTTGAGTGTTTTTGTGGTCTGTGAAAATATTACACCTTGTACCCTACAAGTAGTGTCTCCAGCTCTTCAGAGCAATTACCACTGTTCCTGACTCAAGATCATGTGTTGTATAGTTAACTTTCTGCGTCTTAAGCTGTCTTGAGATATAGGCAGTGACCTTTCCTCTTGCATAAGAACACAACCAAGCCCTTGGTTGGATGCATCGCATTACACCACGAAATCTTCTATCCCTTTTGGGTGGGATAATATTGGTGCGGTGCACCAGGCTTACTTTAGCATTTGGAACACTCTTTCTTGTTTACAGAAAAGTCTGGTGCTCCCCAAAGTGAGAAGCTTGGCCTAAAGAATCCCCCTCTGAGGAGTTCGTTAAGCACACTGGGGAGTTCCTGCATTTCAGTTGGAGCTAGATGATAAGGTGATTTGGCTACTAGGGTAGCCCCTGGAACTAAGTCGATTATGAACTCAACATGACGTTGTGGTGGTAATCCCGGTAGTCCTTCTAGAAAGGTGTCGGGAAAGTCGCGTACTTTTGGGATGTTCTGAATGTCCTTCACTTCTCGGCTCGTCTTGTCGATGTGTTCAAGGAATGCATGATATTCCTTTCGTAAGTACTTCTGAGTTTGAATACACGAACTGATCTGAAGGTTGGTACTTGATTTGTCGTCGTAAATAACTAGAGATTCTTCGATAGGGAGGTTAAGATGAACTGCTTTCTCAAAGCGCTTGATGTCGGCTTGATGTAGACTCAACTAATTCATACTGGTTATGACATAAAAACCTTGTGGTTGATTAGATGTTGTGAAGATCTAAAAGAAAGTATGATTTCTCATTAATTAAGGAAAAGGATATGTACTTTTGTTCCATCTGTCTCTCTTTTCCCAATCAGCGGGAAAGGCATGTGTTTGGCTTCTAAGTTTATTCGCATGGCAGCACGATCACTCGTAATCTTAAGCAGTCTCCATCCTGAAGTTCATATTAGAACTCATACATGGTTCATCAATCACAGTTTTGCGTATACGAGTCGTATATAATTAAGATTGAAAAGGCAGTCGAATAAATGATTCTTCCTTAAGCTCACATCCAAACTAGGAAAGAAGTTAAAGTGGAATCATCAATTTTAAGCCTGAAGAACTTTGATTACGTACTACCCTTGCATATACATTCCTTAGTGATCGATTAACCGTATGGGTCTTTTGATTTGAACTTGACGTACTGTACGAGTGGTATTCCGGGGAGGTTTGCTGAGGTTACTTTGGGAAGGATACAAAACATATGGCACTCTATGTGTGAGTACTTCGGAGCTCTAGAATGATGGCTCGACTAGAAAGTTGATTACACGGAAAAGAATTTCCGCACAAAATGGGCACTGTGAGGGTCGGATCAACTCAAGTCACACGACAATGTCGGGCTTAGTCAGAACGACTAACGTTAGACTATTTCAGAACGATATTACAAAACACAACGGTGCAACTTACGAAAGAGTTTTAGTATATTATTTCATCTATGATACTACAGATACGAAAAAAGTATATTGCCAACAAGTAAGTACAAGCAGCACCACCATCCCTAATACTGATGGGATCTCGCAAAAGATATGACTCTAGTTGCACTAGTTTTTAAAAGTTTATAAGTCTAACATTAACGCTACGAAACGTACTAGAATTTCAACGTGAATCTGGAGTAGTCTCTCCAGCAGCGGTGATCCTTAGAATTTTCCCTTCTGCGCTCGAGTTCTTTGTTATTGGACAATTCTTCTTGAGGTGTCCTATCTCACCGCATATATTACATATATGGCTTACACCAACATCGGTGGTTGAAGTGGTGTGCAGGGTCGGAGTGATGCAGACTCGAGTGCTTTCGTTGTTCCTCCTTCTGGGGCAATCCCATTTAAAGTGTCCGATTTCACCGCAACCATAGCAAGCTTGGTTGACTCTGGTGCTAGGGACTTGGGAGATGGGTTGTGTTGGTGCTCCACAACCACGAGCAAGGTGCCCTATTCTGTTGCAATTGCAGCATTGCATTTCACGGTAAGCTCCATTATGATGGAAGCTACACTTGTTACACTTCGGGAGTTTTCCTTCATATTATTTGACCGATGCTGAAGTGGCAGAGGTCTCCATTTGTTGATGTTGCATGGCAAGTCTTTAGGATCGCTTGCGCTCCTTTTAGGCTTGACACTTCCATTTCTTATTCTCAGCTTTACGGCTTTGTACGCCTATGACTTTTATCATTTGTTGATTTCCCGGATTGATACAACAATCTGGGCCATTGATTTTATTTCAATCCTATGTCTTCTACCCTTAGATCAAATTACTAACATCATCTTCCACAAATGGAATGTATTTAATTCCAAGAAAAGTTTTCCAATTATTAAACAAAATTAACTTACATCCTTTAAAATGGAATGTATATAATTCCAATAAAATATTTCCATATTTTAAATCTTGAATTTCCTCTTATAAAGGTTTTAATATGATCAGCTTTAAGAACATATTATTAACAAATCATTTTAATTAAGGCATTAATATCAACCATTAATATAAATATGTTTATATTAGTAAACCATTAATATCAAAAATCCATTTTTATTAGGAAACCATTAATACAAAAAAATCAGATTTAAATTATCACATACATATACGATTCATCATTGAATTCGCGGCTCAAACGTATTTTCAATCGTTTCTTTTCTTCAAACATTCTCCTACAACATCATTCTTATTGTTTATAACTTCCATCATCATTCTTTGTTTCAAAGCTCCATTGTTGTGCAATAGAAGATCAGCACCTTCTTTTGCTTTTTATATTTTTTTGATTATTTTTTTGTTCCTATATCAAATATATGTATTCATATATTTCGATTTTCTTTGTCACAAATTACATGAAATTGGTTAACTACTTTTCTGAAACTTTTCAAATAAAGAGGAAAAGATATTACACACCTTTAACAAAACAGAAATTAACTATCTTTGGAATTGACACTATTTAGAAAAATATTATTTTTATATATTAGAGGTGATTATGATTATTATTATTATTATTATTTTTATTATTATTATTATTATGTCATAAGAATTCAGTTAACTTTAGTATGATTTTAAAATATTTTGGTTTGATCCTATTACATTTTTAGGTTGATTTAATAGTAAATAATATATATATATATATATATATATATATATATATATATATATATATATATATATATATATATATATATATATAATCTATTTATGCATCATTTGAAATTAAATATGGAAACAATTTTGTTGACAACTATGGTCATGGTGGATCCTTATGATTTTTTGATTTTTCCAGTATTTGATAATCAGGAATCGACACTCGTGTTGCATTTGGTAATATTTTATTTTAACATTCTACATTATCTACACGTAAATATTTATTGTATTACCCATTTATAATACAACCGCTATTTATTTATTTTTGTTCCAGATTTTCTTAGTCGGGTTGCGTCGACTAATCTCATGAAAATGATTATTAAAAATTCAAGGGAGAAACAATTGATGAACCTTGTTGATCAGGATATAAGTTAAGTATATGTGCTTAAAAAATTTTATTTTCTAAAGTTTTTTTCTAGATGATACCATAAAACATGTCGTTTGCATGAAAATGACATGTTCATCTACAGTTCAATATACATGTTTATTTTAGCATTACTTAAAACACTTCAATATACATATTTATTTTAGCATTACTTAAAACATTTCGAATCCACTATTTCATACAGGAAATAATTCGTTGATCATTATCAAATGATCCATTTATGATCTTCTCACTAACAAATTGGTCAAATGTGGTTAGAGCTCTTTCAATCATTTTTTTATAACATGTCTTCATACTTTTAAGTTTTAAATTTTCATATTCAAATTCCATTTTTTAGTTACATACATTGAATTTTTTTTTTTTCTTTTAACATACCAACCTACTATGTTTTATGTTTATATAGTAACAATAAAATTTATAAATTTACAGAACAATATACATATTTCGAATTTTGTCATAGTATTATACTTTACAAAATACTATTCCCTCCAAAATAATTTCCGTCAGTAATTTCATCCATAATTTCATCCAAATTAAATTTGTATTTTCTTTATATAAATCTTTTTAATGATCCTGATTTTTTCCCTTTAAAAGTATATCAATCACTTATGTCTTAGATAATGTTGCCACATTATAATTATTATTTTTCAAAATATATTCGTTTAATAAGGAATTTAATTTAGTGAATGAAGTAAATATTAATTCAAACTAGATATATATTCCATAATTATTACACGAGTTTATTAAAAAAAATATCAAGATATAAACATTAAGCAATTTTAAAATAAAAATTCAGAATACATACAAACGATAATGTTGTACAATGAAATATAAAATTATAGACTAAAAAAACTATTAAGACAGCAAATCTTGAAAATAGTATAGTTATGAAAAATTAGAAAGTAAGATAAAATTTATAATATATTAGGAGATTTATAAATACAATTAGTAAAAACACTACGGTTATTAGAAAAAAAATAAGATTGTTAAGATTAGTAAAAATGCAATATATAAACTAAATTATCACAATAGTAATGAAATGACATTATTTGATATTTCATATTGTTGAAAGATATACTAAATTACATTGTTGATATACTAAAATTATTCTGAGTTGTACCAAAACTAATGTAAAATTCTTGTGAACACCAAATAAATTAGAACAAACATAAAAGTTAGCACATATATTCATAATCAATTTAAAATAAATCAATCATGATTTAGAAGAGAATTTTCATTGTTGATATACTAAAATTAAATCCATATAACATTTAACATTTCATAAATTATACTCTATGACTTTATTTGAATAAATGAAATAGTTGTCAATATTTAATTCAGTGAAAAAAAACGGTATATTGGTTATCAATATAGACTCAAATTAAGTAATATTATTATGGAATGAACGTCTAATTAGAATACTTATGTTTATATAACAATATCATAACCATATGTAATGAAGAAGGTCATTCAACTAATAAAATAAAAAATATTGTATACAAAAGGTCGTTCTACACATTTCAATAATACCATTACTATAATTTTTTTTTATAATTATTATGTAATATCTGTAGACATTTGTATGCTTTTTATACGTTAACCGCGTTTAATGCAGGTTATAATCTAGTTATATAATAAAGAGGAAAACATATATTATATATAATACATCTACCAAAATATTATTTGCTTTAAATAACTATCGAATATCATCCTAATATGGACAAAAATACAAAAGTTGACATTAAAAGCTTATAAAATATGCGATCTTAAATTTAAATATATGATATATTGATATGTAAAATTGTAAATTATCAAACCTTCTAAAATAGATATCCAATCATGCATTAGTTATATTTGAAAATGTTTATTCTTAGAAAAACTAGATTTGATGCAAAATTGTATATTTCTTATATGAATACATGAACACATCCATTTCATATCTTCATGTACTATTTATTTTATTCAATTTTTTTAAAATAAAATTTCTACAAACAACATATTTAAGTAAATAAGGAATTTATTATTTATCCAAATACTATCAATTATGATTTACCAACTAGACCACTTAATAATCTTTAAATGTTCAACATTATTTAAATCTAATTTGACCTGCATAAATAGTACCTAAGGTCATTAAAGTCTAATTATAAAACAATTCTTTAAATTTCTTTTCATACTATATTTTTTTACAACTAATTCATCCATAGAAATACACATATCAACAGTCACATTTTTAATATACCTCGAATTGATAACATATTTTAATTAAATACACAAGGTCAAATTAAAGATCCAATGAAAAAGATAAATTTGAGCCATAAACTTCATCCATAATAAGTTTGATCCTAAACATTATAGGATATCATGTCATATTCAAAGCATGAACACCATTTTTTTTTTGTAAGGGACATTAAAAATATATTAAAGTGTAATATCTAATACAACAACCTAAGAACCAAATGCTCTTAAATTATTTTAAATGGGATATAATTCTAATATTTAAGCTATATAATTAAATTTTGTGCAATGTGTGAGAATTTAGTATAAATATAAAGCAAGGCCAATGAACATAGGTTTATTTAAAGATGGAATACGAGAAAAAGTTGGAAACTAAAACCTTGGAATTGCAAGTTTGGTCCATGTGGTATCTTAAAAATGTGATGTTTGATCCAAAATGATTTAGAGTTGCATTAGTGGGCCAAAATAAAAAATTTGTTGTAATTTTGGTCCGGGAAGGAATTTAAATGAGAGGCATTTTCTTTTTTTAATTGTTGTAAAGAAAATAATTAAAAAAAACTAGATTAAAATTACAAATTCGGTATTTTAAATGTTTTCAAATAATTTTGTTCAAAATTCACAACAAATAAAACATTATGGACCTTGTGTAACTTCAAAAAAATTTAGACCAAATATTTAATTTTTGACATACATAAGGACCAAACTTTCAATTTTAAGTATGTTTAATCTCTTTCTTATCCACAGTCCTTTTCGTAATGATACATCCATCAGTCCTTCTATTGTATATGATATTTAAATCAATAAAATCTATGTTGATATTGTATTTTATTGTGAAAACGTTTTGTAATAAAAATAAGACTATGAAAACAAAAAAGTTACACAACTAAAAATATGTAACTACAACAATGACATGTCTATGAGTCTAGTCTTGTAAAAATGAGATACTAACTTTATTTCTATAACAGTTGGATATTATATAACTATATACAAATCAAAAGGTCTTTGTTCTAGCAGTAATGAGTGACTTTTTTTAATTGAGATGTGATGTACATATATAGTAATTTAAGATTAGACCGTTCTTAAAAAAAATATAACAATATACACATAATGAAACCTTCGTGTTTTTTAATAATATGGTGACATTGTTTTAGACTTTTTGGTGTGATTCGATTTTTATATTAAAAAAACCGACTTTAAAATTTCGGTTTTTCAATAAAAACATCATTTTGACTTTTAGAAAAATTCAAATATACAAGCAAACAATTATTTCCAAAACCAGTCCCCAATGTTTTTAAAATATTCGGTCCATAGCCCTCACAAACTTTTTTAAATGATGAAGCGATTATGTTTGTTTGAAAGTAGGTTGCTTAAATGCAACATTAGGTGCAACGCAACAACTCCTTCTCTGATGCTCTAACACGACCTCTTCGGCAAACCAATCCAGTTTCTCAAAATTAGTCTGCTCTCCGATCCTTTTACCCCCAAACAATACTGATTCCACGTTTTTCTGTTTCAACATCTCATCAGCTATTCCAATAAGTACATTAGCATCGTTGGGACAAGGATCCGCATCAATATTGGCCCTTTGAGGACCCATGGTGAACCCGTTTGCCTATGAAATAAAAAATTTAATCAAAATTATATAAAACATTATATGAAAAAAGTCTTATTTATATTGGTAACAATATGAAACAAAAAGAAATTATATTTTAGTACAAACGGATTTTATCTAAAAAGAAATCCACATCATTTTCCATACCCATATGGGTATATTCCCTTTCCAAAGTAAAGAAAACCATTTTAATCGCTTGCCAACTCTCAATTACATATGGAAATGAGTTAAAAATACCATCTTTTTCATCAGATGTATTCCACTTTCCAAGATTTTAATGACATGTTGACATTGACATCAAATTCAACCAATAAAAAAATATTTTAAAAAAATAAACCGAAAGTTTTATCAAAATATAAATACGTCACTATTTTCGTACCATACAAATCGGTATTTACCTATTTATATATAGTGATTGACTACCAACAACATGTTTTCTCCATCAACCTTGTATTGCCCTTGTAATTTTTTTTTTTTTTGCACGTGTAGTAGACTTTTATGATTATACTATTCTTAATTAATATAATTTATATTTAGATAAACACAACGAAAAAATAGATCAAGACAATTCTGAAACGTGAATACGTGATTAATAATAATAATAAGTCATTTTGTTAAGGGAAGTGTAAAATCATTATATACTAACATCTTTTACTTTACATAAGTTTATATTTAAAAAAAAAAATGTTAAAGTGGAAAGTGAAACACCCATGAATAATTGGATATGAAACTATGGAAGTGGGAAGATACCTGGATACGGACGTAGTTACTACACCGGCTCTGACCGAAGGCCATGGCGACGGCATGGTCCACCATGTCGGCGGAGCTATCACCGGAAATTCGAGCCATGGGTCGAGCCCAATCTTTAGCCTTCCACCCTTTGACTTGATTGTAATCATAATTCCCTTCATGAAGTTGACTGGTGCCCAGTGAAAGTACCAAAAGGTCCTCCACCCCGCGCACGAATGGAAATTCCTGCTTATTATGTAACACGTGGGTGATCGCCGCCGCTGTGGGGTTGCTCATGGCTAAACCGCCGTCAACTGCAGTACATCGGGTTTTTCCATCGACGGAGTTCATTGGGACAGGTTGGAATAAGTCCGGTTCAGCTGACGTGGCGCGGCAGACCTCCCATAGACGGAAGTTGAAGCTGTCTGTTTCCATGGCGTCCGCTCGGGAGAAGAGAAACGGAGCTGAGCTGGAGAGGTCGTAGCAGGGGATTAAAACCGGCTTCAACGTGTCTTTTAAGGTCAAACTCTCACCGTTGACCACGAATGCTTCTTTCATTGCGTTTTCAAATGCTGCCGTGGCATGGTTTATCCCTCCGTCACCGCCTCCGCCTCCGCCGCGGAAAATCCTTTTCAATAAACCTCCAACGCCGCCGCCGGTGGAACTCGATTTCTGATGATACAACCGTTTCCCTTGCTCCGCCAGAAACCTCCACGTGTCCTCCGCTTTGAAAATCGGAACACTCTGGTTTTTGCTTCCGAATAGCATCGCCGTGAACACACCTCCGACACCTGTGCCAGCGGCGACATCGATATAATCGGCGATTCTCGCGTTCGGATTGCCGGATTTCGTTTTCAACGCGTTCTCTAGATGAGCTAGGGCTTTACCTGCTAGAATACTCCGCATTCCTCCGCCATCAATCGAGAGCACACAGATTTTACCTCTCTGGTTCGTCGTAGATTGAACACCACCGTCATCAGCCACCGCCAGTGACGTCGGCGTGAAAGATATTTCCGGAGAAACTTGCTTAGGTTTCCAAAGCTTCGATTCGTCGTAACCAAATAAGAATTTGCTTTCGAGGATCGAAAAAATCTCGTAGCTGAGCTTATCGGTGTCCATGCTACGCTCTTGCACCAATTCCATCGATTCACGATTCGAATCCATTTTTCCCCAAACAGATCTTCCTTACTTCAAATAGCAACAGCTATGAATATGATTTCGTAAATCTTTACACGCAACCTCCTTAAAATCAAAGCCCTAAAGTCTATGTCTACCTCTGCATTCAATTTCCGGACAGATATAGCTTTCAGTTCTTTTACCACTTTTACTCAATCAACCAGAAGAAGAATAGTAGGTAAATCTTACCACATAATTCCCGCCAAAAAAGAAACACGATCTCATTTCACAACCATAGTCGTCAAATTTCCTTATCACAATTAAAGAACTTAATATCAGTTCCCTTTCGTTGATTTGAAAGTCAATTCAACATGGAATTCAACAATAACATCAAAAAGGAAAGAAGGAACGAAGAATGAAAAAGACGAGTCTATAGAAATTCAAGAAAAGTGACAAATGGAGGACGTGAGAAGGAAAGAACACAGCGATTCCAGAATATATGTATTCTTCAAGATTTTATTATTTATATATGAAAAGGAGCAGACATTCACCAACAACAATTTTTATAAACAATAAAAAAATCGTATAATATTTGTAGAGAACGTCGTCTTCCTTGTAGTCGATTTGTCTCTGTTTCTTGTCAGATTTAACCATGGTCGGGTGTTGAGAGCCATAGTTGACGAGTTTATTTGATGATGTAAATATTTTAAAATTTAGTCTCTTTTGTTTTAGGTCTTTACATTTTATTCCCTTAACTATATGTAATGATAACTCGGTGAATGATAGTAGGAGTATAACTAGTTGAGCCATCTAGTAACATATTTGAGACCAACTCGGAAAATACTGGAATACAACATTGAGCCGAGCTCGAGTATTAGAATACTCTGCTCATGAAACTCACAGGCTTGATCGAGCATAGTTATATTAACATTTTCATCATTTGTTTTATTCATATTTTCATATTATAGTACAGAGTTTATTAAAACTCAAGAGCTTAATCATATTTGTATCACAATTTAATGTAATTATATCTTTTTATTAGCTAATCAGGTCGACTCGAGCAAAGCTCAAAAGTCTCAATTATTAAATCGAGTAGGAGCTAGAAAATTAAGGCTCGAGCAGAGTTTCGAGCTCAAGTTTTTTAATCGAATCGAGTTGCAAGTTTGCCAGTATTCAATTGAATCCGGTTTGATTACACCTTATGATGCTATCACATTTCACAATGATGATAATCAATGATGGTCTAACTTGTGTAAAATATGAGAGTGTTTACAGTTTTGAAGTTGTCGTTCTACGTTTTTTAAATACTTTGTAATTTGTATATATAGATTAGATCAAGTATAGTCACCGTCGATATGGACAAATCCAATGGTCAATATTCATTAGAAGTCCAATCTAATTTAGGTGCAGAAATTGATTTGTTTTTGAGCGGACATCAACGGCCGGAAAATGAGTTTGTCAGAGTAAATATTCCCCGGCGGCAACTTGAAACGCCGTGGACGATATAAACGACGCCGTAATGAAAACGGAGAGCCACTAAATATCCCGGAGCGGGTCACCCATCCACCTAATTGCCTTCAAGTGGATGACGTACCGTAAAAAAGTCAGGGCCACCTCACAGTTGCCGTTCTGTTGGGTCCAGGAAGTGCGTCACCTCCGTTTACCCCTTTTGTTACTGCAAAAAAAAAAAAAAAAAAAAACAAAAAAAACAAAAAAGGAGTAGATTATAGAAATGATCCCTGAGGAATGAGGATTGATCAAATTTAGTAGGTTATATTTTTTTGTTTGTAAAAATTGTACCCGTTCTTGATCACGCAAATTACATTTATTATTATTTTTTTTAATTTACAATTATACACCTATATTATTGTTTTTATCTTTACTTTAATAGAATTACTATATATATTACTAAGTGTGAGACCCGTATATTATACGGGTTAATTTAAAAAATGATTAAATATAAAATATAAAAATGAAATATTTTTTAATTTACAACTTTAAAATAAGAAAGAAGGAAACGTATTTATTATAATTTAATACCATATATATGATATTTAATACTTTACATATATAAATATATGACTTTAATTAAAAATTAAAACAAACCAAAAATTGATAAGTGGATAATATTTATTTCAAAATTGCCACAAAATGACACGTGTCAAAACTCATGAGAGATTGACAAGTGGCAAAAAAAAAAAACCTTCATTTATTAAGGAGTAGTAGGTGTGAGCCTCATGTATTATATGGGTATATTTAAATTAATTAAATATGTATAAATATTTGAGAAATTTGAATTTATAAGAAACATAAGAAAAATATTGAATTACTAAAATTAAAGTGTTTTTTTTTCTAAATTTAAACAAATCATTTAGATAAAATAATCAAAGCAAATTAATCACATTTTATTTTAAAGTTTTGAAATTATAAAGAAAATCCATTAATAAAATTGATATGCATTTATTATTAAATTTAAATACCATATACAATTTAATAAAATAGGAAAACCACAAAATTACATATGGAATAAAAATTAATTCAAAATAACCACAAAATGGCATGTGTCAAAATGAATGAGAGTGTGACAAGTGTAAAAAAACATTCATTTATTAGAGAAGACTAGGTATGAGATCCGTATATTATACGGGTTAATTTAAAAAAAATTAAACATTAAAATGTAAACAGTAAATATTTTTTTAATGTAAAACTTTAAAATAAGAAAGGAAAAATGTATTCATTGCAATTTAATTATATATAGATTATATTTAATACTTTACATATATAAATATATGACTTTAATTTTAAAAACTTAAACAAATCAAAAATTGACAAGTGGATAATATTTATTTCAAAAATACCACAAAATGACAAGTGTCAAAACTCATAAGAGATTGACATGTGGCAAAAAAAACCTTCATTTATTAAGGAAGATTTCTAAAATTATTTTTATTTTTTAAATCAGTTATCTAAATTATAGAAAATCATATTATTTATTTATTTATTTATTATTTTATTTATTTATCTTTGATTTTATGATTAAAACTTTTTTTTAATGTTTTTGACGTTTTATTTAAATATATTTTTAATGTTTCTTTTTTGAAGTTTTGTTCCTCCAATATAATTATTTTTAATGTTTATTTATTTATGTTTGTTTATTTAATAAATGAACGAATGTAAACAAAAGTTATCGTTCGTTTAGTTAAACGAACGAACATGAACAGTTGTCTCGTTTATTTATTTATGTTCGTGAACGTTCGTTTATGATATTTGTTTACGTTCATTTATGTTCGTTTGTTTAATTTATTTATATTCATTTATGTTTAATTTTTTATTATATTACCATATTATATCTTCGTTTATGTTTATATATGTTTCATTGTGTTTGTTTATCGTTGTTCATTTATATTCGTTTATGTCCGTATTATATGTTCGTTTATGTTTATATTCATATATGTTTAATTTTTTTTATTATATTACCTTATTATACTAAACGAACATAAATGAACAAAAATAAATAAATACAATTGAACATATATGGACATAAAAGAACATATAATATGATAATATAATAAAAAAAAAGTGAACATAAATGAATATAAATAAATTAAACGAACGAACATAAATTAACGTAAACAAGCATCATAAATGAATGTTCACGAACATAAATGATTGAACGAGACAATTGTTCATGTTTTTTCGTTTAACTAAATGAATAATATTTGTTATTCATGTTCGTTCATTTATTAAATAAACAACATAAACAAACTTTCCGCCGAACAATTTACGAACAGTTCACCGAACATCCTGTTAGTTTACAGTCGTACATATAAGTGAATGATGTAAGCAAAAAACACATAAAAAACAACATTAAATAATTATATTTGACGAACAAAACGTCAAAAAAAAAAACATTAAAAAATATATTAAAATAAAACGTCAAAAATATAAAAAGATTTTTAATACACAAAAGTAAAGATAAATAAATAAAGCAAAAGATAAATAATAATAATATGATTTTATATAATTTAGATAATTGATTTTAAAAAAAATAGTTTTATATATATATATATATATATATATATATATATATATATATATATATATATATATATATATATATATATATATATATATATATATATATATATATAAAGAAAAAAGAAGGAAAGGGTAATTTGATCTTTTTATATTGATCCAAGACCAACAATGTAATTTTCACAAACCACAATGATGTAACATATCAAATTTTAAATTTAGGAACCAAAACTAAGAATTCGACCAAACCATAGTAACTATTTCGGTAATTTAATCCTCAAAAAATAAGGAAGAAGGTAAATGTAAATTTGATTTTGCTTTTGCTTTGGATAAATATTGCGGTACCCTAAATATTAATATAACACGTTTATTTTTTAATGTAAAATGCAATTTTAATATAAAACATAAATTTAATATAAATTCTCCATATTCTTTGAAAGAAACCAACATTAACATTTGAACTCAACAAGATGTTCTAGAACCTATTGAGTCTCTCATAAAAGAGTTATTAACGAACGTAAATATAGTATCACCTATTATCCGTCAGTAGTATAGTAGAATATATCATAAACTAGAAAGATATGGTTTGCTCATATCTAATGGTAATGAATCATTTGTAGATGATAAATTAATATACTAGTTATCATGAAGTCATGACGTCCTAGAATCTACTAAATGGAATGTGGTTATGAAGAAAAGATATAATCCATGCATAATAATCAAGTACAAGACTTGGTTGATAAATCACCCGAATATAAAACATTTGGATGCAAATGAGTCTTCAAAAAAAACAACATAGATGGCAAGTCACATACATATAAAAACAAACTGGTGACAAATGGTTACACACAAACTCATGGTGTAACAATGATGAAACTTTTTTACTAATTTCTCTTTTAAAGTCTATTAGGATACCGATCATCATAGGAGCATTTCATAACTATTAAATATTTAAATATGGAAAATTGATGTAAAAACTACTTTCCTTAATAGAAAATTTTCAGAGGATGTGTTTATGACACAACGTGAGGGTTTTGTACATCCCAATAATCCAAATAAAATGTGTAAGCTTCAGAAATCCATTTATTGACCCAAGAAAGCATCTTGCAATTAAAATCTTTGATTTTATGAGAAATTAAGGAGTTAGATCTTTCCAAAAGTGAAGATGAACCATTTGTATATGTGAGGGATAGTGGTAGCATTATAGTCTTCTTTGTTCTATTTGTTTATGTAATAATCCTTATAATAATGATGTCCCTACTTTCCAAAGTATAATAACTTGGGTAGGTAATTGATTTTCTATGAAATACATGGGAGAGGTAGAATACTTTATGGGTATCAAGATCCATAGAGATGGATCTAGACACCTTACTAGGTTAAGCCAAAGTACAAATACAAATAAGGTCTTGAATAAAATCAAGATCCATGACTCCAAGAAGAGGTCCATACCTATGCAACATAGTTTGGCATTAAGCATAAATCAGTTTCCTAGTTCAGACAGGGAACTAGAAAAGATGGATCAAGTATTATATGCTTCTATTATAGTATGAACCATGTATGTAATGATATTTATTAAGCATGATATGTGGTATACCTTGAGCATAACGAGTCAATATTAGGTCAATCATGGAGAAGCCATGTGGATGGACATCAAGAGCATTATCAAGTAATTGAGAAGCACAAAAGACATGTTCATGAATAAATACTTATGAGGAATAGCTCCAACTAAAGGATTAGACTAATGAAAGCTTCCAAAATTGATAGAAAAACGATTCCTCCTTGTAGTTAGAATTCATGTTCTTATTAAATAGGGGAGTGGTGACTTGGAGGAGTTCCAAGTAAGATAGCATAGTTTATTTGACAACATAGGTTAAACCTATTTTAGCTAATGGGTTTGTAAAGGATGTTATATAGATGAAGGAGTTCATTTGAGATCTTGGTGTGGTCACATAAGTGATGGGTTATGAGCATAACTACATCCTATGTGATCATGCAACCCTAATTTCTTTGAATCTAAGTTTTTCACTAGTTAAACATGCAATTAAATACCAAATCAATAAACCCTAGATCTAGCATACAATTTTGAAAATGATATAACAAAAGGGTTTTGATGATTACCTTACTTGTTATGTAGTAATAATAAGAACTCTTTGTAGATCCTTGACTCTTGAAAGGTTAGTGCCTCAAATTTTGCGCCTCTAATGGCTTACAAACACCACTAGCAAGAAAATGAAAGATAAGAGGAGTGAAGCACTTATAATTGTGGCTAGGGTTTCTTCTTAGCAAGCATTGGCCGAAAATCCTAAGCCTATGGGATCTTTATATAGCTGAGGGCTGCTAGCGTTTCTGAAGAAAACCCTAATTTCCTGCTTAAGGCTTAAGCAGTCCATGGACTCATACTAAGAAGCCTTGGACGAAATCTATTGGGCCTCCCTATAGTTTTTCGTCCACTCCTAATTAAGGAGTCCATCAGCCCAGTTTCACCACTATCAATGATTTGCAAAACAACCTTGTTCTTTTAATCAGTTCCTTTAATCCCAAAATTAATTCCAAATTAATTTATGATTAAATACTAATTAAATAACATGATTTCTAATTAATATATTATTTTCATAATACATTAATAAATCAATTTATTATTCCAAATAAAAAATTCAACCTCTGTCTCCAAAAGTCATCCTGTCATGTTGTTAGGGTGAAGGCAACCCAAAAGAACCATGCTCCTATCAAATCAAGTACATACCAATTATAGTTATGGGCTTAGACATCTAATCTAATAGTCTCCCACTTGGATAAGTCTAATATCTATAATTTCACATATGACTTCAAATTTTGACCAGCAATCGTAGTTTTCAAAAGCCGTTGTCGAACTCTGACCTAGTCAGTTGTGTGTCCTTAAGATAAGGGATCATATAATCCTTTGTTGTGCAAGATATCATGTGGACAAAGACATGAAACATAATCATTCTCATTTTCTAGTAGTTTGTTTCTCGGTTTTTGATTTGTATGATGAAGAACTTAATTGAACACATCAATTCAGTACTGATCAGGCTTGACACATAAGTCAACACCAAATCATCGAGGGGCCCAAGATATCGCTTTTACCCCTTGGGATAAAAGGAATAGATAAACTTTGACTTATATTCTTGTACTATTTACTCATAAAATCGTACATAACAATACGTTTTATAACATCAAGTTACTGATGCGTCTACGCATTATCAATGCAAAACCAACTCGTAAACAACAACTCATATATTTCAGTTTAAAAAATGATATTATCGTCTCATAACTACTCATGATAAATTCCATGAAGTAATTCTATGAGCATGGGTTTAATCCAATACTCAAATTCCCATTTCATGAGTACTCATGAACGCTGCATCAAACCATTGATATGTCTAAACACTTAGACAATATACAAGCTAATTCATGAAAGTCTTAATTCATTACTTACTTCCAAAGTATGATCAATTATGGATAATTTGAATAATCCAATTATTCGGAAGTAAAATATGCAAAGTTGAAACACAAAATAAACAATTGACAAGTGATAGTAAACAATACGTATAAATAAATCTCCATTACTTAATCATTAAATGTCAATTACATTTATATTTTTACAAGTTTCTAAAATATCTATCTAATAACTAAAACTAATATCGTCCTTCAGACTAATGCTCATTGCATGTTGAACGTGCTTAATCCTACTTAGACCCTTTGTGAGGAGATCTGCATGATTCTCTTCTGACGATACCCTCTTGACGACGAGGAGTCCTCCATCTACCCGATGTCTGGTGAAGTGATATTTTATGTCGATATGTATGGATCTTCCATGATCCCTTGGTTCCTTGGTCAAGGAAACCGTTCCTTCATTATGACAGCAAGTTTCCATTGGCTCCTTTATGGCTGGCACAACTCCAAGGTATCCAATGAAATTATTCAACCATATATCCTCCTTTGACGCTTCGCTCACAGCTATATATTCGCATGTTGAATCAACCACAGTCTCCTTCTTGAAACTTTTCCAAGTCACTTCTCCTCTATTGAGTGTAAACATCCAACTAGACTGAGAATGGAAGTTGTCTCGGTCTGTATGAAAATTGGCATCACTATAACCAGTAACTCTCAATTCATCACTGCCACCAAGTATAATGACCCAGTCCTTAGTCCTTCACAGATACTTTAGAATGTTCTTAACTGCTATCTAATGAGCATTACACGGGTTCCCTTGATATCAACTGATCATGCTCAAAGAAAAAGCCACATCAGGGCGAGTACATGTCATAACATACATGACCGAGCCAATGGCGGAAGCATATGGAACTTAACGCATTTATGCTATCTCGGCATCGGTACTCAGAATCTAAGTCTTACTCAGCTTGGTGTTGCTCTGGATAGGTAATTATCCTTTCTTGGAATTCTCCATGCTAAAACACTTTAGCACTTTATCTAAGTAAGTACTTTGACTAATTCCAATTAGTCTTCTACTCCTATTTCTCAAAAAATTTATTCCCAGAATATAAGCAGCCTATCCTAGATCCTTCATGGCAAAACACTTTCCAAGCCAGGACTTAACTTCTTGCAAGGTTGGAATGCCATTTCCTATGAGTAGTATGTCATCAATACACACTACTAGAAAACTAACTATACTCCCACTAGCTTTGACATATACACAAGACTCATCCTCACTTCTAGAGAAGCCAAACTCTTTGACCTTCTCATCAAAGCAAAGATTCCATTTGTGAGAAGCTTGCTTCAATCAAAAGATTAACTTTTGAAGCTTACACACTATATTAGGGTACTTAACATTCACAAAACCCTCTCGCTGACTCATGCAAACATCTTCAGCCAACTTTCCATTAAGGAAACTGGTTTTGATATCCATCTTCCATATTTCATAATCATGAAATGCAACTATGGCTAGCATAACGGTAATAGATTTGATCTTAGCCACCGGTGAGAATGTCTCTTCATAGTCAACCCTTGGGGTTTGAGTAAAGCCCTTCGCAACCATTCGTGCCTTGAATGTGTGCACCTTTCCATCCATGTCGGTCTTCTTCTTGAAGATCCATTTGCACCTAATTGTCTTATGACCTGGTACATTGTCAACCAAGTTCCAAACTTGATTTTAATACATAGACTAGATCTCACTGTCTATTGCCTCTTTCTATTTAGGAGACTCAGGGCCCACCATGGCTTCTTTGTAGATAGAAGGCTCATCCAAATTTATCAGTGTACTATCACTAATAAACGTATCACCATCTATAGTAATATGAAAACCATAAAACTTTGGTGCCATTCTAAATCGATTGTAACGCCTAAGAGGTAACGACCTATTAGTTGGTTCAATAGGAATTTCTTCCTCAGGTTGAGCGCTAGTGTTAGAGGTTCCTTCATCTCTTGACTCTTGAATTTATTCAAGATCAATTATACTACCATTATCCTCTTTGTATATGAGTTCCCTCTAGCTGAAAACTCCCCTTCATGCTATGAAGACCACGTTCTCACTAGGTCTGTAGAACAACTATGCAAAGGACTTTTGTGGGTAGCCGATGAAAATACATCGTTCACTTCGAAGTTCAAGCTTGTCCCGAGTCTCTCGTCTAACGAAAGCTTCACAACCCTAAACCTTGATATGTGCCAATGAGGGAACCTTTCCTGTCTACATCTCGTGAGGTGTTTTGGCAACCTTCTTTGTCAGGACTAGATTAAGGACATGGGCAATAGTCTCTAATACATACCCCCAGAAGGATATCATAAGCGAAGCTCGACTCATCATGGAACAAACTATGTCTAACAAGGTTCAATTACACCTCTCAGCCACACCATTAAGCTGTGGCATCCAAGGAGGTGTCAGTTGTGAAACAACTCCACATTCCTTGAGGTATTCGTGGAGCCTAATACTAAGATACTCACTACCCCTATCAGATCTGAGCATCTTGATCTTCCTACCCAATTGATTTTCGACTTCATGTTTAAACTATTTGAACTTTTCAAAGGTTTCTGACTTATGCTTGATTAAGTAGATATATCCATATCTGTTGTAATCATTTGGTACAAGTCACATAAAATCGACTCGCATCCCTCGTGGTGGATCTGAAGGGCCTACAGACATCGATGTATATGAGATCCAACAATCCCTTACCTCTTTCACATGAACCTGTGAAAGGTGATTTAGTCATCTTTTCAAGTAAACAAGACTCACATGTATCATCCGACCTTGGGTCAAATGATTCCAACACTCCATCCTTTTGGAGTTGGGCAATGCGCTTCTTGTTGACACGTCTAAGACGAAAATGCCACAAACATGCTTTGTCTAAAGCATTAGATGAATGAATGTGCAACATACTATTTCTTAAATTGTCTGCTATCATCACAGTTTCATATACACCATCACAAAGCACTGCTTCATATTAAAATACACATTTATAATATGCACTAATAGATCCATTCTCATTATTAAAAGAATATCTAAAACCTTGTTTGTACAAACCATGAAAAGAAATAATATTCCTTGTTATTTTTGATGAGTAGCAACAATTATTGAAGTCTAAACATAATATACTATTAAGCTTCAAAGAATAAATGGCGATCTTGGTAGCATGTGACGATCTTCTATTGCCCATTATCAGGTTCATCTTCCTAAGCTCCACATTCCTACTTTCTCTTAATCCCTGCAAGTCAGAAAAAATCTGAAAACCACATCATGTATCAAGGACCCAAGAATTAGAATGCGGTGAATTTTTAGACAAAATAGTGTAAATACCTGCTGAGGTAGGCTTGATCTTGCCATCCTTAATGTCCTGCAGGTACTTGGGGTAACTTCTCTTCCAATGCCCATTATCTTGGCAGTAGAAGCACATTGCATCCTTTGGATGTGAGGCAGGGAGAGCAGAATTGGTTTTTCCTTTGGGTCCACTACTAGAATACCCATCATGAGACTTTCCCTTCCAATTTTTCTTTGAGGGAGATTTCCCCTCATTGAAGCAACAACAGTAGGAGGAGTGGAGTCAATAGCTTTTCCTTTCAATCCACTTTCAGTGGTTCTCAGCAAGCCTTGAAGTTTAATCAAAGTGACTTCATCTTTGCTCAAATGATAAGTCATTTTAAACTGATCATAGCAGGAAGGTAAAGAGTGCAAGACTATATTAATAGCTAACTCTTCATCAAATTTCTCATCGAGCTTCATAAGACAATCCACATAGTGTTGCATGCGTTGCATGTGGGTCGTGATGGACTCTCTATCCTTCATCTTGGTGGTAATGAGTGACCTGACTATCTCATACCTTTCTTGACATGCTCTTTGATGGTACTTCTCCATCAAGTCCTTGTACATATCTTAAGGCCAATAGTCCTCATAGAATCACTAAAGCTAGTGGCCACCATAATGCAAGATACTTTGGTAGCATCCTTATAGTGTGACCTATACTTAACTATTTCTTCAGGAGTAGCTTGTGATTCATCTATCTTATTCAGCTATTTTTCGAGGACGTATTCCTTGTCCTTGAAACGCAATACCATTATGATGTTACGAATCCAATCATTAAAATTGGATCCATCGAGTGTCACATTGGCATAGATACTCAAGAGCGAGAAAGTGTTGGAAGAACTGGAAGCGTTGTTTGAGGTAGACATCTAAGAAAGAAGAAGAAGAAGAAGTTTTAGATTAGATAGGAAATACTAAATATAACACCCAAAATGAAATATTCAGGCTAGGAACCAACACAATAATTCACAATTCAGAAAAGGGATGACGTCATCCAATTGTAAAATATTTGAAGGTAGGTAAATGACGCTTTACCAATTCCACCATGAAAACGAATATTTAAATGAATTAGGTTTTGAATGAAATGAAATTCCTAGATCCTCTGAGATTCATTTAACTATTCAATTGCATGTTTAATCTCGATTATGCCCTTCAAATTTGTGACCGGGATACCGAGGATCACAAACAAGGTGTAAATAACCATGCAAATTAGCATGGTACTCTCGATGTCATTTTGTACTCTCGATGTCATTTGCCACCTAATCAATGTGCCGGTTAACCACACACGCTCCATTGATCAATGATAATTTACGAGCTGCCCATTGTCACCCTTTGTTAGTCCAAGTTAGTGTGCCCGTTAACCATACATGCTCCTCTAACAACTTGACAAAGTGCAATTTCATGGATTAGCATCAAATTCATATTTTCCTAAAGTAACTAAGATTCAGAATTTATAAAAACATCTACTTACTTTCTATTAATCATTATACTTATTAGAGATTAATGTCATAGCCTACCCATTCGGCTAACGATCCTTCACTAGTCAAGAGTGTGGTGGGTAAGAATGGATACCTAATGACAGTCATTTTATAGGTCGCTCCCTTAAGCACCCCTTATAGACCAGCTTCGTAAATGAAGCCTATTAACGGTAACACTAACTTTCAAATATATATATATATATATATATATATATATATATATATATATATATATATATATATAGGGAAAAGTGAATATACCCTTAAGGGTATATAAGCTTAGGTACCCAAACTCATAATAATACGTCGTTTTGTTTGATATATTCATTATAATATTGTTAAACTTCAATCCTTAACTTGATTTATATTCAATATTTTTAAATTTTCACTATCATCTTCCTCTTACATCACATCTTTTTGTCGAATACTTAGTAGGCTATATATATTATTGTTGAAAATGACAATTATGTAAGAGGAAAATAAATATGAAATTTATAAAAATCTTTGAAGTAATTCAAGTTAGAAGTTGAATTATAAGAACATTGGACAATTACAATGTCTATATATGATACAAAATGATGTAGTATGGTGAGTTTGGGTACCTAAGCTTATATACCCTTAAGGGTATATTCACTTTTCCCATACATATATATATATATATATATATATATATATATATATATATATATATATATATATAATTAAACTTTTAATCTTACAATAGTATAAAGGTGTATTTTAAACTTTTAAAATACTAGAGTTCTAGAATATAAGATTTCAAAATTAAACTTTTAATTAAATTTTCAATTCCGAAACCAAAGGGGTATTTTTTAAACTTGTTAAAAATGCTAGATCAAATTTTAAATAATTAAAATAATCAAATAATTTTGTCTTTATCTTAAAATTTCACCAGAATCTCTTAATTTGATAAGGATACAGATTTACTTTTCCAGAAAATTCAATTTTAGACATTTAAAACGAATTTGGTAATTATCCTAATCAAACAAAGATAACAAAATCGAAAAATTAGGGATCTGACAGCCCGACTCGTCGAGTTATTGCAATGAACTCATCGAGTTCCTCTATGAATTAGTCAAGTCTGATGAACAGATTGACGAATCTGTTCCCTCTTCCTTTGAACAATTCACATATGCATCGGATTCAACTGAAAAATATCCTAGGCTCTGATATCACTAATGGGTTATGAGCATAACTACATCCAATGTGATCATGCAATCTTAATTGCTTTGGATCTAAGTTTTTCACTAGTTGAACATGCAATTGAATACCAAAGCAATAAACCCTAGATCTAGCATACAATTTCTAAAATCATATAACAAAAGGGCTTTGATGATTACCTTGCTTATTATGTAGCAATAACATGAACTCCTTGTAGATCCTTGACTGTTGAAAGCTTAGTGCCTCAAATTGTGCACCTCTAATGGATTACAAACACCACTAGCAAGAAGATGAGAGGACAGAGGAGTGATGCACTTAGAATTTTGGTTAGGGTTTCTTCTTAGAAAGCATTAGTCGAAAATCCTAAGCCTGTGGGGTCTTTATATAGCTGAGGGCTACTAGGGTTTCTGGAGGAAACCCTAATTTTCTGCCTAAGGCTTAAGCAACCGATGGACTCCTACTAAGAAGCCTTGGATGAAATCTATAGGGCCTCTCTATAGTTTTTCATCCACTCCTAATTAAGTAGTCCATCAGGCTAGTTTCATAACTATCAATGATTTGCAAAACAACCCCTATTCTTTTAATAAGTTCCTTTAATTCCAAATTAATTTATGCTTAAATACTACTTAAGTAACATGATTTCTAATTAATATATTATTTTCATAATACATTAATAAATCAATTTATTATTCCAAATAATAAATTCAACCTCTCACTCCAACAGTCATTGTGTCAAGTTGCTAGGGTAAAGCCAACCCAAAAGGACCATGCTACTATCAAATCAAGTACATACGAATTATTGTTATGGGCTTAGACACCCGATCCAAAAATAAGCGCACACAACATATACTTAAAAAATATCACGAGGTTGTAAAAAAGTAGACATTATTAGAGTTGTAACAAGCCGAATTTGGCTAAATGCAATCATTTTAGTTTCTTTTATGTTTGACTTTTACAATATGCACTTTATTTGTTATAATGATTATTAATTGGAGATGATAATATCTGTTAGAGAGCAACTACTTTCATTAATTCATTATTGTGTTCCATTTGCATGTTTGTTTACTTCCCTAAATACTTATTTATTCTAAAATTCTATAGTCAGCCATTCTTCATGAAGGATGTAGTGAATTACGACTAATGTGATATATTAGTTAATTATCTATAGAAACTGCATAGAATATTACTTCATGGAACATGTCACAAGTAATTCCAGAATGGTAATATCTTATGAATTTAAATGGAAATATACAAGATTCTTGACTCACTATTTGTTATGCTTTGATTTTCTCTAATGTTGCCCATAAATGGCAGCTATACAGGGAACAATCATGTATGACATGATGAGTAGGTGGGTCTATGTACTCAATGCTTAGTTTTTCATTCTAACCTATGTCACTAGTGATATCCTTAGGCCCTTAATGATTTGACGGTAAAAATAAAAGTACGGCCACACTCAACATGGATTGATATTGGATTAATTCTACAGTCTTCCTTTGAGGTCTCCATGAATCTCTACCGAGAAATAAAATATTGAACCTATGAGATTGACGATATTCCATGTCTATTCTTCACATGGATATATATAAAAAAGTGATATTTGATCACTTATATATAGGATTGGATTATATCTTAGGGTTTTGATCTTAGTACTTGTCCTGTATGAGATACCCTATCCTATTTTGGGAATGTTGTTATATAGTTGTGTCATATGCAAGTGGAAGTTGATTAGAAACATGCCTACCGACATAACAAGTTGGTGCCAGTAATTAAAATACATAGGCCTATTAGGTTGCATATAATAGACAACCTAAAATGGCAAGAATAATAAATATGAAGGTTAGTTTGTTATTCATCAATACTTTGATGGTTTAAGTAGAGCTATAAAATAAAAGGGCTTGATTTGCAATAGTCACAATTGATTTAATTATATAACGAGATAATTATATATTTATCTAACATGTAGTTAGATAATTATGTCATTATTCAAATATAGACTGCTTAATGATCAAAAAAAATTTGTTGGGTTTTCTATGCCTCTAACTATACACATGATCAAGGCAGAGGAAACAAAACAGAATACCTACGTGTACATGCACCCTATGATCTAGGTTTTACTAGTTATAGCAGCCTACATTAAAATTGAAGAATGGATAAAGTGCTAACCTCTTTTTGCTTTGAATAAGATCCTATAACTGTCGGATCTTGCAATGGATGAAGGACCCAATGGAGAATCCCTCTAATGTAGTTAGACACAAAACCATGCTTTTTCCAAGTTTGAGAGGCTTATTCGAAAATCACTAACCATAGGAGAGATGTTATGATTTTCAACAATATGAGAGAGGGGATAAAGAGTAGATGATTTTCAGAGAGAATCATCAGTTAGGGTTTTGATCCTTAGCAATCTATAGGCAATAGATAAATCCTTAAGCAATTCAAAGTTTCCAGGATAATCATTACCTTATTCAAAACCTGACTTATGTTTATCAAAGGGACATCTAAACCGTCTCCTACCCTTCTTCCAGGACCTTATGAAATATTCCAATAAATCTCTAAGAATTAATTAATATTGAATCCCTTTAATTAATTAAAACTATTTACTTAATTCCAAAAATATTTTTCAATTAATTTATTAATGTAACACTCTCAAATTCAGGATAGTTAATTAAATAGAATAAGCTATAAAAATGACATTTTATAGAATATTATTTAGGATAAATAATCTTAACCAAGTTAAAGTGTATGTGACAATGATTATGTACATATAAAGAACGTTGAACTCCAACTTCGTATGAAAAAATCATGCTTTTTCCAAGTTTTGCTATTAAACCGGCACGACTCTACGTATTGTAAAAACTAAATTTTTGATAAATTACTTTTTAGCTTAAGTGATCTAAATGAAAGTCGTTGCAGTCGTTAAACCGAGAGCGTGCATATAGAGAACATTTAAATCTGACTTCATTAAAGGAAGTTATGATTTTTCTAAGATTCAACATAGCAATTTACAACTCAGAAATTGAATTTTAGATCGGTCGATTTTTATCCAAAATAATCTAAATGAGAATTGAAGATCTCATTAATAGCAGCCCAATGATATAAGGAGAATCGAAAATGGACTCTGAATAAGAAAGTTCTACATTTTATACGGGCTTTAACAATATAAGCCTGTGTGAAAAAAATAAAGTCAAAGTTAGCTGACGAAGTCTGAAAGAAAGTTGTAGATATCATCGAGAGCTTTCCGGGGATATAAGGAACGTAAAAAACAAAGTTCATATGAAGACGTTACACAATTTTGAAAATCTGATAAATGACACTCACACGACGCACAACAAGGTTCTAGAAGTAGCCATGCAACCCCACCCGTCATTAGAAACTTGTCAGCTCATGCATTGAGCCATGTTAGCCTAGTGCACGGCATGTAAATCACTTTTTCGCCTATAAATACTCCAATTTGTATATGCTTGTCAGATATTACCTCTGCGACACCCCTGAGTACTCAACTGAGTAATGTCATTCGAGTAGGAGATCCCAAATCAGTATTCTACCTTCTTAGTTCTAGTTTTTATCAAGAACCTCTGTAAGTTAAGTTACGCTTAGTTTATGTTAAGTGTAACTTTTAATTATAAGCATAATTGTTATTATGAACCTATAATTAAGATTTATCAGTGATTCTAAGTCATTATACTCATTGATCTACTTACAGGAGAGGTGTCTAGAATAGTCACATTGGATTGGTTGTTGGATTTCAGAATGGCTATATGCCGAAATAATTATGCATCCCAATTTTCTTGCCTAACTGATCCTTACTTGATAGATCTTGATGAAGACATCAGGAGTAGTAAGGATCTAGACAATTTTTACTCATCGGTATCATTAGAATAAAACTATGTATTAATCATACGTAGGTCACGTCAAGGGAATATCTAAGGTGTTAGGAAAAACTCTGCCTAGATCATCAATCGCCCACCTATCTCAAGTGAGTACATAGTCGCTTTCATGAACATGATTTTAATATAAGTATTAATTAAAGTATTAAATATCTATTACAAATTTTATATATGAGTTATATGCTCATTGCCTAGTTATCTGTTACAAGTGTATTTGAGGATATACGATATGCGAACCATATATGGGTCTATATATGTCTATTATTATATAATAACGATAATAGAAATATTATTAGGGAAAATAATAAAAGTATTATAATGCCTAAAATACTCTGTGCTAAATATATACACTAAGATAGGATAGTGTTTTCTAGACCGAGTTCGTATTAGGAGTTTAGTAGTTATTCCTGTTAATAAAGATACAACTTATTATACATACCTAGTTCAATTAATTTTGATATCGGGTAGTCTCATTCGGGATATACGTATGTAGTCTAGGAACGAAGAGTAGAATTCTGCTCCATGACACGTTCCAGTGTTGATGCTACAAAATACGTATCGGAGTATAAATCGTATTCATTTTTGGATGACCAGGAATGGTGGGTCCAAATCAGACAACTCTAATGGTATGTCTATTGTACCTTTGGGTGACCATAAATGGTGGACCCAGATTAGGCAACTGTAATGGTATGTCAGCATAATCCTTTGGATGACCATAAATGGTGGGTCTAGATCGGGCAACTAGAAAAGTATGTTTACTCATCTTCCAGATAATAATCTCTTGATTATTCTAAATGATTTATTAGGTAAGATAGTCCTTCCTGATAATTGTAGACTAGGATCTTTGAGGATTGATTGGGGTGGGTAAGTTTAGGTATGCAAGTTTATAGATATTTAAGTTGGAAACACACACACACACACACACACACACACATATATATATATATATATATATATATTATAACATTATGGGATTGAAATCCCTATGTAGTCACTAGGTTTCACAACATGACCCACTTAGTTTTTTTTGTATCATAGGTAGCGATACAAAGGTACAATTCACTGAAAGGTTCGGGGAGTTTTATGCCATTAGTACAATTAGATAATGTAAGTTATGTATTATTTACTCTTGTGCAGGCCGCATGAACTGACTGAGAATGGGCCATTTCCATTTGTTGGGCCTACACTGCTTTAGTCAACTGGCCCAATTTGAGTCCAATCAACTTGTAGCCCATTTTTCTTCAATTTCTCTTTATTTTAAGCCGAATTTGGCTCCCCCAAATGATTCATAGGTCACATAATCACCCGATCCATAAGCTTTGCACGTTTGAATATTCTTCCATTTCTTGCAAATTTAAAGTTCATTTCCACCAAGCCTTCAAATACTCAACAAGCCCACTCCATGAATCATCTCCATAGCTATCAAGCCCAAAATCCTTGTTGTCCTCCAAGTCCAATTGCATCCTAAAGATCCCGATCCGCTAGTCTCCTTAAAATATACAATTATTCTCATGAAACTAGAATGTACCCAAAATGACATAAAATAACAAAAAGGAAAATACACATAAAAATTAGCTAAACTATGAATGAAAAAAAAAAGCAAAATAAACTATAAAAAGAAGTAAATAAAATGAAACTCTCAGTATCTATACACATGATTAAGGCAACCAAAACAAAACAAAATACCTATGTGTATATGCACCCTAGGATCCAGATTTTACTAGTTATAACAACCTACTCTAAATCAAACTAAAGACATGCTAAAACACTAACCTCTTGTTGCTTCGATTGAAACATTGTAACTGTCAAATCTTGCAATGAATAAAAGACCTAATGGAGAATCCATTTAATGTAGTTAGACCCAAAATCCCAAAAAGCTAATAAGCAACAACCCTTTGGAGGTTTATTCAAAATCACTTACCCTAGGAGAGAGGCTAAAATTTACAATAATAGGAGAGAGGGTGGACAGGTTACAGAAAGAATCGACAGCTAGGGTTTGATCCCTAATGGTCTATTTATAGGCAGGAGATAAATCTTTAAGCAATTTAAATTCGCCACGATAATCATTACCTTATTCAAAACATGTCTTATCCCTATCCAAGGACATGAAAACAACCCCTACCATTCTTCAAAGAGCTTCTGGAATATTCCAATTAATCTCTAGGATTTAGTTAATATTCAAGTCCTTTTATTAGTTAAACTATTTAATTAATTCCAAAAATAATTTCCAATTAATTTATTAATTTCTTAATGAATTAATAACTTATTTTTCTCTATTTTGTTATTATTAATTATGTTATGAAGCCGACTCAAAAGGACCATACTATTATTATAAATATTGTCAAACAATTAATAACCTTGGACAATATTTCCAAAAAAATTATTGAGCTAGAGCATGTATAAAGCTTCATTTTTTACATCTCTCCCCTATATACTGCCACATTCATACTCTCTCTCCTCCCTCCCTCTTACCTTTGGCCGAAACCTATCTGCTATAGGTAGGGTTTGGACTTTCTCTGTCAACAAGAAATCGACACATTGATCACTTTCTCTTGTGGTCGACATTAGCAACGCATAGTTAAGAAGATTCTAAAGCTATTGGCATGGATTGCTACATTAGGGTGTGAAACAATAGCGGAACCCATAAGTGTGATCTTAAAATTCATACTTGGAAGGTATTCCATTAAACCCTAAGTGTAGATTAGTTTTTATTGCTTGTAATTCGTTGAACATGGATCCATGGCACTATGTGATGATCAAAGTTTTTTAATGCTTCTATTTGCATGTTTTAGATCCTCATATTCCAACATATCTTTCATTAAGAAACCTATTATTAAACATGACTAAGGACTCGGAGTATAAACGAACCAAATTACTCGCAAGTTACTTTGCATTTAGATTCTTTAAAGTTTGGCATAAACTTAGATAATGAACTTGTTAAATATGGGTCTCATATATATAACGATGTGTATAGGCTTATCATCCAAAATAACGTCTCGTATATAGGTAAATTATATATATATATATATATATATATATATATATATATATATATATATATATATATATATATATATATATATCGAGAGAGAGAGAGAGAGATTTTGTTATCGTTTGTAAAATTGTCACTCATTCATATTTTGTATATTATTTGACCTACCCAAAACTAAAATTTTGACTACACCACTGTATATAAAATCACGCGTGGTAAAAGAAATGTTGATGATTTTAGTGTCACCATATCATTTTAAGTAACTGGAACTAACATGTAAGCTAAAGGGCTTCATGATTTGTACTCTAATACATGTACGGGGGTTATGCGGAGTGCACGCATGTATAAGATCGAATCAGAAGCCGGTTCGACGACTAGTCGGGGGTCCGCAGTTTCCAAAGGAGCAGCGCCCCTTTGGTGGGGTCTAGAGGCAGCGCCCCTAGCGGGGTCCAAGGGGCAGAGCCCCTGGCTGGGGTCCCGCTTGGCGCCCCAAAACCTCATCGAATTTTGCATGTGGGAACATAATGGAAAACTCAATTTCTTAAGGGTGATTATGGTAAAACTAACGAAACTCGTTAGTTTTTGGTAACCCTAATCCGTATTAATATTACTTGCTTCCAAAGCAACTAATGACGGCCCAACCCTAATGAAACCCTAATCGTGTTTAGTATATAAACAACTCTTTCTTTCCAGAAGGGGGACTTTTCTTAGCTCTCGTTTTTCATCACACATTCATAGAAGTCTTTAGCATATTAGTAGCATATTAGCTTACGTTTTCTATGCCTAGAAACGTAAGTGTCCGCTTGAATTATCCTAGGTTGAATTTCTTGTAACCCAGACATAAGGTAGAAATATCAGTTCAGAAAGTGATATCACGATCCAAGCTGGTATCGAGATCTCCACTACAAACCCTAATATTCCCAACAAGAAATATGTGTTATTGATTTTGAGAAGACAAAGAGTTATGTTAGCAGAATTGACATGACACACCTTTTACCTCCCAAACTCACCTACATTCTACAAGTACTATATTTTTAACCCAACCTCTAGAGCCCCATCAATTGATAATCCTCAGACATCATATAAGCCTGCCACACCACATGAATGTCCACCAAACCTATCAGATCTTTTTCTTTTTTGTTCCTTAAAACACAATGTACTGTGGTTATGACGTTTAGTGTTATTTCTAATAAATAAATTAAAGTTGACGTAGACTTCTTTTAACAACAACTGGGCCATTCTGGAACATTACTACCAAATGTACTGTGCATGTGTAAAAAAGCTTACCAGGTTACTGGCTTACTGCACTCTAGATACAGTGTCCTCTTGAACAAAAAAGACTATCATCATTAGCATATGTTACTTTCGAAATAAGTGCACCTATTCGACACATCCAGTTGTCCATTGAAATCAGGAGACCAGAATAACTTGTTTGTCGTTGTTTATGAGAACGGGTATAACCTTCAAGAAATAGCCGGGTACTTGAGTCTCACCTAAAGGACCAAAGGTCCGTTTCCAGTCTGCGTTAAAAATAAATTGGATCTTGGTCAAATGAACAAATACCACAAAAAAAGAACAATAAAAAAATGGTTTATGGATGCCCATTGGGCAACTAACCTGAGCCCATGTAGAGTTGATATACGATATATAGACCCGTTTTCTTCTTGTAGAATTTAATGAAATACATTATCATTTCAACTGTCTGAAAAAGTTGATGTTGCGTGTTATTATCTTGGTTACTTGGTGGAGCATTTGAAAGTTGAGAAATTCGACGATTTTTTATAGAAACAAGTCCAAAAAAAACATGTTTTATTTGACTATATAGTCGGTTTTTCTTAGTGCATAAAATGAATTAACTTAAGTGTATATGGATCTCATAACTCCAAAATCCGTTGTTCTTGATGTGTTTTTTTAGTTTTTTAGTTTCATGCTAGAGTTTTTTTCTTGATAAAAATTCAGCCTTACAAAAAGTATAAACTAATAAATAAATAAAAATTACATACCAAACCGGAACCCAAAATACTCGAAATATAATTCGTTTTGTTTATTAGTAATATTTCAAGCCTAAATTAATCGATTAACCCTATGATAAGACGTGATTGACGGACAATTTTAATTTTACACGTTGTACATTGAAGACGAAACAACATAGAAATCACAAAAGCTCAAAATATTGGAAAAAACTAAATCCGGGTCCAAGTTGAAAGTATTTGGGCCGAATATCAAAAACCCAACTTTCTTTCAATCAACTTCAAAATATCCATAACCTGAATCAAAACATACACCTTTTAGACTCGTGATTTAAACATAACTTAAATAATAATCCATCAAACTAGGTAATACTTTCATTCTCATAATAATATTTTGTAAACCTACCTCACAATTATACGACAAAACCGAAGAATTTTTCACCAATACATAGTAAATCTTTCCAAGTAGGTCTTGAAGTGCCTCAACTTGATCTCCTAATAAATCGACCTTCACAGCCATTAAAATGATTAATCAAATAATTTCTAAAAATCTGCATTAAATATGATCTCATAAATTTCATACAATTAGTATAACACTTAGCATTCTCATATGGTTTAGAACCTCGGTTTCGGCTAATAAAAGATTTTGACATCTTCTCGCAAAGGCCTTCTTGTATACCAACTCTTCTTTTTTGATCGAGGCCACCGGCCCCAAGATCGATTTGACTTGTTGCTTAATGTGTTCCAACCTGAAATCACAAATCCTCATTTCATTATCGAAACTTTGAAGGCTTACATTGGTTAAACACAGTCGAATCCACCTCAATATATATTAGAGACTTGGAGTATCTTATTTCATCTCAAAGACTTTCGAAAAAGGAGAGAGTAACGACTCAACATATTTATCATGGTATTCGACAAGCATCATAATCTCATGATGATATATTAGAGACTTCTGTGTCTAGCACCTCAGGAATAGAACCTAGTATACTATATTTCGCAACTCAAAATGTAATTTGTTCCAACCTGATTGCGTTTTGTATACAACACTTGTTAATCTTGTTTTGAATCTTCTGCAACTCGAAATCTAATTTGATCCGTATATCGTTTATGGTCTCGAGAAAAACAGTTTCATATATTTCATCTTTCAATTGCGTTTTGATGCTTTCATTTTCCTGATACTCGGTCCAATCCTTTGTAACTTCGTGTAAAATATATACAAACATGTCTTCCTTAACTTTTGTCTCGATTTCATAACACAAAAACTCATCACAGCATTCGTTTACAAGAACCATGTAGTGTTCATCAATCGCCATTGTTTGTAGCTTCGACTCGTGTCTTTCTTCCATCAGTCTCGATATGATCACGTCTTTCTTCCCGACACCATCAATCTTATTCGGCTTCTGGTTCTTGGAAACCGGGAATTTGATCGATGATTTCAATTTTACATTAATATCATGGAGATACCCTTTGATGGCTATCAAAATTGTTTCTTTCTCGATCAATAATCTCCATTGTTTCTCCAAAGGGTCAACTTCAGACTTCTGGATTTGTTTAAATGCACGGTGGAGTGTTGTTTTCAACATGTCGAGGTCTGAGCTCATTTGTTCCATCATTATCTTATCTTTATCTTTTTGGATTATGGAACATTTCGTATCGTTAAGACGACTAAGAAACAGATCTTTGAGCTCGATGAGATCTGTAAGGATCTTTTTTTGATTGGTTTCTGGGATTTGATCTTCTTGTTCTTGTTCTTTTATCAGTTTAAAACTGACATCGATTTGGATGATACCAAGATCGTAAAACTTGGATTTCTCGTTCAAGCACTCGATTTGAGTTGTGGCTCTATCCTGGGCCTTCTCTTGTGCATTGAACATGGCGGATCTCAGGTGGTTCATCAAGATTGAATACAATCTATACCTGCAATCTATCTCACCAACGATTTTATCCATGGACGTGTTAAATGGAGTCTTAAGTTTTGAATACCATTGCTTGCAAGTGCGTAATGCAAGAATGCTAAAACTTAAGGGAATAATACGATCCAATTTTTATGGCAAAATGCATGTTTAGTTTTCTATTTTTAAGGCTTAACGATTACATTTTTATTCCATCATTTCAAAAAATTTTATTTTTTTATTTAAAAAGGGAAGGTAGACAAATCTAAAAATATTAAGTAAAGCTTTTAATATATTAATCACGTGATAGTTGTTTTTATTTATAAAACTAACTAACATAAGTGTTGGTGACCAAAAAGCGGAGAGAAAACAGTTTGAAAGCGGGAAATGTTAATAACTTCTATAGCCATTCGGGATTTACGTTTAATCATAAATATATATTATACTTATATACATAAGGGTTTAGGGTGTGGAAGGAGGGCAATGAGGTGCCGATCGGAACATCGCCCGTAGAATGTGGTATGCTCAAATCTTGCACCGAATGCCTCAACGACATGGCTGCACCGAATAACAAGTGGACAGTTGCCTCCCAAGTCACTATCGCTAGTTTTTTAGGGTTTTATAATAAATGGTTCTATAAAAGTTTAAACACTCACTAAATCTTATTCATTTCAACCCATTCGCACGGTCTTATATAATCTTATTCCTCTTCCACCTTTATTTTTAAGTTCTTAAAAATGTTTCAATCATGCGACAATGCTAAAAACTTTGGTTGGATAGGAATGATGAGGAAGGTGAACATTTCCATGTTTCAAAGATGATTAACAATAGTTAGAGAAGAGAGATAAAAACTAATATGACTTTGATGTGGAAGAGAAAAATGTTAGGGATGTGAAAGATGATACATTGTTGATCGAAAACTTTTGCGGTTCCAAAACCTTTTTTTTTAATTGAAAATTTGTTCGAATAAGATCCTTTAGAATTTTATATTGAAGATATACTTATGAAGTTTTTCCAATTTATTGAACCCTCAGGGGCACCTACAACCTGATCAAAACTTTCTATCTTGCATAGCAAAATTATTTGGTCATGTTTGCTAATGGTTCATAAACTCAATCATATATGCAATGTTTGCCAAATAGATGGATTTAAGCAGTATTTTATGAATAGATATAAGTGTATGCGTGAGAGATAGTTTGTTCTAAAAAATGGTAATAAAGGTATGAGAAAAAACCAAAATCGAATAATATGTAAAATATTCCTAGTAATTTGGTTTAGACATCCGAATGACAAGCATGTGTAACGTCCCAAAAATAATGACATAAAATTTTCTTTTTTAGAGTAATAAATCTTTAATACCTAACATTTCCATAAAACTAAGTTAACTAAGATTTATCAAAACATCATCAAATCAGAGTAAATAATAGAATGCAGAAACATGTGGTGTGTGCTCTGCAATCATCCCGATCTCTTCCATTTGAAAACCAAAGTACCAGAAACATAAATTGAAAACCGTAAGCATAAAGCTTAGTGAGTTCTCAAAGATACCACATACCATACATACACAAATAATCACATAATGGGCCCCGCCCGGTCATCGGGCTTGCCCGACATCGGACCCCTTCTGGCATATGGATATGTAAATCAACGTGCCCCGCCTAATGAGTGTAACGGGCCTTGCCCACACTTGCATAATGAGCGTGCCCAATGAGATACGGGCCCCGCCCACACTCGTATATCGGGCCTCGCCCACGCTTACACAACCATATAATCATATAAATATCCGGACATGCAAAAATCACAAAGATAATAACATACTGCACAATCATTGGGCCCCGCCCACATACAAAGCATATGTATAACCAGATACAGAATAACCATTGGGCCCCGCCCAGTAAGCATACAAGCACATACGCATGCAAGAGCCACACAAACATCTAGCACCCTACATTGCAAACCATGGGCCGGCATTGGTGCCTTCGACCCACTAAACATACTGAAAAAAATCACCTCACACTGTCGAATCATTCAGATAATTCCTGGTTGTTGGCTTGACAAATCCCCACGTAATCAATCACAAGTTAAACATCCATCAATAATCGGATCTGACCCGCACTAAGTGTCCAAACCAGGGTAGAAGACCTTTTTACCCTTTTCATAACTTGGCCCAAAACCAAGGCTCCATTCAACAATCCAAAAGCCCAATTCCAAATAAACACCCAGGGCCCAATATATCCCATGGTCAACCCTGGTCAAACTTCTAGTCAAAGTCAAAGTCAACAATCCATGGTGACCAAACATGCCATGTTGACTTGCAAACACGTCGTGTTCTTCCATAATCCAGATAATTGGGAAAACCCCAGCCACCAAGACATGTTGGCTTGCAAACATGTCGTGTTTGCTCGAGTTTCCACAACTTAATACATTAAGCTACTATCTCCGATTCCAAGAGCTCCAAAGCTTAGATATACACCAAAATGAGACTTAGAAGGGTAAAGTTTCCATCTTTACCCATAGCGACTATCAAAAGGTCCAAAAACCCAACCCACAAAGCTTGATTATGCAAGGGCTTAACCAATAACCACTTGGTCCTTGAAGATATAACCCTAAAACCTAGATCTGACTTCCTTGAGCTGGAAAACCACATAAAGTTTCCAACTTTATGTTTATGCATGCCTAAATGAAGCTCTTAAGCTTAGAAGGGACTTACTAATTGACTTAATGCATGCATGACACCTAAAATCTCATAAAACTTGCACCTTTATGCTCAAAGGGACCAATACAAACACATATATGGAATAATAAGCCCTTAAAACGTCTTCACTCTCTCCTCAACCCAAAAGGGACAAAAAGCACAACAAAGCAAAAAAGAAGAGATATAAACACATACAAGATAAGATGTAAACTTAATACCTTAAAAAGCTTCCTCATAAGATGATGATTTTGGATGTAAATCCTTTCCCCAATCGATACAACTTCAAGATCTCATTTTCCTTCACAAAGACCAACAATGAGCACCAAGAACTTCTTACTAGCTCAAGAACACAAACAAGAGACTTAAAGACCGATTTTAGAGTTTTAATGTCAATTGAGGCTAGTAAGGAGACCAGCCCTTGCGGCTTAAAGAGATTATATAGGGTGCAACATCCTAAACATTAGGTTTCCTTCCCAGCTTCCAATACGCCGCGTTTAGACACCAACACGCCGTGTTGACTTTAATGAGAACCATACTTTTCTTCAACTAGAGACGTCGTGTTGGTTCCTCCAACATGTCGTGTCCATTGCTCCAAAATGTGATCCATTCCTTACAATTGCTCTTCAAGATTCTGGGTGTTATAGTGTGTGTGTGTGTGTGTATATATATATATATATATATATATATATATATATATATATATATATATATGACGACCCAAAAACAGTAATAAAAAATTTCTTTTAAAAGGTTATCAAATCATTCATTAATTGTTCATAATCAACACAAAGTCATAATATCCAAAACATCAGAGTACACATATATCAAATGCGTAAAATCATGAGGGGAGGATGTTGTGCCATCACGCCGAGCCCTTCCCTTTTGAACTGTAAGTACTTGAAACCATAAACATAAATTTTAAGCATAAAGCCTAGTGAGTTCCCCCAAAATACAACATACCAAACATAAAAGAAAATAAATGCTATGGGTCAAATCGTAGTCATATAATCATTTCCTGCCTTGGGCCAATCCATGGTCTTTCCGTTCAGTGTCGAGGGCCAAATCCAAGTCTTGCATACAAGTGTCAGGGGCCAAATATTATTCTTTCATATAATTCTCACAAGGCATCTAACATTGTACATAACAAGCAATGGGCTACTGGACCAAAAAAATCCTCGCTCTGACTAAACAATAAATCCCCGATTAGTAATTGGGACATAACCCATAGCTGAAACTCTACTTTATTTGTCCAATATCCAAGGTAAAAGGGCCAATTTACCCTTATCATTTAAGCCCAAAACAAAATACTAGGCCCAACCCTAAAGATTATCCAAAGTCCAACATGCCCAAATCTAAAAGTGACCCATTACCATGAAAGTATATAGTCCAAGACCAACAAGAAAAGTCCAATGATTCAAGGCCCAAAATGACCAAAAGTTGGGTATGGGACGTACATCCCCACGTACCAACTGGTACGCCCTACATACACGACCAAATGAGGACGGATCGCGGCTGAGGTGCAGTATGTACAACGTATTGGGCATTATGCCCTATGTACGTACCCTTGAGGCAAAACTCATAATAAGGTCTTAATGCCTAAAGACCATACATTCAAATTTGAAATTTGAGCTTAATAAGATCCTTAAGGCCATAGAGTTGCAAACTTTATGCCTTTGCATTTCTACAAGAAGCCCTACATTAAAAACCTAACTTGCTCAAACCTTTTTTAAACTATAACTCTTGCATTGGGATAAACCAAGATCCATGCTTGCATTTTAATGACCTAAAATGCTCTGGAATGTATAAAAGGACGACTTAAAGGATTTTGAGTACCTTATACCCATAAAGACCTAGATTTTGGGACAAAAGAGAAGAAAATCTAAGCTTAACCAAGATCTAGAACAATATGAGCCAAGGTTGGAGATTTATACCTCCAAATGGTGCACAATGAAGAGAAGATGTTAGATCCAAAGTCTAAAGAGCAAAGCCTACTCCTTGAAGACCTTTCTTCACAAACAAGAAAGTCCACAACTCACTCCAAAAGCTCAAAATGCTCAAAATAGATTAGGGTTTGCAAGGAGGGTCGATCTTGGGATGGAGGATGATAAAGGGAAAAGTCTTGGGGCTATAATGGTGCTTATATAGTGCAAAAACCTTAAATATCTAAACCACGTACACCCTACATACTAGCGTATACGCAACATACTGGCACGGGAATAGGTACGCCTAGCGTACCGAAGTGTACGCCTAACATACCCAAGCTGCACCCAAAATCACGAAATTGCCATTGGGGACCCATCTTGCAAACAATTCAAAACTCAAGGATTAGAAGAAAATACCTGGAAAGTTAGATGTTACAAATCTCCCCCACTTGAACTAGACTTCATCCTCAAAGTCTACTGACGCGAACAAATCAGGGTAGTGCTCTCGCATTTCCGCTTAGGGCTCCTCAAAATCTTTCTGATGTTGGCACTGGACCTTGGCTAGTGACACTTGTTTGTTACACAGAGCCTTCATCTTCCGATCTAAGATTATCACTTGTCTCTTGACATAATTCAGGCGGTCATCAACTTGAATGCCATCTAGAGGAACAACTGCGGACTCATTGGCAACACACTTCTGAAGCTAAGACATGTGGAAGGTGTTATGGATCTGGCTGAGCTCATCAGATAAATCCATCTGGTATGGAACCTCGCCTACTCAGGCCGAATCATGAAAGGCCCAATGAATCTGGAGCCTAGCTTTCCTCGCTTCTAAAATCAGATAACACCTTTCCAAGGTGACACCTTCGTAAGCACCAAGTCTCCTAACTGAATAACTCTTCTGCATAAATCTTTTGTCGACTTTGTGTGACTCATAACCTGTCGCGCACCCATTGAATCAACTCAGTGGTCTTGAGTACCACCTCGATACTCCCCATGACCCGGTGTCCGACCTCTCCCAACCAAATCGGGGTCCTGCACCTTCTTCCATACAACAACGTGAAAAGCAGTCGTTCGATACTGGCATGATAAATGTTGTTATAGGAGAACTCGGTCAGTGGAATGTAAGTATCCAAACTTTCTCCGAAATCCAATGGTAACATCCATGAAAATCATGCCAAATTTAAACTTTTTAAAACATTCCAAAACCAATGATTATTACAAAACTTGTTTTCAAAATAGTATAATGTCAGTGTACCCTAGAATCAAATCATAAAATCATGAAATTTGAGGAGCTATACGATCACACTTTTTCCTTCCTGCGATCATCAGAAGTACCTAAAACAATAATTGATAAATGTAAGCTCGAAGGTTTAGTGAGCTACCCCCAAAATACCAATGCCATACAGATATAACTATATCATTGAAATAATTAATATGTATCATATAAAACAAGTAATTATCTTATTTATGACAATTATCTTTGAATTGTATTAGGATAATCCATACCTTATTGAAAAAAAAAATCATATTTTAACAACCAAAAACGTTTTTGGTAATTATCCTAATTCAATTTCAGTCAAAATCCCAAAAATCAGCCATCAGACTGCCTGACGCGTCGAGTTCATCAGGTGACTCGACAAGTTCATCAGGCAGAGGCAAGATTTTTCGATTTTCAGCTTTGAACAATTTAACAATGCATCAAATACAAAAGAAAAATGACCTAGGCTTTGATACCACTATTGGGTTATGTGCAAAACACCAATCATATAGTGCACATGCAGACCCTAAAGCTTTAGATCTAGGTTTTTCTAATTGTACATGCAATAATCTTCCAAAGCTCTCAAACCCTAGATCTAGCATATCAAAATTGAAATCAACATAAATAAACTAGTAAGAATGTTACCTTTGAATGTAGTTTGATGATCTTGATCTTTCGAGAACCTAGCACCTCAAATGTGATGCCTTTAATGAATCACAAACACCAAAGCAATTAGATGATCTTCAAGAGAGAGGGGGAAGGTTCAAAACTGGCTCTATAATCCTTAGGGTTCAAGTGGTCGGTTTTATGATGCCAAAAGGGTCCTTATATAGCTGAAGAATTAGGGTTTTAGTCAAAGACCTCATCCGGTTGCTTAGGCTCTAAGCAACCAAGAAGAATCTTCCAGAACCTTTGCCCTTGGATGAAATCCTTATGGGCTCCCATAAGATTTCGTCCAGCCCTTTACAAAGGGTTCCTCAACCCATTATGCAATTATCTTATAATTACAAGTTCAATCCCCTTAATTCAATTAACCTCTTTTGACCACAAAATTAATTCTTGACCAATGTTAATTAAATAATATGATTTCTCTTTTAATATATAATTCATATAATATATTAATAAACAATAATAACCTCTTTCTTTATTATTCATCCAGTCAAGTTGCTTTGATGAAGGAAACCAAAAATGACCATGATACAACCGGGTCAGCTACATACCAAATATAATTATGGGCTTAGACACCTAATCCAGCAGGAATGTACTCCACTGTTCTGTTAATTCATATCTTAATGAGTTAATACGAGTCTTAATCTATTAAGTGATAAACCTGGCCCACAAAGCACAACATATCCATTTTACCCTTTTAACCAACAATACATATTCTTGTGCATTCTTTCTCTTGAACTTACTCATCTAACATCTTCTAAATGGCTTAAAACTCTTATTGACCTTTTCATGAAGTTACAAATTCATGATTTCATCTCTTTCTCATAATTGATCATTTTTCCCTTTTCTTCAATATTTGATTAAAAGTCAATTTCCTCTAAGTTTTAGGTTCTTAAATATATTGTTGATATTGTCACCAATTTGACTAAATGTGTTTCTATAATAGTATCATGATTAAGATGAATCAAGGATGACACACAATTTTTTGAATGCATGTTTTCAATGATTTGTTTTTCTAATGATGTGATTTTTTAATGTTTCGGTTTTCACTAGACTTTGATTGATCGCCATTTTGAATGGTAAGTTTTTTATTAGATTTTAATACTGTAATTTATATATTTCAAGAAATCATATTTTTTTTAGATTTTTTGTGTTGCGATTTTGTATTTATTTTGAAAATTAAAATAAAACAAAAAGAAATATTATAAATTTAGTTTCTATCAATATAAAGGACCTGTCTAGCTATATGAAATAATATTAATTTTGGCTTAATATTATAAATATTATAAATTGAATCTTAAGTGGCGTTTGAGGATGCTTATCAAAAATGTTTTTCCCTGTTTAAAGTAAACTAGAGGGTGTTCGCATGAATCAGTAGGTTTTTTTTTTTTTTTAGTTTTTTTTTTCTTTGTAGTAATTTTCATGGAAGTCATAGTGTTTTGCATTTTTTTTTTTTGTTTTTGTTTTTTTTTTTTTTTTTTTTTTTTTTTTTTTGTTTTGTTTTTACAACAGTTGAAGCTAGTAAGATGAGCAAAAGTGTTTGTAGAACGAATATGAGGACAAAAGACACTGATATAGAAATATTCAAAAGACGTAGATATACTACTAGATTTGATGTATTCATTCGTCGTTCATAATAGTCTGCATCATTTCTTCATAAGTTTTGATCAACTTCTTTGCTAGTTGTATGGATAAGCCTAGTGATTTGATGACGCTAATGTCTACATTTCGGGATTCTCATAGTTGTTGCCACATCACTAATACATGCTCCTTTTGCCTGAAGATTTCATAAGGTTAATAACAATCTTAAAAACAAATTAGGAAAGAAAATATAACGGAAGAAAAATACTTACATAATTTAAAACCACCAATAGTACTAACATTTATAATAAAGTTCGTTTTTAATAGTTGAATAGCAGCATAAGTTACAAGAGCTGCAGAAACAGTGCTTAAGCGTCAAACTTCAGATTTGAAGGTCTTTCCACTGCAAAAAAAAACCCTTGAATTAGATCTACGAAATGATCGACCGAAATAGATGGTCATCATAAACTCTTTCTTTTCCTCCTCTTCTAGTTCTATTAATCAAAAGGCCATCATGGACCAAGATCCAAAGGGATCAATCTTTTACACTGGTGTATCTCCGAAGTGTTATAAAGAGGGAAGACACGCTACTATCAAATTTTGATAATAATAATAATAATAATAATAATAATAATAATAATAATAATAATAAAAGAATTTTCGGTAAATAACCAAAAATGAGAGGGGTTTTGAAGAAAATGACCATGTAAATTAGGGTTTCGGAAAATGACCAAAGGTTCCGTAGAGGGGGTTTTGCGGAACCATAAACACCTCTGCGGATCGGTAAAATCGCCGAAAAAAATTCATTCCTCATTACTTGACCACGGAAGGAAGGTAGTCTAGTCGATTCGTGGAAGGGAGCTACTGTGGATGTCGGATTGTGATTGGAACGAACACAAAATGTCAAGGCGAGCTCGATTTGTGGAGCAACTACACTCTAATGTGTTATCCGATGGATATGGAACTCAAGTAATTTTTTTTCCTAATTTTTGTATAAGAACTCAAGTAATCTTTGTAGAAATCGATTATATGAATTGGAAATTGATAGGTTAAATGTTATATATAAACATGTATGTTTGTTAGGTTGTAAGAATTGAAAATAAGAAATTGATTTATGTAGAGGAGCCCTTCTTTTCGTCATGAACAGATCCATAGAGGTCTCTGCTCAAGAACAGATCCGCAAAGGAGCCCTCTGTGGAACGACATACGACTCTGCGGATTTTTTTCCCTATTTTCTCTAATTATTATCTCTTAAAATGAACCATTGAATATTGAGATCATTTTATGTTTATTATCTGTATTCTAAAATCGATTTTCAATTATTTTAGTAATTAAAAAAAACTTTGAAAATTTCTATAATTATTATTAAAATGGACCATTTATGTAAATTTTATAATATATATGGGACCATTTATGTAAAATCCAGTAAATTTGTTATAAAAAAAGGGAAATTTTATTTTGAAAGATAATTATTCACGTAGACTATTGTATAAAAAGTTATAGAATAAAAACGTTATTTTTGTTGCATAAAATTGTTAAAAAAACAATATATAGGTACAATGTTATAAAAATAAAAGTACAATGCTATTTAAAGTTACTTTTCAGTATTAGTTTTTTAATTTTCAGCATATATGTTTAATCTTTTGCAGCATAGTTTGCGTGGATGACCTACAAAATCTACTTTTAGATGCGCGTTGGAGAGTGTGTTGAAAAAGTACATTACAAAACTAAATAGTAGGCGAGTTGAATTATTTCGAGAGACAACTTTTGGGATCTTTATTGGTATACCCACCCCGAATGGTGACCCATTGCTCTGTGATTTGATGATGTTTCATGATGTTCGTGATGTAGAGGTAGCGAGGGTTGGGAGGTTTCAGTTCGAGTTACAAGGCAGGGTGGTAGAATATGGTGAAACTGAATTTTGTTTGATTAGTGGTTTGAGATTTGGACCGTATGTTGATATAATAAATAAAAAAGTCAGCACAAGTTCAACATTAAGGAATCGATTGTTCTCTAATGTGAGAGATGAAGATTTATGGCTGAAAGATTTAGAAGACTACATAAAAGGACCAACATTCTCTACGTGTAGCAATGAGGATGCGGTAATGGTTATGGAAATGATATTTTTGCTGAGGGGTCTCATAGGACGAGATAGCAATACGTGCATTCCATTGGAAGTGTATGAGCTAGCCGATAGTCAATATAATTGGAACAAGTACTAAATTTATTATTTTTATTTATTTATAAATACTTTATGATTTATATTAATTATAACGAGTACGAATGTTTGTGTGGGGTACGTATTTGTGGAAGTATAGTGAAACACAATTACGATTATGGTTTGGTAAAATCTATAGATATTTACGAGATAATGAGGGTGAGGGTTACACGAAGACAATGAAGTATACGATTTTCGATTTTCAGCTTGTGTTTAAGGTTAGTTTTAGGTGCAATTACTTATATTTTTTAATTGCTTATAAGTTTGGACAAAGCATAATTTTTTGTTGTAATACTAGGTATGGATTTTGGAGACCATTCCTTTTGAGGTTTGCGCATCACACAGAAAATGAAATTCCAAGAATGAGGGCATGGAGAATAAAAACACAATTATCTCTCGAGCAATGTTTACGTATATTAGACGTGTCAGTGGTATAGTTATACATTCCTTATATTAATTATATATATATTTAAAAATTACAACAATTTTATATACTTAAATTTATTTTTTTTAATTTTGCAGGAAAATAACATCACACGTGTTTTTGAACCAACACCTATTGAGATCAATTTGCCATTCTTTGTGCGTTATATAAGTTGGACTCCAGACAAAGTGCAATCGCCACCGCATCAAAATAGTCCTCCTAAGGAGTGGTTTCCATGACCGCAACAACAGAGTCCTCCTAAGCAGCAGTCTCAATCACCTCACCCATCTCAGTTTCAGGGAGGACTACACCTCAGGCTCTCATTTTTGGGGAGCAGATTACACCTCACCCTCTCATTTTCAAGAAAGATACCACAAAAGACAAGTTATTTGGCGTTGTTACTGAATTGAAAACCACAATCGAGCACTTTGGAAAGAGAATGGATAAATGGGAAAAAGATAAACAATTTGGTGTGAACAATATGGAAAATGTGGATGCGGGGAAAGCATTTTTTCATGGTTTGGATCCCGAGTCAGGCCATACGTATGTGCAGGCGCCACCGCCTATTGTTGAAGTTGAGGATAACATAGTTACACCATTAAAAGGGCGGATAAAAATGAAATCAAATTTTGTAGGGAGCCTTACACACAGGTATAAAATTAAGTAATCTCTATTTATATAGTATATAATCGTTCCAAATTAATTAACATATTGATTTTGTAGGTTCCGTCGATGGAACCATTGAAGAACAGAAAAAGAGAAAAAACCGCAGAAGTCCAATAATGTAGAAAAAAGACCATTACTATTGGACGGTTATCTGGATAATGATAATGAATTTTGGAAATTGTGGAGAAAGAACATGTGAGCGTTATTTTTGGAGCATAGACTTTTAAAAGGTATTGAGATGAATTGGGAATTTTGGTCAAGTTTACTTGGTATTGGCTCTAGATGGTTGCTATCTAAGGTAACACTCATCCCTTATTTTATATTACAAAAAGAGTTGGATAATTAATTGTACAAAATGAAATATTTTTTAACACGCAGAATTTGGTTATCTGGATGTCCCTGCTCAAGGAAATAAGTTGTCGGCTGGTAGGTGAACGATTCTTAATCATGAAGGCACGACTTTGGAACCTGGGAAACAACATTATTTGAGGTGCGTAGCAGTCGGGATGGGTGATGGACCACATTGCAAGGATATTGATCGGGTTAGTATATATATATATATATATATATATATATATATATATATATATAAAATATAAAATTTGTATATATCTAATAACTTATCATTTTTTGAAGGTTTTAATTACCGCACCTGCATTGGTATTTGGCTTATTTGGATCTCCTTACATGGAAAGTGAGCATATATGATTCAACTGAATGGTGTGGTTTTTTTAAAACATATGCGGGTGACGGTAGTTTCAAATCTTTAGGAGATACTATATTAAGTGAACTAGACCACATATCATATTGGGCCCATTTTCCTAATAGACAGAAACCTACTAAGGTGAAATTTGTTAAAGCTAAACATGTGTTGCTGTAGGAAAAAGTAGAAGAAGGAGAAAGAGGAGATTGTGGAGTTTATGTGTGCATGTTCATGGAAATGTTTGCATAGGGTGTACTAGTGGAGACATGCCAATCACCTAGAGATACGGGATTTAGTTACCGTAATAGGATGACAAAAATTATTTGGAATAGTAGACTTTGATTGTATCATGATTGTTGTTTTAAGAATATTTTGCTTATGTTTTGATTATGTTATTTGGAATAGTAGACTAGTATAGGATAGTTTTGATTAAGTTAAAATACACGATAATACATATAACAAAACAATCATAAAACAAAAGCGAAATTAAGGCTAATTACCAATTGTCATTGGGATTTTACAACAGCTACTTTAGGATGACTTTACAAAAGATACAGAAAAACCTTCACATCCCAATACATACATCTTACACTAAAAGCTACACCAAAAGCTTCACATCCAACACTAATTAGCTAACTTAAAACAAAACAAACATACCCAACAACTATAACAACTACCAACATCTTGTACATACGTATGCTCTTCTTGGAATCACACATCCCATTCTCCATGCTTGCCACTAGACTCTTCTCCTTACTCTTGAGAGACTCTAACTCATCATTCTTAGTCCTCAAGTTTTTTATGACATAAAGATACTCTTTGGAATCCAGCTGTTGTTTCATGGAATAGATGGGGTTTTTGTAGTAACCATCTTCCAGTGCAACATCTTTCCATTCAAAGTAATCACATTTCCTCAGTCTTGTCAATGTGAAACCCACATGAATAAAACATCAAAACATAATCATTAATCACCAAATTCAATTTAAGAAGCCTAAAAAATCTTGCATTAACAAATCAAACTAGATCGAAGCTTACCAAGCTGTTGTTGCAGTTCCAAAAACATGTGTCAGGGTTAGTTAGCTTTCAGCATGTCCGTTCCTTAGCTGGAACGTCGCAGTCACAAGTGTTAACATCGTCTTTAACAAACAGACGAGCAACTTGGAGGAGATTTCTTGCATTGGACTAGCTCGCAAACATTGTGTTGAAGAATCAAACAAGTTGATTATATAAATGAGGGTGCTTGCTTCGACTTTTCACGAATGGGTTAGAAAGAAATGAATGAGGTCCAAATCAGGGTTTTAATTAATAGCATAATTGGGAAGATTACACGTCAGGTGCCACGTTGGAAGTCCGGGTAAGGGGTTTTTGACATATCACTTAGCCCCGTAAGTGTACACCTCTGCGGATTAGTGTACACATGTGTGGATCAGTGTACACCTCTACGGATTAGGTACACCTATGCAGATCAGTTATAGAAGTTATAGACGTATTTACTTGGTTTTTTGGGAGTTCGTGAGTTTCAATTACCAGTAGAAGTTATTTTTTCATTGTGTTTGTGGATAGTGATTTGTAAAATGAGTTTTGTTATTTTGTGTACGGGAGGGTCGTGACAGTTAGTTAATGGAGATGAGATTTACATTAGAAATAATGTGAATGACTATGGTTTAAATCTTCCTCCTAACATTTACCATGAAATGTTAGTACAAATGGTTAGAAGTAAGGCAGGTGTGTTAAATAGTTATATATGTTTGTCTTTTAAACACCCATAGTTACGGTATGTCATGGAGCTTGGAGATGAAACTGATGTATTTCAATTGAGAGATGTAATGTCTGTATGAAAGAAGACAGTGCATTTGTATTTAATGGTGGTAGGTGAAGAAGCTTAAGAACAAGCAGTGGTTAACAACCAGTTTAATCCAACAAAAACTAATAGAGTTCGTAGAGAAAGCTAATGTCATGGAAACCGTTCAAGGGGAAGAGGAAATGAAGTGCCAGTGGGTTATGAAAAAAGTTTCGGTTAATGATAAATTTGTATCTAATAATGATACTTTTGTATCAGATAATGATAAAGAAGAAAAAGTGGGCATGAATGAATTACAACGTCAAAATTTGTTCGAGTTTAGAGAAGTTCCTAAAATTGATGATAGAAGATGTGAGGAAAATCAAATGAATGGTGGTCGGATGATGAGTACACGCAACGAAAAACGACTTTTAATCCATTGTATTGTTTTCCTTCTATTCCTGATTCTCCAAAACCTATTCTTGAACCTGGACCATTTCACATTTAGGTCCGAATGATAAATTAATTGTCAATCAAACCTATAACACCAAAAAAGACCTAACATTTGTTGTTAAATTCAAATCCATTAGAGAAAAGTTTCAGATAAAGGTTGAAAAATCTTCAAAATCTCGGTACCAGGTTGTTTTTATGCAAGAAAACTATAGCATCCCGATTCCTATGTATTTCTTATTTATTTATTTATTTATTATTGGTATTTCATGAGTGAGTCGACGAATTGTGAGCCTAACTCATCAAGTAGAGTCCGATCTGGTCACGTAGGTTTAATGATCGACTCGACGAGTCAGAAAGCTGGCTCGCCGAGTTGGCGCTATGAGGTGAAACCTTAAATCTCCGGGGTTGGGGCCTATTTAAGAGAACTCATGTCCTCATTTCCTCCTCACCAGGTGCCCAACTCCCCTGTGTGAAACCCTAAATGTTTGTAGTGAGTTAAGAGGGTTATAGAGCTAATCTTTGAGTATTCTAGTCCATCTTTTGAGGAGAAGAGGAGAGTATCCATCAAGGAACGAGGAGAAACTATTGGATCTAGTGCTATATCAAACAGAGATTCTGTAGAAGGTAAAAAACCTACACATTTCTCATCTTATGGGTTAGATCTCATGATTATGGAAGTTAGGGATTTTACCACCTTTTTATTGGGACATTGAGTGCATTGAGTCTATCAGGAGGTCTAGACTTCAGATCTATACCTTATGAGGTCCATAGAGTCCAAAGGTCCCAACTTTATTCTGCCATATAAGAGTTATTGTGCTTAAACACCCTTGTTAGAGTTGTATTGGCATTTTGGAGCAAAATATGCCATGCATGAACGTAAAGATCGAAGCTCTATGTAACATTCCAGCCTTGGGAGCCTAGATCTAGAGTGTGGAGTAGTAGATCTGCGTTAAAATGTTTGAATGAGAATTCAGACTGAGGGGACTCGTCGAGTCAATGAGTTGACTCAACGAGTCGGCTAGGGTTTTCCCCAATGAGTCTAGACAAGGGTGACTCGGCGAGTAGACGAGAAAACTCGACGAGTTAAGTTGGGTTTTTGCGACATTCTGAGGAACAACGGGTACTCAATGATTCACATAGGTGCACTCGGCGAGTTGGGTCAACATGGACAGTTGACTCGAGTGTTGACTTCTTTTGACTTTAGGGTTTGGTCAAGATAGGGTTTATGGGGGCCATGGAGGGGTAAAATGGTCTTTTACCCATCTCAAGAGTTAGAAAGAGTTTAGCGTGAGTTATATGACGTTGTGATCTTTATGAGTTAATTAGAGATGCTTATTGCGTGTAGGTGGAGATCAGGCCATTCGAGGGGTATCCAGTTTTCTTTTCTTACTTACGAGGTAAGTCTTCTCATTATACTTACCATGAGTGGTATGTATAAGTAACCGGAGGGTCTTATGTGCTTACTTGAGTTATGTGATATTATGCATTTTGTCTATGTGATATATATGCTATATTATGTGTTTACTGAGATAGGACAGGGGGGTCCATATCGAGTTGTGGGACTGGAGGGTTTCCACTGAGACCAGACCTGAGGGCCAACCCTAGTTGTGGGACCGAAGGGTTTCCACTGAGACAGGACCGGAGGGTCCAAACCGAGCTGTGAGACTAGAGGGTCCTCACTGAGACACATGACTGGAGGGTCCACACCGAGACGCACGAGACCGGAGGGTCCATGCTGTTAGATTAGGTGTCTAAGCCCATAACTATTTTGGTATGTACTTGAACCGATTATGAGCATGGTCCTTTTGGGTTGCCTTCACCATAGCAGCTGATAGGATGAATTAAGGAGAAAGAGGATTAATTATGATTTATTAATATATTATATGACTAATATGTTGAAAAGAGAAATCATATTGTTTAATTAGTATTGATCAAGAATTAATTTATAATTAATTTTGGGGTCAAAAGAGATTAATTAAATAAAAGGGACTGATACTATAATTATAAGATAGTTACAAAGTTGGGCTTAGGATCCATAAGGAAGCAGTGGACGAATTCTATATGAGAGCCCATATAGAAATCACCCAAGCGGCCTCCTGGAAGGATCTTTGGGCTGCTTAAGGACTAAGCAACTGGATTAGGGTTTCCAAGTTAATAACCCAAGAAGCCTAACTATAAAAGGAACCCTTTAGGCCACCAAATTCGTGGATAACCTCTTGGGAAAAACCTTGGACAAATTTTGTGCCTTCTCCTCCCTCTCCTAAGTCATCTTGTTGCTAATGGTGTTTGTGAATCCATTAGAGGTGCAACATTTGAGGCACTAAACTTTCAGAAGTCAAGATCAAGCAGGATTGTGATTTGTTATTGCTACATAAAAATCAATGTAAACTTTCTAACCCTAATTGCATATGATTTTCAAAATTAGTATGCTAGTTCTTAGGGTTTATAAGCTTTGGATTATTTGCATGTAAAATTAGATAAACCTAGATACAAAGTTTTAGGGTTTTACATGAGCACCATATGATTTATGCATTGCATAAAACTCATCAGTGGTATAAGTGCCTAGGATGGTTTATTCTAATGTATTTGATGCAAAGTTTTTCCATTCATAGCTGAAAATTTTTGTTTGTCTGAATTGAACCAGACTCACTTCGTGAACATACTGTTCACCTTGTGAACCCAGTCTGACAACAGGATTTCGACATTTTTTCCTTAATTTGCTTTGGATAATTACCATAAATTGTTTTATTCAAATAAAAATCATATTTTCTGTCATGGTAATTGATATCCTAATCAAATTAATGGATAATTGTCAATTTAAGATAATTACTTGGTTTTATAAGATAAAGATTGATTATTTGTAAATTGATTTGAATTATCTTGTCTTGAAAATATATTAGTTCAAATTATGTGATAAATATTAATTATATGATATTTAATTATTTTTTAAATTTGATCTAAAAGATATTTTGAAAAAGTTTCGAAATTTGCCCTCAAGTTTTGGAATTTAAAATTTAATTAAAAGTTTTAATTTTGAAATATTTAAATTCTAGAACCCTAGTATCTTGAAAAGTTTAAATTACACCCTTATGGTTTTATTAAATTAGTTAAGTGTTTAATTTAAAGAGAAAATTAATTAATCTATAATAATATGGTTTAAGACTAATCAAATTAAAAGTTTAATTTATTAATAGATTAAACCGCCTAATATTTTAAAAGTGTAAAATACACCCTTATACTATATAAAATTAAAAGTCTAATATATATATATATATATATATATATATATATATATATATATATATATATATATATATATATAGAAGTAAAGAGTCAGGGTTACAATTAATAGACCTTATTCACGAAGCGGGTCTATAAAGGGTGTTTAGGGAAATTGCTTATAAAATGGCGATTGAATGGGTGTCCACTCTCACCCTCTGCACTCAAGAAAATTTGTCTGGTAAATCAATGTCCCAACCTTCTATGGAAAATAGCAACATTGGAAGTCAAGAAACGTTTCCTCTACGCAAGAGAAAGGTTGAGTCTGAGATAGTCTCGTGTACCATTCCAGAAGAGTCCATATGTTTCTACTGCCAAGAGAAGGGGAATTCGATGCGAAGTTGCCATGTTTACCTGAGAGATCGTAAGGATGGGAGAGTCAAGATGTATGACTCTGCTTCAGGTAAAATCCACTATTTAACTCTATTAAGTTCCTTTTTGTAGATTCTAAATACATGATATGATAAGATTGCATTTTGATGTTTTGCAGTATCAAAGAAAAGAAAGGAAGCTTAAAGGAAGAGTGAGCTGAGTCTGATCACGAAGAAATGGATTTCGATCGCATGATTCGAAGATCGAATTTTTGAGTTGCTGTTTAAGAGTTAGAATAGATTGCTTAGAAATATTTAGTAACATAGTTTTTATTTGTAAGAATTGTAAGAACAAATTTTTCCACACTTTATAAATAGAATAATTTTTTTTGTCTTATTTATATATCTTTGCAATGGCATTTATGAAAATTGATGTTTGTATGTTTCTGTTGTTAGCAATATTGAAATGGATGTGATTCTTAGTTATGTTATTTATGGTAGTGTCGAAAATTTACCAAATAAGGAAGATTCTCATCACCCAAGTTTCAATTGGACATAAACTTGGAATCATACAACTTGTATTGTGTGATGAATGAAAACCTTCGTATTTGGGAAATTAAGACAAATTACTTGTTCGCATAAGAATGTGAGTCAAGTGAAGCACTAGGAGATCTAGTATGCATTGTTGTGTACTAGGTCAATTCCACTACAAAGAACAATAAAAATATTCTGCATGATTTGCTAAAAGTTTAGTAAATATGGTTATGCTTACAAGATTGAGTATGATTCTGAATCATTGAAAAAGTTTCAATGAATAGCAGAACAAATAAGAAGGATCGTTTGGGTGGAAAGATAAAAGTTTCTCCAATCTGAAAAGAAGGGAGAGTGCTTAAGTATCATGTTTTATGATTAACTTAGTGATTACGAAATCGTGTCACAATTGATCCTCTAAGGACACCTTAGTGCATTAGTATGGATAAGAAGAGGAATCGAAAATTGTTGAAATGGTTAAATAAAAAAGGTGAATCATACTTCGTTCCAAAATCAAGTCTTAGAGTCATGCTCTAAGATTATGACTTGAGTGACACCATCTTAAGAAGGTTTATAACACTCATCAAATGTGGAGTAGAAAAGTATCTTACTATTGCACGTTTAAAATTGGTAAGTTGTGATGTCTTGGATAGGACAAAGACCAACTAAGACCAATTGTGTAAAATGTTTGTCTTGATAGGAACTTGCACTAACTCTTGAATATTTATTTGTCAAGGAATGTTTCTTGACAAGAGAATCTTATATGTCAAAAGGTCAATGGGAGTCTAAATGATCTTGAAATTTTTTAAGAACTAATCAAGTGTAATCCTATTGTTAAACACTAGCACACAACTTGAGGTTTGTAACCTATCATGTTGACACATTCTTGTTTCTGTGCCATTCCATTTAAAGTTAACTATGCATGTGATTCCTATGAGTTCTCATTTTATTGCATAAGGCAAAGCACATTGATCAATGAAAGTGCATTGACTGGAATAGGTGAGCTGTTAAACAACTTGGAAGACATGGTATGCCCTTGTGGTGCCAAATGGCAAGAAATTAAGAATGAACAAGTTCTGTCCATAAGAGTTTGGATTTGTCTCAAACATTATCTTATGATTATGGTTATGAAAAATTCACATGGATAGGAGCACATACACCATAAAATCTAAGAGTCATAAGGTTTCTCTCTACTTCATGAAAATGATTGTGAGGAAACGCTTTCACTAGGAAGATTTTAAGGAGATAGCGATTGTGATAATTGCATTCTCAAATTCGATTATTATTACGACATCCCTCTTCATAGTTCGAATTGTGAGATTTGGCAATTAGTTTAACATTTAAGACTTATTGTTGTAAGTTCTAAAATTGTTAGACATGCATATAAGCTTTCTAATAAAGGGTGTGTGAGCTTAGATAAAATCTTATCGAAGCATCACGTATCATAAATATGAACTTTGGTAAGAAAGTCAATAAGTATTGATTTCTAGAAGGCCAACTATTTTCTAAATACGTGTCAAAGATAGTGGGAGCATAATTGTTATGCTAGTAAGGATATAATTATAATGTTAGTGGGAGCATGATTATTATGTTGCAAGTTAGCAATATTAATTATAGAAAACAAAAATTTCAATTTGTAAAGTTGTAGAGGTTGAAAAGTTGTTTTTCTATAATTAAGGGAGAGGAAGTTATACTTCATTTCAAATCTAAACGCTTAGATCGAGAAATTTTAATAAAATCTACTTAATGGACATATATGAATGTTATGCTTAAAAGATTCAACATAAGGAAATTCTATATATGGCAATATCATAATGAAATACTAGTAAAGTATCATGCATTTATGTAAGACATTATGTATCGTATCTCATACGCTTCAGAAATAGGATCGATTACATATGCTGTAATATTCAACCGTTCTGTCTATTCCAAATGTCTAGAGCATTAAGAGGGAAAAAGAACAAGAATCGGATATGACTAAAGTAAGTTAAACAACTGTCAATTACAATCTAAGGTTCGCCAAGGATTGGTCACTTGTGGGCAATCGAAAGTATAGTAATGGATGGACCATATCGACATTATTATGAATGGATAGGATTCTATTTAGAATGAGTTGTCATATGGAAAATATGGAACTGTTTCCATAATGGGTGTTGGATATTAAGAATCTATGTGGATTAGAAAATTTTATGCAAGAAAAATGTTCAAAAGAATGTACTTTGAATGTTAGACTTCATAGAGTACTTTGTAATTTCATTGGCAAAGTCTTGGTGACTTTGGTGCTATGACATTATAAAAGAGTGATTGCATAAAATACTAGAATCTAACATATTCTAATGGTGGGAAGAATTTGATATTCTTACACTAATGATAAGGATTAGGAGCTTTGAAATGTGTATCATTGGAAATGTGTTCAATTGATCTATTTCACAAAGTAAGGACCATAGGTAAACATAGTGTGCATGCTTGAAGCATGGGAAAACTGTTGTTAGAATTCAAGTAATAAGTTGATTATCCGAAACATTATACAATGAATAATGTGTAATCAATATGGTGACTAAATAAAAGGTATTTTATTTATACTCAAAAGTTTGGGGCCATATTGGATTCGATTATTCTTATGTTTCACTTTGAATGTTTTGACTTCCCGAATAACAAGATTATTCAAACTATCCACATTCGATCATAGTTTGGAAGTAGGTAATGAGGTAAGACTGTCATGAATCCGACTGTAGATTGTCTGAAGTGTTTAGACATAGAAAAAGTATGTTGCAGTGTTCATGAGTGCTCCTGAAATAAGATTTGAGTATTAGATTAAACCCACGCTCACTTGTATCACTTCATGGATTTTATCACGGGTGATTAGTGAGACGATAATATCTTATATTCTTGAAAACAAGACATGTGAGTTGTAGTTTGCAATTCGGTTGCACATTCATAATATGTAAACGCACCAGTAACTTGGTGTTATAAAACATATTGTTGTGTGTGATTTGATGAGTAGGTACAAGCGATCATTTGAGTCAAATTTTATCTGTTACTTTTACTCTAAGAGGGATAAAATCGATATTTGTGGGCCCCTAGATGATTTAGTGATGACACCCTAAGCGCTTGGCCAAGACTGGACTAAGTTGATGTGTTCAATTGTAGTCTGTTGTCAGTTGTCATAAATCGGAAATCGGGAAACAACACATGAATAGAGTGTATGATTCAAATCCATGTCTCAGTTCATACGATATCTAAAATGGAGGAATATATTGTTGGATAAGGTGTCTAAGTCCATAACTATATTGGTATGTACTTGACCCGACCCATCATGGTCCATTTGGGTTGCATGGCATCATGCATTTGGATAGACCAAAAGAGAGAAATAACACTTGTGGTTTATTAATATAGTATAAGTTCTAATATATTAATAGTATTATTTAATTAGTATTGATCAAGAATTAATTTGGAATTAATTAAGTTATCAAAAGACGACTAATTAAATATATGGGTTAATTATGTAAATCATCCATAACTTGTATAGTGGGCTAAAAGGCTCCATGGATTATCAAGTTGGGTTAAACCCATAGGATGCTCCATGGATGATCCATGGTTCTTACAAACCCATGGGTCATGGAAATGAAGAGTCATGTCACATTAGGGTTTACATGGTGTAACCCTAGACGTGACACACTATATAAGGAATATGATATTCACCAAAATCGGATACACTAAGAACAGGATAGGGCTAGGCTGATTTTTAAAAGTGTTGTACATTCTCTTAAGTTATTCCAAAGCATTTGGTGTTGTGTGAAGCATTTGAGGCATCACACTTGGAGTGCTAGGCTCTCAAGGTTTTCAAGGAATCAAATCAACTACAAGGTATGTAATTCTAGCCATCTTTTAGATTAAAAGTGTTGTACATTCTCTTAAGTTATTCCAAAGCATTTGGTGTTGTGTGAAGCATTTGAGGCATCACACTTGGAGTGCTAGGCTCTCAAGGTTTTCAAGGAATCAAATCAACTACAAGGTATGTAATTCTAGCCATCTTTTAGATTAAAAGTTCCCCATGTATGCTAGATAGGATTATGAACCTTGGAAATCATATTTTGCATGCATTTTAGACAAACATAGATCCAAGGTTTTCTAGGGTTGCATGTACACTTAAGGGTGTTAGAATGCTCAAAACCAATTAGTGGTATCAGAGCCTAGGCTTGTTTGTTAATACTTGATACAAAATAGTGAAAAATCAAATTTTGAGCTGTCTGCACAGGGGACTCGACGATTCCATGGGGAGGACTCGACGAGTCCAAGTGAAAATGCATCCAATTCGGCGAGTGAGTTCGTGTACTCGACGAGTTGTCCAGGCAGGGTGCAAAATTTCGATTTTTGCTGCTGGAAATGGACTAGAAACATTACCCTAAACTGTTTTGGTGTTGTAAAACTTGTTTTGGATTGTTTAATGGTTGTTCTAATGCATTTACAATGGGTAATATCAATTTTTCATGATTTTATGTGTTCATATGTTCTTGAAACTTTGTTATGAATATTCAGCTTGTTATGAGTTTTTTGATAGATCATAGGAATTACTTATTTAAATGATTAATTAATGATCTTTATGTGTTTTAATGGAGTCATAACTTGTCCTCAAGTTATGGATAACCAAAAGTCTCTTTGTGCTAAAAACCATTAAAAGAACACTTAAGTTATAAAATGAAGAGTCTTCATTTTAATAACTCATAAGTTATGAATTTGAAAGGTTTTGTAAAGTTACAAAACTTGCCCTCAAGTTTTGGAACATGTAAAGTCACTTAATAAACTTTAGTTCCAACCCCTAGATTTTTAAAAGTTAAAAATCAACCCTTATACTTTATAATATTATAAGTTCATAATATATATATATATATATATATATATATATATACACATATATATGTATGTATGTATGTATGTATGTATGTATGTATAAGAGCAAGTCGTCTTACCATTAGCAGACCTCATTCACGAAGCCAGTCTATAAGGGGATATAAGGTTGCTGCCTATAAAATGACAGCTTAATGGGTGTCCACTCTCACCCACCACTTCCTTGATCAGTGGAGGGTCGTTAGCTGAATGGATAGGACAAGGACTTATAAATTCTCATTAAAAGTATGATTAATATTATAAATTAACTAAATGTTTTATTAAATTCCCAATCTTAGTTACTTTAGGAAAATCAGAATAAGGTGCTGCTAATCCATGAAATTACACTTTACACTTTGTTTAAGTCGTTAGTGGAGCGTGTGTGGTTAATCAGCACACTAACCTAGACTTAACAAGGTAGGTAAAGGGTTACTTAAAGTTTATTATAGGTCGGTGAAGCGCGTGTGGTTAACCATCACATCGACTGAGTGATAAACTTTAAGGGTACTAAGTGATTTGCATGGTTACTTCACACCTCGTTTTGTGATCCTCGGTATGTAAGTCCCCAAAATTGTTTGTGTGTCAATCAGATCCAATTGATGGTGCGGAATCCCAATCAATTGGATGATGTCAGATCAAATATAGAAGAGAATGAGAAGAAGAATTAGATTAATCTAATGATGTATTGATGATATGAATTATGATCCTTACAATAGATTCTCTCTCACACACACTTCTTCTCTCTAACTTTCTCTCTCTTCTCTAGTCTTACACTCCTCTACCCATTACATCTATTTATATGGACCTCCAGCCATACACATGTGTACAGCCGCACACCCTGTGTACGGCCGTACATCCAAACCGCAAACACATACAACATTACATAAATATATATTTTCCTAGAAAAACAAAGTATAAACCATATTTTTGACCCAACACGGTATCCTAGTCACAAAACTTGGAGGGAACACTCGAGACTGAAACATGCCTTTGAAAAGTTCATTGAATCTCAAAAGAATCTAGGAATTTATAAGAACCAATTAAAACCTAATAATTTATATTTCGGTTTTAGTGGAAATTGGTGAATCGTCATTCACCTACCTTTCAAATATGTTATAGCTTAGATTACGACATACCTCTTCTAAGTTATGATATATTGTGATTGGATCCTAGCCTTAATATTACATTTGGGTGTTTTATTAAGGACAATCTTTATATCTAAATTAAACTTGTTCTCTTCTTTTCAGAAGTCTTCCAACAACACTACTTATGGCTCAAACCTACTGGCTCCTTTTCCCTCATGTACCTATGTGGGAGGGTCATCTTTGATGGTTCCAACTTTATGGATTGGATCCGGAACATCAAAATGGTGACTCTTTCGAGGACAAGGAATATGTCCTCGATACGGAGCTAAAGGAGATCGATGAGTTCACTGTTACTCCCCAGGAGATCGCTGACTTTCAGACTCATGAAAGAGATGCCACGAAAGTGGTATGCATTATGATGGCCACCATGACAGCTGAACTCCAGAAGTCCTATGAGGACTACTAACCTTTTGAGATGCACCAAGATATGATGGAAAGATACCATCAGAGTGCTTGTCAAGAGCGGTATGAAATAATCTCCTCCATGATAGCAACCAGGATGAAGGATAGAGAATCTGTCACGAGCCACATGTAGAAAATGCAAATGTATGTGGATCGTTTGCTGAAGCTTAATATGAACTTCCCCTAGGAGCTTGCAATAGATATCATTTTCCACTCCTTACCCTCGTGTTATGATCAATTCCGTATGACATTCCACATGAATAAGGAAGAAGTCCCACTCAACAAACTTCAAGGACTCCTAAAGACCGCAGAAATAGGTCTTAAAGGTAAGTCGGTTGTTAACACTCCTATTCATACTCCAAAATCCGCCCCTGTCTTGGCAACCAGGAAAGGTAGAAGGAAGAAGAGGAAGACCTCTTCGAAGGGTACCAAGGCTAGGACCCTTGATGGCTCTTCTTCAAGTATAACCAAGGAAGGTTTCGTCACTCCTTCTTCTGACCCAAAAGAGGCTGAATGCTTCTATTTCCATGAAAAGTCGCATTGGAAGCGGTACTGCCCAAAATACTAGCAAGATGTGAAGGATGGGAAAGTTAAACCCAAACATGCATGTATTTATGTCATACCCCCGAACCGTCAGAAAAACAACGACGGAAACGTCTGGGGGTGGGTGACATCATACGTAGTATCACAACAATCATATCATAGCAATCCAAGTAAACACAACCATTACATTACAATATGAATATTTACATCTTTTTTGGGGGACATAGTTTGTACATGAATATATATAGCAAAAGATAAAGACGAGACTCCAAAATGCTCCATCTTCTCCAAAATGCTGACGAGGTACTTGTCTATCATTACCCTGAGAATACAAGCGGTTTTTAAAACATATCAGCATAAAGCTGGTGAGTTCATAAGCATGTTTTTGTGTACTGAAAACTAGTCACTGAGTTTGTATAAATGGTTTCTTTCCATTATAAGTAAGTATCGTTTGTATCAAAAACCGTCGTTACCAAGTTCTGAAATATGTATGCATGTTTCCAAGAAAATCCAATATTCTCGAACATGTTTGTTGATTCCTATATGAAAAGTATCATTCCATTTGAAATCCCTGGTTATTACCAGTATGTAAGATCTGTTCGAAAATCCTAGCTATCACCAGTAAGTATAGTAGTTTTATTACTTAAAATAAAGCTATAGAAGAAATAAATTCCATAAACAAAGGTTAGTTTATACGTATTGTGAGTCATATAACCATACTAATATGATCGGTGACCTCCTTGACGTTCTTCAGGCGTCGTACGATTACAAAATTTGTCACCCCAGGCATGCCCGCCTAATTGTAGCTAATAGTTCAGGTGTGGAATTGTTGGTCCCAAATAGATCTATTCACAAATTCCACGCTCTCCCTCCAGGAGACTCTGGTTATACTACCAGTAAGGATTTATTGGTACCCTGAGGGGCATACCAAAGATAGTCTCACAATCCTGTATTAACTAGTTTACGCGTTGTTCGATGTTCTCAAGTTTGAAATCGTTTTTAACGGTGTAGAGTATAAATAATTATTTAGAAAGATACTCTGGTTTTGTGTTCATAGTAATGGATAAACTAAATCTGACATAGTTTATATGTTTGACTTGCATGAAGTTTGAATTCATAAGACTGGAAATGAGATCTCAAACTATACCCATTTTAGTTTGAATGGTTTGTTGCGTTCAAGTATTGTTTTGAAAACTATGCAATTATGATCAGAAAACGTCCCTTATGCTCTGCATATTACAAAAGGGATAATTGTATCTAAATGTTTGAGGGAAAACCGTTGTAATTGCATCGGTTTTTAAGTTATGAAAACCTTTATGTTTAGCTTGTATTCCCACCCCCCTTGAAAACATGAAAAACTTGAAAAAGTGTAGGGGTATGAACTCACAATTTATTGTAGGATCCGAATGTTCGATTGGTTATGAACGTCAGGTGTTAACTGATGTTTTGTATGCGAATGTACCCTATTAACACATATTGCACATATATGTATTACGTTGAGTATTCCATAACAACCCATGATGGAAAACCACCCTAAAGACTTGGAAACACTATAACTAAGTGTTCTATGTCCCATACTTAGTGTTCTTTACAAGTTTAAGACCAAATATGAGCATTAGAGTGGGTGTACGACCATAAAGGTGAGTGTGCGGCTAGACTGTGTGTGCGGCTGCACATAGGAGTATGCGGCCATACAGAGGGTGTGTGCGGCCGTACATAGGAGTGTGCGACTGTACACTCCTCATTTGTGCCTGAAATGTCGATTTTTGAGGTCTTCAAGTGCTATAACCAAGTCCAACTAGCAAATGGAGGCCAAACTCTTCACTTTTGGAGAGTTTTAGTGTGTATGCGGCCACCTTATGAAGGTGTGCGGCCGCACTCCTTCAAAGGATGAAGAACACGAAGAATATGAAGTGTTTCAGGCTTAGATTTAGGTGTTTTACCTGTATAACAAGCTAGAAAATGGAGTTCTTCACGTTTTTGAGGCCCTTAGAGTGTTCTTGGATGAGATTTTTAGAGAGAGAAAGTAGTGTGCAACCAAAAGAAAAGAATGAATGAAAGGGGTCCTCCCCTATATATAGAGGGGAGTGTGCGGCTGGGGGATGGGTGTGCGGCCGTACACACCTCTCAAGAGGGTGTATGGCCTGGTTTTGCTTCTTTACGACATGCTGACTCATTCCTAACCTCGTTCTTGGCTGTACTAAGGCTTATAACACTTAAACAAACCCTTAAATGGCGTTAAAAAGTGCCGAAATAAAATCTAACATTGATAAAAAAAATTGACCAATCGTACAAAATGAAAGTTTCGGGTTGTCACAATTTACACTATTCTATCTAATAACTTACCCTATTCTAACTCTTGGGTCCTTGATACCGGTTATGGTATTCATATCTATTCTGATTTTCATGGACTAAGAAGAAGTGAGAATGTGGAGCATGGAAAGATAAACTTGATCATGGGGAATAGGAAAGCTTCACCTGTCACCAAGATTGGAGTTTATTCTTTGTTGATAAGTAGTGGGTTTACTTTAGATTTGAATAAATGTTCTTATTCGCCAGAAATGGCTAGAAATATTATTTCCTTTCATGCTTTGTACAAACAAGGGTTTACTTTTTCTTTTGATAATGAAATTGGTGGAATAAATGCTTTCTTTAATAATGTTCTTTATTTTTAAAGTATTACCTTGTGATGGTGTGTATGAACCTGTATTTGTTGTAGATAATCTAGGAAATAATGTGTTGTGAATTGATTATTCTGATAATAATAACTTGGATAAAGCATCATTATGGCATTATCGTCTTGGACATGTGAGCAAGAAATGCATAGGCTAACTCCAAAAGGATGGAGTCTTGGAGTCATTTGACCTAAAGTCATATGGTAGATGTGAATCATGCTTAATTGGAAAAATGACAAAGTCACCCTTTTCTGGCTCTTGTGCTAGGGGTGAAGGTTTGCTGGATCTAGTGCACACAGATGTGTGTGGACCCTTTAAATCTGCCATAAGGGATGATACTCGTTATTATTTGACTTTTACTGATGATTATAGTAGATATGGATATGTCTATTTAATCAAGCATAAGTCAGAAACTTTTGAAAGGTTTAAAGAGTTTAAACAAGAATTCGAGAATCAATTGGGCAGGAACATTAAGATGCTTCGATCCGATTGTGGTGGTGAGTATCTTAGTAGAGAGTTCCTCGACTATCTTAAGGAATATGGGATATCTCACAATTGACACCTCCCAGGACACCACAGCTTAATGGTGTGGCTGAGAGGTGCAATCGAACCTTGTTGGATATGGTTCATTCGATGTTGAGTCAAGCTTCACTACCATATCCTTAATCTAGTCCCTACAAAGAAAGTTGCCAAAACTCCTCATGATATGTGGACAGGTAAAGTTCCCAAACTAGACCACATCAAGATTTGGAGTTGTGAGGATTTCGTGAGACGCGCGACTCATGATAAGCTCGAACCTCAAAGTGAGAGGTGTATTTTCATTGGCTACCCACATAAATTCTTTGGTTACCTCTTCTACATACCTAATGACAATATGGTATTTGTAGCAAGGAGGGGTGTCTTGAGATAGATAGATAGATAGATAGATAGATAGAGAGAGAGAGAGAGTTCATAAGCCAAGGAAGAAGTGGGAGGCAAATTGACCTTGAAGAAATTCAAGAGTCAAGTGGTGAAGTAACTTAAAACCCTAGCACTCAATCTGAGGAGGAAACTCCTGTTGAGCCAATTGATAAGTCTGTACCTCTGAGGCGTTCCACAAGGGTTAGGAATGCACCTGAGCATTATTATGGTTTCGATATTACCGCGGAAGGTGAGACACTTATTAGTGATGAGACATTGGTAAGTCTGGATGAACCTAACAGTTACGCAGAATCCATGGTAGGCCCCGATTCTGCCAAATGGAAAGAGGCAATGGACAACAATATACAATCCATGTATGACAATCAAGTTTAGAACTTGGTTGACGATGTACTAGGTCATAAGACAGTTGGGTGCAAGTGAATCTTCGAGAAGAAGACCATCATGGATGGTAATGTACACACATATAAGGTGCGACTAGTTACAAAGGGCTTTTTTCAAACTCCAGGAGTTGATTATGATGAGACCTTTTCACCAGTAGCAAAGATTATGACCATTAGGGTTCTATTAGCCATCGTTGCATTTCATGATTATGAAATATGGAAAATGGATGTCAAAACCGCATTCCTTAATGGAAGTTTGGCTGAAGATGTTTACATGTGTCAGCCAGAGGGTTTTTTCAATACAGAATACCCTAATAGAGTGTGTAAGCTCAAGAAATCCATTTATGGATTGAAACAGGCACCTCGCAGATGTAATCTTTGCTTTGATGAAAAAGTCAAAGAATTTGGCTTTTCAAGGAGTGAAGACGAATCTTATGTCTATGTCAAGGCTACTGGGAGTATAGTTAGCTTTTTGGTACTATATGTGGATGACATACTACTCAAAGGAAATGACATCCCAACCTTGCAGGAAGTGATGTCCTGGCTTGGGAAGTGTTTCTCTATGAAAGACCTAGGAGAAGCTGCCTACATTCTGTGGATAAGGATTCCGAGAGATCGGAGTAAAAGACTAATTGAGCTTAGTTAAAGTACCTACTTGGATAAGGTGCTGAAGAGGTTCAGCATGTAGGACTCCAAGAAAGGACAGTTACCCATCCAGAGAAACGCCACGCTAAGTAAAACTCAGAGCCCGAGTACAGAGACTGAGAAAGCAGAAATGAGTCGAGTACCTTATGCTTATGCAGTAGGCTCGATCATGTATGTTATAACCTGCACTTGTCCTGATGTGTCCTTTGCCTTGAGCATGGTCAACAGATATCAGGGGAACCCTGTCAAGACTCACTGGACTGCGGTAAAGAATATCCTAAAGTACCTACAGAGGAATAAGGACTGGGACCTTACCCTCGTTAGGAGTGATGACTTGAGAGTTGTAGGGTGTAGTAATGCTAGCTTTCAGACTAATAGGGATACATTAACTTTGGGCTCTTCCATGTGAATTGACTGTTCTTCACGATTCTATCGAAGCATATGTCTTGTTTCTTCCATTTGATGATCCAACATAGTTTGAATCATCAATTGCACTCCAGCCATAGTCATTGGCTCAGGTGATGCTGCTGCGACCACTTGCTCGATTATAGGTGGTTGATTCCTGCTTTCATCTGCGTTTCCAACTCCACTTCTTGTCCTCACCATTGTTTATCTATACACCGAATAAGGTGAAATTAGATCCTCATTCACGATAAATATTCAATTCATCCTGATTACTCTAAACGATTATATGCTAGTTCTAATACCGTAGTCATACGCTTAGAATCCTAAACACATAAACCTTCAGATCCGGTTGGCAACAAACCATACATCTGAACAAATAATATCATATATGGCAAACATATAAACGTTTAGCACATAAAAGCATTTTAGAAAACTTTCCTAAAATAAACTAGTGTTCGTGTCTAAAATATAATAGACACTATCACAAAATCTTCACTTAGCATTCTAAGTGTAAGTCTAAAAATCATACAAATTCCTAGTTCGCTTAAACTAATGCTCTGATACCAACTATGACATCCCCAGAATCACGTCCAGAAAAGACCGGTTTCATTTATGCTTTTAAAATAATTTCAGAGTAAATCCATTGATTTAAAAGAGTTGCGGAATTTATCCCCAAAACATTACATGAGAAAATAAGATTTATCAAAGCATTTCTTAAAGAAAAGTATTTTTATTATATATGAAAACTCGGGATGTCATGTTCCGATACAGACACAAAAGCATAAACAATAAAACATAGACCTTACACAGTTATATATAACTACTGGTCTATAAACTAAAACATCTTCACAAGTTCTCCAACTTATACTCTCGCGCCAATACCTATAATACGAAGAAACTGAGTGGGTCAGACTTGGGAGCCTGGTGAGCATATAGGGTTTTCAACCCAAAATAAATAATTATATTCAATTCACCAATCAATAATAACCCGATTACCCATTCTCGTTATCCTCACTTTACGTCCTTATGACAACCACTATTACCAGGGACCTAATCTAAGATTTTCATCGGGACGGACATTACTGCAAAGGGGTTTCCTCAACAATAGATATCCTAAAGGCAACCATGAGGGGGATAGAATACAACAAATGAACACCCAAGTTCACCAACACCTATAGGTTATGAGCCTGCCGGCATTCCACAGGACAGTCTAGAAAGAGTCCATGGTCGTCATCCATATTCTGCTGAATGACTAGATCACAATCACATCGAGGCCTCTCATCAGTTTATCACACATCAACTATCTGCCGAAGTTCTACCCAACATTTTTGTAGATAACAACATACATATGCATTCATATGCAACTTAAAAACTGATAAGATGCACATTCAATACTCATCCTAAATAAACAGATAATATATATATATATATATATATATATATATATATATATATATATATATACACGTATATTTATACACACGTAACACATATTCTAAAGTAGATACTTCATATCTATGTGTTAGAAGAAAGGGAATATACACTCACTTGATAAGAAGATGATCAGACAACAGTACGACCTTAAGAGTAGTATTTCTTCGGTGAAACCGGGAGATCTTCATAAAAATCGGGCTTCTCACGGACGGAGTTTCGGCTCGGAAACTTTACTTCTCGGGATCTTTGAAGCTTCGGGACTTTCTTCGGGTCTCGGGATGATATCGGGGCTTTAGGGGTATAATTTGCACGCATATCGATGAAATAAGGGTGAGAGAGAAGAGATTTGGCAACCACAAACGGCTGCCCTTTGATATCTATTTATAGGGTGAAGTTTGCCGCGAACACAGTGCGTTCCCCAAACGAACGCATGGCGTTCCTCGAACGTAGTGCGTTCCCTTCGAACACGGTGCGTAGGAGCGAGGTTCTGATCCTATCCCTTATCCGCTGAGTCAACATCAACGTGGCCACTCCGGAGCCAAGTATCGAACGCAGTGCGTGCCCCAATTGAACGCGGGGCGTTCCCTCTTTGGGATGCGTGCCTCGAACTTCAAAAATTCATAACTTTCGCATACGATCTCCGTTTTCGACGTTCTTTATATCCACGTATAGGTGAGATTATGCTCTACAACTTTCATTTAGACTCCGTCAGCTAATTTTGACATTTATTTTTATTATATTATTTTTAGTAGGCAGGGACAAGAAAACTCCGTTTAGAAATTCATATCTTCTTCATCGCACATCAGTTTTCGTCAGTCTTTTTACCGTTGGACTACTATCGACGAGATATTCGATTCTTGTTTAGATTGTTTTGGCTAGAAATCTCTCGATCTCAAATCCGAACTTCGGGCTGCATACCGTTAAGTCGAAACTTAGAAAAATCATAACTTCCTCATACGAAGTCAGATTTTGACATTCTTTTTATCCACGCTCTTGGTTTAACGTATTGTATGAATTTCATTTAGATCACTAAGGCTAAATATTGCTCTATGTTAAGTTCATATTTTACGTCATACAACATCGTGCCGGTTCTGTTGCAAAACTTCGACAGGTCATAACTTCTTCATTATAACTTGGATTTTGGCATTCTTTATATATCTGGAACCCTTGTCACGACCACTACAACTTCCTTCATAGATATTGGGCTTGTCTAATATTTTATTTTTATGCTTATTTTTATTCTTAATTCATTTAAGCCACACAGTTAAGTATAAAACACATAATACTCAAATAATACATTCTTATTATTTCAAAATGAGTTACAAAGGTTAACCTAGACTATTACACCATTCTTAATGCCTAGCCTAGAAACATGGGCGTTAAAACGTTCTCCATCTCTCGTGGTACAAATTAATGACTCAATTCCAACTCCTCCTCCTTCTCTAACTCATACTATAGTTCATATTTCTATTGCGCCACTTCCACCACCTACTTCTTCTCAACCTACCTCTACTGCACCTCTACCTCCACCGATTTTTACTCAAGGAACTTCAACAAAAAACAACACAACCGAACCTTTGGTTCTTGTCAATGTATCTAATATGGGGGAACCTATATCAGGATTTGAAATCCCTGTTACTTCTAAACCCATTTCCCCATCTCAATCCACATATTCTTTCCCAATTCTCGGAGGAGAAGACCTTGAATTTGAATCTTATTACAGAGTTCAAAGTAAGGATGATGATGATGCTCTCCTTACAAAGCAACACCTAAAAGATTTGAACGAAAAAATTGACAAGCTTCACTTCATTTTTCCCTTCCTCCACATCAGCTTACTTGGATACTGTTGTTCGATCCCTAATTGAAACAACCCTCAAACATCATGATGAGTCTATCCAAAAGGCAACCAAGGTTGTGGATGCCTCCACTCTATCATGTAAGAAAGCATCAGAAGACGTAGCCACAATAATTTCAGATGCCAAGATTTTTTTGGATTCTCTTCAAGCTGTCGTAGAGAATAACACCAACAAGGTTAACACTACGATTGAGTCGATTTCCAAGTCTTTTTAGGCACATAAGGACATGTTTGATTTGGTGTGAACCAGTCTTCAAGCTGATCAAGGCACTCTTCTGTCCTCTATCACCTCTCGCCTTGACAAGCTTCAAGCTAACCTTGCTATGGAGAACAAGATTATGGATGAACTTGCTCGCAAAACTACTTTGCATGAAGTTCAGTCCGTTAAGCTAACCCAGGCGAATAAGGAGATATATTTTCTAAAGTCGGAGCGAGTTGTCATCAAGAGCCGTGTTTCTGCTGTCTTCGACATTATCTATAATCTGGTCAATGCCCATGATTCGGTTCTAACTCTCTCGGTTCAAAACCACTTAACTGAGAAGTTACTTCCTGATGTTGAAATTCTGAGTCGAACTGAAGGTGTTACAGAGCTGTTTGTTACTCCACAACAAGGGGGAGAAGATATGCAAAACCCTCCAAAACAGTCCTCTACAATTCTGAATGTCACCACTAAACCGAAGGGTAATGAAGCTTCAGGTTCTAGTGTGAAGGACAAAGGGAAGGGCATTATGGGTTAGTATTTTAACGAAGAGGAAACTAAAGACGAAAGGGAGAAAAGATAGAAAGATGCTTATGACACTTTGGTTTGTAGACAAGCTCTCTTTCCACTGTGGTCATTGGAGAAATTAATCAAGGAAGCAACTGAGTCCCCAAGCACTTACTGGCTTGAACCAGTCGTTTCTTTTAATTGTGAGAATACAAAGGATTCTCAGTTTGACATGCCTATCACCCGAAATGCCTTTTGTATTTCACTATTTCGATTCAACTGTCAGCATTCCTTCTCCTGATCTGAAGGTTGATCAAGAACTAATAAATTTCTATCTTGAATTCTCTTAACCACAATACATGACGTGGAGTGCTCAAAAGATAACATCGGTTAAGGTATTGAAACTGACTCCTGCGGGTTCATTTATAAATTTCAAATTTAAACTGACCTGATGATCAGACAATTCGGTCCATATGATCTCTTTGGCCGATCTACCAAATCTGAATCCACTTGATTGGATCCTTCTTAACAACATTTTGTTGACTGATCAAAAGCAGTATCAGACGATTATTGATCATCTCAAGAGAATGTTAGCCTCTTACATCATTGAGGTTGCAAAGATGGATTAGGAGATTGAAAGTGTTTTAAGGAAGAAGCCAGCTGTCAAACTGATTGGGAAGATTCGCGATGTGAACAACATGCAGATGGGTAAAATTGATTCACAATATCACACCGTCATGTTCACTAAAGGTGAAGGTCAAAAGTTTGTGTTTGTTCTCGATGATAAGCATTTGTTCTCCACTTCGTGTTTAGAGCATATTATTGATATCATACACAGGTGCAAACTGAATAGTTAAAGTGATAAGAAGAACTTCACAGATATGCTTCGGTGGTACATTTCGTTTTGCCAAACTCTTCTTGCCATCATACCGATGTTATTCTAGACGGTGAAGAAAAGCACTCTTGCTAAACCAACTTGATCTCTCAACCCAATTAACGCAAAGGGGAGATTTTTGAGTCTAAGAAGTTGCGTCTTTAGGCTTAGATCTTCAGTCCATTTGTATACTCGGTCTGGGCCTGTCCAGCTGTGTTTAATTTGTTTTAGGGTTTAGTATGTATGTATGTATATATATATATATATATATATATATATATATATATATATATATATATATATATATATATATATATATAAATATTTAGTGCATGCATGCATTATATCAAAAAGAGCTTCTTAATTATTATTTTATTTATCGTGTACCGTAACCCTAGCCTAGCTCTACAGTAGAAATTCTCATTGAATTCTTCTCAGGTGGAGCATATTAATCATTCAACACTCGTTTGACTCATCTTGGTGTTATCGCTTTCTATTACTTGTTTTCATTTCATTGATATCTGATTGAATCTATCGATCTTAGAGAATATTTTTCTTATCACCAACCTTTAGCACTTCACGAGTGCTAGAGGCGAGTCTCAGAGCACTAGACAGATCCAAAAATAAGAGCTTTTGGCTAAGAATTTATGCCCCCGCAGAGCCCGGTTGTTAGCCGAACGTCCCGGTAACTGAGTTATGCTTACCCTACTTCAAGTATAACTTATGTTTAAGTTCAATATCGTTATTATGAACTTAGAAACAATAAGTATATTATAAAATATAATATACAAAGTGTGATTATAATATCCTATAACTACTCGCGGTACGGGGAATCTGGTTTGAAGGGCCACACAGGGTTGTTAGATTTTAAAAGTGTTATAATGCCAAAATGGTCCTGCCCTCCGGTGTTTAATGTCTAGCCCCTGTCTGTACATAGTGGTTGAAAAATATTCTTTCACACTTATAAAACAATATTGCTCGTCATTAGTCGCAATAAATATCACGCTAAAATCTAGTGGTTATAATACAAGGTCTCGTCTAAACAAATTATATTGTTAAGAAGCGAAACACTTTCTATGTTTGGAATCATCACTTTATCAAGTGAGTGCATAATTAATTTCATCTTACACATAGATATGAAGTATTTACTATAAATTACTGGCTATGAGTGCATATTATTTTTGTTCCTCATATCTATGCCGGATGAACGATTTATACATGTTTTAAATGATTTAAACTGTATATGTATTTTATATCTACAAATATGTTGGGCAGAACATGGGTAGATGAATGATGAGGGATGGGAGATGATATAAATGATAATAGAGTAAATTACACGAATGGTCCCTATAGTTTTGGGTAATTTACGCGTTTGGTCCCTAACTCATTTTTTAACTCGGAAGGTCCCTACTGTTTGTTTTTGTTACATGTTTGGTACCTGTCTTACCTAAAAAAACTATTTTTCCCTTGATTTTTAAATTTATTTAAATAAACACATTCCCAACCCCACCCCCTCATCTTACCTTACGTACCCTACCATTTTTCCTTATTTAAATAATAGTCTTTTTATATAAGACAATGACCAAGTGCATAACAAAAACAAACAGTATGGACCAAGCGTATAACAAAAACAAATAGTAGGGACCTTCCAAGTTAAAAAAATAAGTTAGGGACTAAGCTCGCAAATTACCCCAAACCATAGGGACCACTCTTGTAATTTACTCATGATAATATTGGTAGTTGTGTCACAACCTATAGATGTTTTTTAACCATGATGTACTTTAAAACATTGTAGCAGTTGAACCTAAAGGATAATATCGGTATATGCGTCTAATAGAGAATATCATAATCCTGGCAGCTACGCCTAATAGAGAACATCATAATCCTAGCAGTTGCGCCTAAATGATAATATCGATAGTTGCGCCTAATAGAGAACGTCGTAATCCTGGAAGCTGCACCTAAATGATTATATTGGTAGTTGTGCCTAATAGATAACATTGGCAGCTGTGCAATAGGCAAACGATGGACTTCGTGCCAATTCCTTGGGAAAATCCTTTGGAATGAATGAGTGAATGATAGATGATTCATAGGGTAGATGCTTAAGAAATAAAGAAGATAATGGGGATGGGTAATTGGGTTAATTGTGTGATGATGAAACATAATAACTTTACTATTGTGGGTTGAAAACCCTATGTACTCACCAGGTTTCCCAACCCGATCCACTTAGTTTATTTGTATCACAAGTGTCAATACGAAGCTACATTACACTGAGAGATTAAAGATGATGCATATCACTAGTGTATATGAATGTAATGTCTGTTTATACTTATGTTTCTGTATTGACAATGACATCCTAAAGTTTTAATACAAAAAATACATTTATTTGAAAATGCTTTGATAATATATTTATCATGTTTTTTCTGGGAATAAATTCCGCAATATTATTCTTTAAAAAGGATACTCTGATTTTCAAATAAGCATAAATAAAAATTTTAAAATAACCATGAAAATGGGGATGTCATAGTTGTTATCAGAGCATTAGTTTAAGAGACTTAGGAATTTTAGGAAATTTCTAGACTTAAACTTAGAAATATTTTGTGATGATCGTGAGGAGTGTGTTTATTATATTTTAGGTAGTACACCTGAATAGACACAAGCATTAGCTTATTTAGGGAAGATGCCTAAATTGCTTTTATGTGTTAAATGACTTATGTTATAAGATGCCTTATATGATTTATGATGCTATCGTTTGATCGGGTCTTTGGCCTATTTCTGATCAAATCTGGAAATTTTATGTGCTCAGGTTTCTAAATGTTTAACTACAGTATTAGAACTGACATGTAACTTTTTCGGAGTAATAAGGAGGATTACGCGTCTAAACCTTCTCTATCTTAAATTTCTTGTCTTGAATAACAATTACGGTGTATGGAATGTCATGATAAGGATTCGTACCAGACTGAGCAAATAGATGAATTAAGAAAGCTAATGATAGTGAATGATACCTATCGAAAGATACCGTAAGAGAGGTATCTTGCATTTAGAATGCGTATAATAAATAATACTTCTAGTACATGAAAATTATATTTTCGATTAGTAGAAATAAATATTTTTGGTACAATCCCTGAAGTTATCCCATCATATGGCATTTCCACCACCAACCAAGTTAAAGCAGAATTGATGATTAAGGATACGCATGGAAGAAGTCCTAGTAGAGTCTAGGGACTTTTTCATGAGTATTTGGACATATTCTGTGACATCTCCAAAATCACGGCCAGAAAAGACCGATTTTGTTAATGCTTTATAAAAATCAGAGTACTTCATTTTATAAAAAGGTTGCGGAATTTGTTCCCAGAAAAACATGGTAAATACGTTATTAAAACATTTTCGAAGAAACGTATTTATTTCATTTTAAAATGTTTGGGATGTCATCGTTAATACCGAAACATAAGCATAAACAGAACTTACAATGATTTACACTAGTGATCTACATCTCTTTTAAATCTCTCAGTGTAATGTCACTTCACTTCGTCACCTGTGATATACATAAACTAAGTGGGTCAGGTTAGGAAACCTGGTGAGTACATAGGGTTTTCAACCCACAATAATATAATTACTATGTTCAATCAAACAATCAACCCAATTACCCATCCCCATTATCTTCTTTACTCTTTAAGGATTTAACCCAAGAGTCATCTATCCTGCATTCGTTTATTCCGAAGTCCCTTACCTCCAGGGTTATAGGACTGACACTAAATCCATAGCTGCCAATGTTCGTTCATAAAGCACTAATTCCATAGCTGCTTTAGTCTATTCATCGGGTACTAAATCCATAGCTACCAGTCTTTATCTAATAGGTACTAAGTCCATAGCTACCAATGTTCAACAGGTACTAAGTCCATAGCTACCAATTCCCAACAGGTACTAAATCCATAGCTACCAACGTTTAACAGGTACTAAGTCCATAGCTACCGGTGTTTGTCCCATAGGCACTAAGTCTATAGCTGCCAATGTATACTCACATCATCTTCTATCTCTCATCATTCATCTACCCATCTCATACCCAACATATTCGTATATATAAAATACGTATACAGTTTAAATTCTTTAAAACATGTATAAAACGTTCATCCAGCATAGACAGCAAGTATTCAAATAATATGCACACATAGCACGTAGTTTATATAAAATACTTCATATCTATGTGTAAGATGAAAGGGACTATGCACTCACCTGAGTAGGTGGTGACTCAGCACTCGGACAGCGCTTCGATACTCTCAAAATGATGTTCCTTCGATAAAACCTAGTACCGATACCACTAGGGTTTAGTTTAACGATAACCGCGACACATTAATCAGTTTGACTATTATTAAGCGTTAATAATGCTCAATATAACTCATAATAATAGCCCAAATAATTATTTTAAGGACCTAATAACATTCCTATAATTATTTGAAAGCTAAATTAAAAATTGCGTAAGCGTAGCACACTTACAGCGAATTTTATCGAAAACCGGAACTTAATTGGAGCAGCGTTTTGAAACCGAAAAACTCCTTTTTCTCGGGACTCCGGGAGCCTCGGGGCTTCCTTAGGGTGCTAGGGGTTCACCTAGACTTTAGGGATGGTTTGGAACCTTAGAGAGAGAAAGAAACTAGAGAGAGAATGAGAATTGGTGTGTGAAATTCGGAGGAGTTCGCACCTTTTTTATAGGTGCTAGCAGCCTCGGTTACGCTGGGCGTAATGCTCGAATAAGGGTGCCAGCTTCGCACCAGCTAGCTCGCAACACCAGAAGAGGTAAGGCGGGGTACGCGGGGCGTAAAGTGAAGGCGACGTGTTCTTCATCCGAAGCGAGATCTGATCAGCGATGGACGGCCCACAATGCGCCACGTCATCAGCTCCTTATCAGCCTTCGCAAATTGCATTCTTGACTTCTAAAAATTATAACTTTAGCATACGAGCTCCGTTTTCGACGTTCTTTATATCCACACGAAGGTGGGAACATACTCTACAACTTTTGTTTAGACTTCGTTGGCTAATTTTGACTCGATTTTAAATTTTATATTATCAACGGGCCGGGATAGGATTGGTCCGTTAAATCCTCATAACTTCTTCATCCGACGTCCGTTTTCGCCCATCATTTTCTCGTTATGCTACTTTTAACGAGATCTTCGATTCTCGTTTAGGTCGTGTCGGCTAAAAATCACTCGATCCAATATTCGAATTTCGGGCTGTACACCGCTATTCCAAAACTTCGAAAAATCATAACTTCTTCATACGAAGTCAAATTTGGGCGTTCTTTTTATCGATGTTCTTAGTTTAACATATTCTACGACTTTTGTTTAGATCGCTAAGGCTAAATCTCGCTCTATCGTAAATTCACTATTTACGCTTCCCGGTATCGTGCCGGTTCCGTCGCGAAACTTCAACGGGTCATAACTTCTTCGTTATAACTCAGATTTCGGCGTTCTTTATATGTACGGAAACCTTGTGACATATAATACAACTTGGTTAAGATTAGTTATTCAATAATCTTTTGTCGAAAAGTCGTTTTCGACTCCTATTGCCTCTAATTTGACTAGCCCGGATTTGCGGGCGTTACATGTTCATATGTGTTAAATTGTTTTATGATTTTAGGGAATAAGAACTTGGGGATTGCGAGACAATACTTAGGAAGAGTATGACTAGGTGTGAAAGGAAGTAAAGGCCTATAGTACTGGAAGCACATGACTCACACTTGGATCAGGGAAAGTCACAAGGTTACTAAGGCACTAGTAATTGATCCCATTTTAATCATGTCCGTCGTTACCATTTTTCGGTATTGACTAAAAAGATGATTGTTGTTACGACCCTAGTGGTCCTATCAAATCGAGTCTGTCTAAGATGAGTGTGTTATGTGGTTCAGAGAATCAAGATCGATATAACATCCGATTTATGCTAGAAGATTGAAGCGAAAGATAATCGAAGTGATCAATAAAAGTATCACGATCACCATTAAAGTAAAGAAGCTTGTACCAAGAATTATTACATGTTAGAATATGATTATTTCACATTAGAACATGAAAGAAGTTATATACCATTCTGGAATTTGTCTCAAAAATATCAGAGTCTAAGCATTGCATCATATGATGAGAGGTCAATAGAACATGATCCATTGGTCTGTTATAAAAATCGAATTAACGAACCTATCTTATGATAAGTAGACGTCTGTGACATTCCCAAAATCACGGCCAGAAAAGACCGGTTTAATTTATTTTTTTAAAATGATTTCAGAGTAATACTTTAATTAAAAGAGTTACGAAATTTGTTCCCAAAATGAAATATGATAAAAATAAGATTTACCATTCAGAGTAATACTTTAATTAAAAGAGTTACGAAATTTGTTCCCAAAATGAAATATGATAAAAATAAGATTTACCAAAGCATTTCTTAAGAAATGTATTTTTCATTATATTACAATACTCGGGATGTTATGTTCCGATAAACAGACCAAAAGCATAAACATTTCAATATAGACCTTACAACAGTTATTCACAACAACGGTCTATAATCCAAAAATAACTTAACAAGTCATCCAATATATGCTTTGGCGCCACTACCTGTAATACAAAGAAACTGAGTGGGTCAGGATTGGGAGCCTGGTGAGCATATAGGGTTTTCAACCCACAATAAGTAATTAAATTTATTTTCATCAACCAACAATAACCTAATTACCCATTCCCATTATTCTCATTTTATGTCCCTAAAACAACTAACACAAGGGACCTAGTCCTAGAATATTTCATCGGGGAGACAACAAATGCATTCAGGGGTTTCTTAGGAATATATGTCAAATAAGGCAACCATGAGGGGGATGGAGTACAGCGAATGAACACCCAAGTTCATTAACACCAATAGGTTGTGAGCCTGCTAGCGTTCCACAAGACTGTCTAGAAAAGTCTATGATCGTCATTTAAACTCCGCTAGATGACTGAATCAAAAACAACATTGATGCCTCTCTTCATATTAACACACATCAACTATCTACCCATTCTTTATCCAACACTTTTGTAGATAAAAATACATATACAGTTTAAAATTTGTATAAAACATTTATTCAACACTTATTTCAAAATGAACAAATAATGTACAAACACATAACACGTATTTTATATAGAATACTTTGTATCAGTGTGTTAGAAAAAAAGGAATAAACAATTACTTCAAATAAACAACAATATATATATATATATATATATATATATATATATAGACACACTCACGCACACACATAATACATATTTCAAAGCAAATACTTCGTATTTATGTCTTAGAAGAAAGTGACCACATACTCACTTGATCAGAAGATGATCGGACAACACTTCAGCTTGTAATGGTAGTATTCTTCGGTGAAACAGGGTGATCTCCACAAAAACTGGACTTCTTGCGGGCAGAGCTTCGACTCAGGAATTTTACTTCTCGGGATCTTCGAGGCTTCGGGACTTACTTAGGGTCCCGAGAATGACAGCGGGGCATCGGGGGGTTAAAATAGGGCTTAGAGAGAGTATCGGGAGTGGGAGAGTAAAAGATGAGAAACCAAACTCAACTTACCCTTGAATTCTAAAAAATGCTAGGCTCACCTCGTGGGCTCGATACGTCATTGCGTTCATCATGGCCACTTTCCCTGGAAGACGTCCACCATCTGTTCACCTCGTGAGCTCTGACACAGCCTTGGGGTTCACGCCCCGAACTTCATAAATTCATATCTCTTGCATACGAGCTCCGTTTTCGACGTTCTTTATATCCACGTGTAGGTGAGATTATGCTCTACAACTCTCGTTTAGACTCCATTGGCTAATTTTGAATTTATTTTTATTATATTATTTTTGTAGGTCGCGACAAGAAAACTCTGTCATAAATTCATAACTTCTTCATCTGACGTCCGTTTTCATCTGTCTTTTTTACCGTTGCACTACCATTGATGAGATCTTCGATTCTCGCTCAGATTGTTTCGCCTAAAGACCGCTCGATCTCAAATCGAGTATTCGGGCTTTATACTGCTAAGCTGAAACTTAGAAAAATCATAACCTCCTCATACGAAGTCAGATTTGGACGATCTTTTGATGCACGCTCTCGGTTTAACGAACTCTACAATTTTCCTTTAGATCACTAATGATAAATATCGCTCTACCGTAAGTTCACATTTTACGTCATTCGGCGTTGCCGGTTCTGTCGTGAAACTTCGACATGTCATAACTTCTTCGTTATAACTCGGATTTTGGCGTTCTTTATATCACCGAAATCCTTGTTTCGACCACTACCACTTTATGTAAAGATATCGGGTTTATCTCACACTTAAATTTTGACTCTTATTTTATCCTTTATTTAATTATATGACACAATTAAGCAATAAATACATAATTCACAGAATATTCACATAATTTATCATTAACACTTCAAAAAAAGTTACAAGGGTTAACCTAGACTATTACATCAACAATAATTCTTAGCCTGGAAGCGCGGGCATTACAATTCTCTCCCCCTTAGGATGATTCTGTCCACGGAATCACACATCAACAAACAAATGCGGATAGCGACTCAACATGTCACTCTCCGTTTCCCAGGTGAGATTTGGCCCATTCGATTGATTCCAACGAACAAGCACTAATTCGACCATCTTGCGTCAAAGCTTCTTAGTCTTTTGGTCAACAATTGCCTCTGGTTCTTCAATTAACCTCTTTTTTTCATCAATTCTCAATTCAGAAATTAGAATTATATCGGGAACTTCTCCTGTGAACTTCATGAAAAGTGTTATGAATACCATCTAGTTCTTCTGGTAGTTCTAGCTTGTAAGCTTGGTTCCCAATCCTCTGAAGAACTTTAAACGGTCCAATGAACCTTGGAGTCAACTTTCCCCTTTTACCAAATCTTATAAGTCCCTTCCACGAAGAGACTTTAAGAAAAACCGAATCTCCAACTTTAGAAGTCATCGGCCTTCGCTTCTTGTCAGCATAGCTCTTTTGATGATCCTGAGCTGCTAACATTTTTTCTCTAATAATTTTCAACTTTTCAGCGATTTGATGGACCATCTTGGGCCCCATAAACTGCTTTTCCCCAGCCTCAAGCCAACAAGACGGCGTACGACACTTCTATCTGTACAAAGCTCTATAAGGTGCCATCTTTATGCTCAAGTGGAAACTATTATTGTAGGAAAATTCTACCAAAGGTAAATGTTCATCCCAATTACCTAGGAATTCTAGGGTACATGCCCTCAACATATCTTCAAGTGTTTGTATCGTTCTTTCACTCTGACCATTAGTCTGCGGATGGTAAGCTGTACTTAAACACAACTTGGTACCCATTTCCTCTTGTATACTTTTCCAAAACCTTGAGGTGAAACGACTATCACGATCCGATACAATCGTTAATGGAACACCGTGAAGCCTCACAATTTCCTTCACGTAAGAATTCGCAAGCTTATCCGTAGACCATCTCTCATTGGCTGCTATGAAGTGCGCACTCTTAGTGAAGCGATCAACAACCACCCAAATCATGTCATGACCATTCTGTGTTCTGGGTAGTTTAGTGACAAAATCCATTGCAATGTCTTCCCATTTACCCATAGGTATAGGTAAAGGTTCTAAACTCCCGTATGGTTTCTGATGTTGTGCCTTAACTCTAGCACATGTCACACAATCGGCCACATACTTTGCAATATCAAGCTTCATCATCGGCCACCAGTAGCAGGGTTTCAGGTCCCTATACATTTTAGTGCTACTAGGATGAATTAGGTACATGGTTTTGTGAGCTTCTTCCATCAGAAGATCTCTAATTCCTCCGGACTTAGGTACCCAAATCCGATCTTGGAACACCTTTAGTTCGTGATTGTTTATACCGAACATGAACGTTTTACCCAAACGTTCCTCCTTTCGGTCATTCTTCTCTGAAGCTTTTCCTTGAGCTTTCTTTATACTATCCACAAATTGTCAATACAACTTCTATTCTCAACGCTCTTGGCCTATTTCTTTCAACATTGACTTTCCGACTGAGAGCATCAGCAACAACATTAGCTTTATCGGGGTGTTAAGTATCTCATAGTCGTAGTCCTTGAGTAATTCTAGCCAATGTCGTTGCCTCATATTCAATTATTTCTGATTAAAGAGATATTGGAGATTCTTATGATCAGTGAAAAGTTTGCACATCGTGTCATAGAAGTAATGCCTCCATATTTTTAGTGCAAATACTACCACGACCAGCTCCAAATCATGAGTAGGGTAGTTCTTTTCGTGCACTTTCAACTGTCGAGATGCATATGCTATCACCTTTTCTCTTCGGGTCAAAACACAACCCAACCCAACACCTGGCGCATCGCTATATACAGTGAAGTCTTCGACTCCGTCGGGTAGAGAAAGAATCAGTGCTTCACATAGCTTTTTCTTTAGCAATTCGAATGTTTCCTTATGCTTATCACTCCAAGCATAAGTAGCTCCCTTGTGGGTCAAAGTTGTTAATGGAGTAGCGATCAAGAAAAGCCTTGGATAAACCTTCGGTAATATCCGACTAATCCCAAAAAGCTTCGGATCTCTATGGGACTTTTCGGTTGTTCCCACTTCATCACAGCTTCGATCTTTGTTGGATCAACCATTATCCCTTTTTGGTTGACCACATTACCCAAGAATTGGACTTCACGAATCCAAAAATCACATTTGGAGAACTTTGCATACAGCTCCTCCTTCTTCAAAACTTCTAACACTTCTCGTAAGTGTCTGCCATGCTCCTCTTGGCTTTTCGAGTAAATCAGAATGTCATCTATGAACACTATCACAGATTTATCAAGGAACGGAGTGAAAACCCAATTCATTAAATCCATGAACACTGCTGAAGCATTGGTTAGTCCAAACGACATAACCAAGAACTCGTAGTATCCATATCTAGTTCTAAATGCAGTCTTCTCGATATCTTGTTCTCTTACCTTGAGCTGATGATATGCTGACCTAAGATCGATCTTTGAAAAATAACTTGAACCTGGTAGTTGATCGAATACGTCATTATTCCTTGGCAATGGATACCTATTCTTTATCTTTGCCTTATTCAATTCTCTTTAATCAATGCACATTCTCATGCTTCTGTCTTTCTTCTTCACGAATAACACCGGAGCTCCCCAGGATGATGAACTAGGTCTAATGAAGCCTTTGTCTAATAACTCCTGAAGTTGCATCATCAGCTCCTTCATCTCCATTGGTGCTAATCGGTACGGTGCTTTTGCTATTGGCGTGGTTCATGGTAACAAGTCTATTCTGAACTCCACTTGTCTATCAAGTGGTAATTGTCACACCTCCGAACCAGACGGCGGAAACGTCCGAGGGCTCGCGTGACTAAAATTGAATATCATCACAATGAATATACATGAATCATAACATAAACATCACCATGCATAAATTGTTTGATAGTTTTCAAAAGCATAACACCCTAACGTACTCGGTATTACTCCTTAGCTTACCTGTTACCTGAGAATACAAGTTATTTTGAAAAATGTAAACATATGGAATGTTGGTGAGTTCATAAGCATGGTTGTTATGAAAATGTTTTGTGTAGTTTATAAAACCCAGAAAATCCGATATTTTAAGAAAAAGACAATTGTTTATATCAAAGTGTGAAGATTCATAGGTTTATGCGTGAATGATTTCATAGCGTGTATAAATGAAATTTTTTGCATCGTAGTTATTGAAAAGTACAATGAATGGTGTTGATTTCCTCGAAAAACCTAATGTTTTCCGATCAGACGATATAATTGTTTCAAAATTGTTAAACCATCACAACGAATGATTATGATTTTTCCCTGATTACTCAGATAGTATTAGATTTGTTTATGTGAGTCATTATAACCATGCATGATAATGACTGGTTCGTCTGTCTTGACATTCTAACGAACGTCGGAATTGATCTTAAGAATTTGTCACCCTAGACTGGTTGAGTCTAACTGTAGCGAACATCTGAGGTGTGGGGGAGTCACCCCATATAAATCTATACACAAACTCTCGCTCTCCCTCAAGGAGACTTTGATTATAACTACAGACTACAGACGACCCATAGAGGTGCCGCCCGCTATTACTCACTAAATCTAACATGAATTTGATTACCATTGATTAACGACCTGTATATGTTTACTGAATTGAAGGTATGACTAATAAACGAGGAGAAGAGGATTACAAAGTCCTACTAATCCCACGTATTATTTATGGCTATTGGGTATACGATAGACACGTTGGCCCATTTCACATTTGATTCACTTGAACCTTACTAGCAATGCTAATGGGCCACTAAGGCCCAATAGCACTTAAAAGCCATTAAGGGTCTCTTTAATATGAAATTGGATCATAAAAGGCCCAATAACATTTATTATTATCCTTTGGGCCCAAAGGTCGTGTTAATGGGTCACAAAGGCCCAACAAGCATGATTGGAACTTTCAAGCCTAAAGATTTGAATATTTAATTGTTTTAGGGATTGCATGATTGTCAGAAAGATTGATTTTTAGATTCGTAACGACACGAGGCCGGTTGGTTACTTATAACGATATTTAGAATTTCATTTATATTTGTGTTTCTATTTTTCGTAAGTTGTAGTTTGGTGTTTTTGACTCAATATCTTAAAAATAAAATCAATGACTCAAAAATATTGGTTTGAACCCTTTCAGCCATTCTTTAGTAAAAAAAATAAAAATTTTAGTCCTTTATAAAAAAAAAAAAAAGACATTTTAAGCTCTTAAACCATTTTCTTGACACTTTTGACCCATAGACTTGTTCAAGTGATATTTTTAGCTCAAAACTTATTCTTTGGCAGTTTCAGCTCTTCCAGAAAAGTGTTTTTCGGTTAAAGCCCAAACTTGTGCAACTTTTACAATTTTGGCCCAAAATCCAAAAACTTTACATTTTGATCCTTGTTTGGGAAAATATCATTTTAATCCCCTTAATTAATTTTGTTTACTCTTTTTCCCCTTGTTTTGAGAATTTTACCATTTCAACCCCTTGAAAAACAACTTTTTCGAAAATTTGGGCGTAAAGGTTGAAAAGCCCAAGGTTTAGCCCATTAGGCTAAAATTTACACTTATAGTCCTTTTAAAAATCAAGATTGTTATAATAACTCATATTTTAGCTGATTTGACCTTTTTGACCCTTATAAAACCATAAATGACATTTATATCTCATCTTTTACTTATTTGTGAAAAATGGTTCATAATTTGGATTTGTATTTTGTTTTGCTTATTTTGAACTTGTATAATACTTTGATCTTGATAATAACATGTTTTAAGATGTTATTGAACGTATGCTTCCTAGTCATGGTTAAGGATCTCGGCTAGATCATGATTTATCACACATATTTATCAAATAAATTCAAGAAATCACACATATCATACAAAAACACATAGATCTACACATCTTACTTGTATTCTCCCCCATAAATCTTGTAAAAACCGAAAATAATGGGGTATGAACTCAACTTTGCTTGTTGATTTCAATTTAAAGAAGAGATGGAAGATTTTGATGTTATTTTTGGCCCTAGCAAGCTTTCTTGGGTTGATTTTGATCTTAGAGGTTTCTAGGATGATGATCATGAGTTTATATGAGTTAAGAAGAGATTTTTGATAAAACAAAGAGTCTGATTATGGATCCAAGCATCAACTTACCTAAGATGATGATTTTTGTGGAATAACCTCCTTGAAAAGCTCTTAATCTCGAGATTTTTGAGGGAGAAGTGAAAGTGTTCTTGAGAGAATTTGGAAAGAGTTGGAATGAATTATGTGTGTGTGTGTGTGTATCTACTCTCGGCCGAAGGTAAGAAGAAGAAGAAGAGGGAAAAGAGAGATATGGATGTGATGGATGCATGGAAACATGAGAATGGTGCATGAAAGTATAGAAGTTATTGTTGGATTAGTGTCTAAGTCCATAACTATTTTGGTATGTACTTGACCCGATGGTGCATGGTCCTTTTGGGTTGCCTTCACCAAAGCAACTTGATTGGAGAAATGAATAAAGAGAGAGAGGATAATATGATTTATTAATATGTTATAAGAATAATATATTAAAGGAGAAATCATATTTGTTTAATTAATATTGGTCAATAATTAATTGAGAATTAGTTTTGTGATCAAATGTAATTAATTAAACTAGAGGGGCTGATTTGTAATTATGTGATAGTTACAAATAAGGTAAGGATTATCTTATTTATATGGTGGACGAATTTAAGGTTGGAAAGCCTTAGAATTCGAGTATGATAAGGATTCAAGGATTATCTTATTGGTTGCTTAATGGATAATCAACTAGATAAGGATAATGACTGAAACCCTATCTCTACACCTATATAAACACCCCTAGGGTCATGAATTCGTGTATCCCTTCCCAAGAGGTCCTAGATATGAATTCTAACCTCTCACCTCTCTCTTTATACCTTCTCCATTTGCTTATGGTGTTTGTGAGCCATTAGAGGAGTGACACTTGTGACTCTAAGCCTTCCAAAGTCAATACAAGGAGGAATTGGGATTGTTATTGCTACATAACAATCAAGGTATGATCTTAAACCTAATTACATATTAATATGATTACTTGTATGCTAGAATTAGGGTTTATAGTCTTGGATTCAAAGCATGTACAATAGAGAAACCTAGATCCAAGCATTAGGGTTTGTATGAGCACATACGATGTCTTATGACCAAAACCCATCAGTGGTATCAGAGCCTAGCTTGGTTTCAATTGTATTGATGCTTTGTATAACTGGAAAATTCGATTTTTTAGATTGTGGAGGCTGGACTCGCCGAGTCCATGGCTGAACTCGCCGAGTCCATGCAGACTCAACGAGTCCATGCCTGACTCGACGAGTCAACTCGTCAGATAATGTTTATCTCGGGATTTCTTGCTGTTTTTGCATATGGATAGTTACCTTATCATGTTAGATCAATATAAATCCGATTTTATGATATGTTCTTGACCTAATTAAAGATAATTATCAATTAACAAGATAATTGTTTCCTTATAAGATAATTGATTAATTATTTTGAGTAAATTGATAAATTGTTTTGCAAGAAATCATTAAACAAATCAAATATGGATAATTATGTAACTAAATGTTAGTTTAGATTATTTGTTATTTGATCCTTATAGTTATGAAAAGTTTCATATTTTCCCATTTAGGTTTTATAGTTTAAAATTGAACCCAAAAGTTTTGAAGTTTTGAAATTTAAATAGTTAAAACCCTAATGTTTTGAAATGTTTCAAAACTTGCCATCAAGTTTTGGAATTTAAAAGTTGATTAAAAGTTTAATTAAGAATGTTAAATTCTAAAACCCTAGTAAAGTTTTGAAAAGTTCAAATCACACCCTTATGGTTTTATTAATTAATTAAGGAGTATAATTAAAAGAGATTTAATAAATCCATAAAGGTTTAGGTTAACCTTTTAATTGAATTAAAAGTGTAATTGTTAAAGTTAACCATATAGTATTTTAAAAGTATAAAATACACCCTATACTATATATAACATTAAAAGTCTAATGTTATATATATGTATGAGTAAAAGTCAGTCTTACCGTTAGTAGGCCTCATTCACGAAGCTGGTCTATAAGGGGTGTTTAAGGAAATTGCCTATAAAATGGCGATTGAATGGGTATCCACTCTTACCCACCGCACTCTTGACTAGTGGAGGGTCGTTAGCCGAACGGGTAGGATAGGACGAAACCTTCCATTATAAGTATAATGAAATACAAAGTAACTAAATGTTTTTTCAAATTCCCAATCTTAGTTACTTAGGCAAAAGTGAATTGATGCAATTCCATGAAATTACACTTTGTGCCCTTGCGAAGACGTTAGTGGAGCGTGTGTGGTTTACCGGCACACTAAATGGTTCTAAGCAAATGTAGCAAAGGGTGACTCAATGTTTGTCATAGTTCGGTGGAGCGTGTGTGGTTTACCGGCACATCGAATAGGTGATTGTAACATGTGAGGGCACCATGTAGTTTGCATGGTTATTCACACCCGCTTTGTGATCCTCGGCATCCCAGTCACAAACAAGAGGGGCATATCGAGATTTAAACATGCCATTGAAATGTTCGATGGATCTCAAAGGATCTAGGAGTTTTCATAGATTTAAAACTTAAATTTCTTTTTCGTTTTTCATGGTGGAAATTAGTGAATCATCATTCACTTACCTTCAAATGTTCTGCAATTTGGGTTACGGCATCCCTCTCCCGAGTTGTAGGATATTGTGTTGGGTCCTAGCCTTAGTATTTCATTTGGGTAATTTACCAAGGACTCAATCAATCAACTAACTTGAATTCATTTTTTCTCCCGATGTCAAAGTTCGACAACTATGGTCTTCTCAAATCCCGTGGAACAAGCATTCCACATCAAGATGATATTCCATGATTCGATCGAGGAACAAGAAATCATGCTTCACTTCCTCCTCCTCCTCCAATTATTCTCCCTAACCCACAAGATTGTAAAATTGAAAGGTTCAATATCACTCAGGCCCTTTTGGCATGTAAACATAAAGAGAGCAAGTCGGTGTGTGCACACGTCTTAGGGATGAAGTCACACATTGATAGATTAAGAATGATGGGATCCGTTGTCGGTGAAGCGATGGCTGTTGATTGGGTTCTTCAGTCACTTCCTAACTCATATAGTGAGTTCGAAAGAGAGTACTATATGATGAACTACGACGTGACCCTTATAAATCTCACCTATATGCTTATTGTTGCTGAATCTGCAATGATTTGGTGCAATAGAAAAGCAAAGTTGATTGGTGAATTTGCCTTCAAGACCTCTATGGATATAGACAATGGCAATGAAAGACATGCAATGATCGAAAAAGTTTGATCATAAGAGAAAGGCGATGTCTGAAGTAGTTCCATGTGTTGTTCCAAAGGAGTCAATTTGCTTTTATTGCCAAGAGAAGGGGCATTGGAGACAAAGTTGCCCTATCTACCTAAGAGATCTAAGAGATGGGAGAGTCAAAAGTATGACTACGCTTTAGGTAAGAATCCACTATCTAACTCCATTAAGTTCCTATTCATTGATTCTTAATACATGATGTGATAAGATTGCATTTGAATTTTTTGAAGGATCGGTGAAAAGAAAGGAAGCTTGATAAGAGAGCAAGATGAATCTAATCACAAGTGATGGATCTTGATCGCATGGACTTGAAGATTGGATTTTGAGCTTAGATAGTTATGATAGAGTTGTTAGAAATTTTCCTTTTACATAGTTTTCAATAGATTTTGCATTGTAAGGACAAATGTTTTTCCGCTGCTTTTATAAATAAAACAAATTTTGTTTAACTTATTTATTTGTTTACTTCCTTGCAATGAAATCGTTATGTGAAAATTGATGTTTGCATATTTCTACAAAGAATGGATATGATTCTTAGTTATGTTATTTATGGAAATGTCGAGAATTTACCAAATAGGGAGAGTTTCTCATCGCCCAAGTTTCAATTGGACAGAAACTTAGAATCATGTAACTTGGTTGCATGATGAATGAGAAATTTCGTATTTGGAAATTGGACTAATTCATTGACAAAGTGTCAAGTGAAGGACTAGGAGATCGAGTACACAAAGTTGTGTGTTGATCAAGTTCACCATAAGAGTAACAAAGATATTCGTCATGATTTACTAAAGGCTTAGTAAATATGATTACACTTACAAGATTAAGTGTAATTTTGAATTGATTAAAGGGTTTAGATCAATAGCAAAACGAATAAGAAGAATCAAGTAGGCAGAAAGATAAGAGTTTCTCCATTCTAAGAAGAAGGGAGAGTAGCTTTTATGCTTTATGATAGGTCTTACTGATTAAGAACCATATCTCAATTGATCCTCTAATGAGTCTTGGTACAATTGTATGTCCAAGAAGAGGAATCAAAGATTGAAGAAATGGTCAAATCAAGAAGTCAATCATACTTCGTTCCAAAACAAGTCTTAAAGTTAAGATTGTGACAATGAGTGAAAAGTATTAAAGGTTTATAACATTCATCAAATGTGGAAAGTTGTGATGTCTTGGATAAGACAAAGACCAACTAGGACCAATTTATGAAGTGTTTTGATAAAAGCTACACTAACTCTAGAATATTTGGTTGTCAACAAATGTTTATTGACAAGAGAATCTCATATGTTAAGGAGTCAGTGGGAATCTTAATGGTCTGGAAAGGTTTCAAGAACAAATCAAATAAACCTTATCGATCATCTGCTAGAGTTGAGGTTTACAACCTATCGTGTTGAGAATATTTTGATTATGTGTTGTTCCAATTGAGTTAATTATGCATGTGAGTCCTATGAGTTCTCATTTTGAACGCATAAAAGGTAAGGCACCTTAATCAATGAAAGGTACATTGATAGGAAAAGGTGAGCTACTTAACTACTTGGAAGACATGGTGGGCAGCTGTACTACCATAAGACAAGAAATCAAGATTAAGAAAGTTCGGTCCATATGAGTTTGAATTTGTCGTAAACTTTGGTTTTAACAAATTCACATGGATAGGAACAAATACACCATTTAAATCTAAGTGTCATAAGATTTCCTCCTTCATGAAAATGATTGTGAGGAAATGCTTTCACTAAGAAAGATTTTAAGAAGATAGTGATTGTAAAATTGCATTCTCGAATTCGATCATGGTTACGGTATCCCTTTCCATAATTTGAATTGTGAGGTTTGGCAATTAGTCTTAATTGTTGAGACACACATATGAACTATCTAAAGGCAAAGGTGTATAAGTTCAAGAAGCCTTGATAAAAGATTATCAAAGCACTAAGTATTAGAAACATGGACTTAAGAAATTCAATAGGTATTGTCTCTCTAAAAGTTAAGATGTTTATGAATACATGTCGAAGCTAGTGGGAGCATAAGTGTTATGTTTTATAATAATCATCATGATAGTGGGAGCATAAATGTTATGATTGTATGATTATTAAGGCAAGTATTGCATAGTTGGCAATATTAATTATAGAAAACAAGAGTCATACTTTGCAAAGTTGTAAGAGTTGAAAGGTTGTTTTGCTATAATTAAGGGAGAGAATATTATGCTTCATTTCAAATCTAAAGGATTAGGTTGTGAAATGTTGATAAATTTAGTCAAAGGTACATAGTGTGTTCTTAAAATTTCGATTATGATTACGACATTCCTCTTCACAATTCGAATTTTGAGAACATAGCAAATAAAACATTGTGCATCATGTCCCATACGCTTCGGGTATAGGATTGATTGCAAATGCTTTAATGTTTGACCATTCTAAAAATTTCCAAATGTCTAGCGCATTTAGAGGGAAAAGGGACTAGAATCGGTTTTGACTAAAATAATTAAACAACTATCAAAGGACAATCCAAAGTTCGACGAGGATTGGTCGCTTGTGAGTAGTTGGAAGTATAGTATTGGAAATTATGGAAATGTTTCCATATTGGATGGACCATATCGACATTATTAGGAATAGATAAGATTCTATTAAAAATAAGTTGTCATATGGAAAATATGGAAATGTATCTATATTGGGAATTGAATATTGAAAATCTATGTCTAGATTAGAAACTTTTATGCAAAAGGATGTTCAAAGGAATGTACTTTGAGTGAGGGACATCATATCTAAGGAATTGTCTTGTAACAATCTAAGTTAGAGGACTTTGTAATATCATTGGCAATAGTCTTTGTGACTTTGGTGCAGTGACATTACGAAAGGATTGTTGCATAAAGTGTTAGAATCTAGAATATTCTATAAGTAGCGAGAATTTGATAATCTTGCACTTAAGAAAATGGATTTGGAGTTGTAAAATGAGAATGATTGGAAATGTGTTCAATTTGTCTATTTCACAAAAGTAAGAACCATAGGTAAACATTGTGTGCATGCTAGGAGCATGGGACAAGTGTAATGATTCAAGTAAAAAGTTGATTACCCGAAACGACAAATAATGAGTAATCGATATGGTGATAAATAAAATGTGTTTTGTTTATAGTCAAAGGTTTGAGGCCATATGGGATTAGTATTATTCTTGTGTTTCACTTTGCATGTTTTGACTTCCAGAATAATTGAGTTTATTAAGAATAATCGAATTATTCAAACGGGCCACAGTCGTTCATATGTTAGAAGTAGATATGAATGAAGACTGTCATGAATTGGTGTGTGGATTGTCTAGAAAAGTATTAGACATAAGCAAATGTTTGCTGCAACGTTCATGAGTGCTTATGAATATGATTTGAGCATTGGATTAAACCCACACTCACTTGGATCACTATCTCGAGTGATTAGTGAGACGATAACATCTTATATTCTTGAAACCGAGATGTGTGAGTTGTATCTTGCTGATCAGTTGCACATTGATAATATGTAAACGCACCAGTAACTTGGTGTTATAAAACATATTGTTGTGTGTAATTCGGTGAGTGAGTGCAAGCGAGCATTGTATCAAAGTTTATCCGTTCCTTTTATCCAAAGTAGGATAAAAGTGATATCTTTGGGCCCCTCGATGGTTTAGTGATGACATACGTAAATGCTCGGCCGAGCTAGGGCTAATTTGATTTGTTCAGTTAGTCTGTCGTCATAAATCGGAAATCGAGATATAGTACAAAGAGAATGATTTGAAATCATATCTCATACGATATCTAGAATGGAGGAATATATGATCCCTTATCTAAGGACACGCGTATCTGATATGATCAGAGTTGACAGCGGCTTTGGAAAGCTATGATTGCAGATCAGGATCTGAAATCATATGCAGAACAGTTGTTAGACTTATCCAAGTGGGAGACTGTTGGATTAGTGTCTAAGTCCATAACTATTTTGGTATGTACTTGACCCGATGGTGCATGGTCCTTTTGGGTTTCCTTCACCAAAGCAACTTGATTGGAGAAATGAATAAAGAGAGAGAGGATAATATGATTTATTAATATGTTATAAGAATAATATATTAAAGGAGAAATCATATTTGTTTAATTAATATTGGTCAATAATTAATTGAGAATTAGTTTTGTGATCAAATGTAATTAATTAAACTAGTGGGGCTGATTTGTAATTATGTGATAGTTACAAATAAGGTAAGGATTATCTTATTTATATGGTGGACGAATTTAAGGTTGGAAAGCCTTAGAATTCGAGTATGATAAGGATTCAAGGATTATCTTATTGGTTGCTTAATGGATAATCAACTAGATAAGGATAATGACTGAAACCCTATCTCTACACCTATATAAACACCCCTAGGGTCATGAATTCGTGTATCCCTTCCCAAGAGGTCCTAGATATGAATTCTAACCTCTCACCTCTCTCTTTATACCTTCTCCATTTGCTTATGGTGTTTGTGAGCCATTAGAGGAGTGACACTTGTGACTCTAAGCCTTCCAAAGTCAATACAAGGAGGAATTGGGATTGTTATTGCTACATAACAATCAAGGTATGATCTTAAACCTAATTACATATTAATATGATTACTTGTATGCTAGAATTAGGGTTTATAGTCTTGGATTCAAAGCATGTACAATAGAGAAACCTAGATCCAAGCATTAGGGTTTGTATGAGCACATACGATGTCTTATGACCAAAACCCATCAGTTATTGCATGGATGCCCATTATGTAATAAGGAGGTGGCTAACCCTCCTTATTTCACTAGTTTCTATTTTTTTTATCCTCTTGGGCCGAGAAAGGGAAAAGAAAGAATAAAATTTGGGCCTTTTGTGCTTAAGTCCATATTATGGGCCCATTTTGATGATTTTCTGCCCAATTGGTCTTTGGAGATGGTTCACGGCCCAATATTTTGGGCTAATTAGATTTGTTATGGCCCAATAAGGCCCATCAAAGATAAACTAGTCCATTCTAGGCTTATGAGGCCCAAAATGTTAGGTTTCATGTAAATGGGTCCAATTAGGGTCCATTTAAGAGTTCTAAGCTCAAAATAGTCAATTTGGAAGCTTATTGGCCCATTAGGCCCAATAAGGAAATCATAGTCCATGATGGTCTTAAACTGGGATTTTTAGGGTTTCCAATTCTTTGTTGACTATTTGAAGCATTTGTATAGAGTGTTTGATGGAATTTTGCTATCATAGAATAAGCATCATACATGCTTTCAAGTTTTAACCACCATGTTATCATTGTTCAATGTTTACAAAGCATCAAAATTCCTGGTTGTGACAGTAATCCAAGAAGATATTCGGGAAATACTTCTGGATAATCACATACCACTGGAATACTCTGCACCTCCTTCTTTTCCTACTTAGCATCAATCACGAATGCTAGATACGATGTACATCACTTGGCCAAACACTTTCTGGCTTTCATTAGGGAAATGATTCCAGAATTTACTCGGTGTTTGTCCCCGTACACCATAAATGACTCTTTCCCTGGTGGGTTTACTTTTACTATCTTCTTCTTGCATAAAATATCGGCATCGTTGGCGCTAAGCCAATCCATTCCCAACACGATGTCAAAACCGTTAAGTTTGATAGGCAATAATTCCTCGTGAAACTTATTCCCATTCAAGTCGATAAAATGTTTTTCATACGATGGCTAACAGCTACAAACTTGCCACTAGCAACTTCGAATAATAAAGCATTATCTAGTCTATCAACAGGCAAAGCTATTTTTCTACCAAACTCATGCGAAATAAAGGAGTAGTTGGCTCCAGAATCAAACAAATTTTGAGCAGGTAATTCGTTTACAAGAAAGGTACCTGAAGCGACATCAGCTTAATCTTTCACAGCCTCAAGTGTCATCTGAAAGGCCCTCGCCTTCGACTTTCGGGTAATGTTGGGTTTTGTTGCCTTTTTCTTCTTCGGACAGTCTTTCAAAATGTGTCCCTCCTCTTTACAACCAAAGCACGTCCTCTTGTTGGATGGACACTCGTTGGCATAATGCCCCGTTTTTCCACATTTGTAGCAAGTCACCTCCTCACTACATTTCCCAAAGTGATTTTTTTTGCACTTCTCACACCATTTTGCTTCGCCTCCCTTTCCTCCAAACTTCTTCAAAATTGACTTCGAAAATTTACTTTTCATATTGGAACTTGAAGTTCCTTCAAACTTTTTCTTTTCGCCAACTTCAACCTTGTCGGCGGTCCTCCCTTTGATCATATTCTCAACAGACTTGGAAGCCCAAATAGCTGCCTCTAGAGTAGGTGTCTGACGCACTGGCACCGCATACTCCCATGGGAGTCCTTTTGTGTATTGGTCAACCTTTGTTAGCTCATCTGGAACGATGCGCAAGGCAAAATCCATTTTGTCGGTGAAGGCGTTAGTGTAATCGTCGACTAACATGCTGCCTTTTGTCAATGTCAGAAACTTATTCTCCAACTCTAGCAGATTTTGAGCCGAGTAGAATTTGCGCTTGAACTGCACCAAGAACTCTACTCAGGTTAGTTGCAGTGGCTCATTAGGGATTAGGGTCTTCCCAGAGTGTTCCACCAATGAACAACTCCACCCCTAAACTGACGTACTGCGAAAGTGGTCTACAACTTGCCTCTGCAACCACACATCATGAAGGCTAGCTCCATTTCCGATATCCAATCCATGACTCTGATCAGATCCTCCTTTCTAGTGAAGGTCGATGGTTTGCAAGTCAGAAAATCCTTATACTTGCATCCCATTCCATCATTCCTTCCATCCTGGTTTTTTCCTAACTATTGGTGGGTTGGCTTGACAAATAGATCCACTGAAGTTTCCTCCTTCCGAGTGTCCTTCATTTAATTTGGGCTCTTCTACTTGAATTGACAACTCTTCACGATTCTGTTGAAACAAACGTCTAGTTTCTTCCATTTGACGATCCAACATCGTCTGAATCATCAATTGAACACTAGCCATTGTCATTGGATCAGGTGCTGTTACTACAACAAGTATTTGCTCAATCACTGGTATTTGATTCCTATTTTCATCAGCATTTCCATCTCCACTCCTAGTTCTCACCATTTTTTATCTATACACCGAATAAGGTGAAATTAGATCCTCATTCACGATAGATATTCAAATCATCCTTATTACTCTGAAACATTTACATGCTAGTTCTAATATCGTAACCATACGCTTAGAATCCTAAACACATAAGGTTTCCCAATCCGGTCGGCAACAGACCATAGATAAAAACAAATAATATCATATATGGCAACATATAACATTTAGCACATAAAAGCATTTTAGGCAATTTTCCTATAATAAACTAGTGCTCGTGTATAAAATATAACAGACACACATCTCACAATCTTCACTTAGCATTCTAAGTTTAAGTCTAGAAATCCTACAAATTCCTAGTTCGCTTAAACTAATGCTCTGATACTAACTATGAGATCCCCAAAATCACGGCCAGAAAAGACCGACTTAATTTATGCTTTAAAAATGATTTCAGAGTAATCCTTTGATTAAAAGAGTTGCGAAATTTGTTCCCAAAACGAAATATGATAAAAATAAGATTTACCAAAACATTTCTTAAAGAAATGTATTTTTCATTATATTACAATATTCGGGATGTCATGTTCCGATAAACAGATCAAAAGCATAAACATTTTAACACAGACCTTACAACAGTTATTTACAACAACATGTCTATAATCAAAAAAATAACTTGACAAGTCATCCAACTTATGCTCTGGCGCCACTACCTCTAATACAAAGAAACTAAGTCGGTCATGCTTGGAAGCCTGGTGAGCATATAGGGTTTTAAACCCACAATAAGTAATTAAATTTATTTTCATCAACCAACAATAACCCAATTACCCATTCCCGTTATTCTCACTTTACGTCCCTAAAACAACTAATGCAAGGGACCTAGTCTCAGAATATTTCATCGGGGTGACAACACATGCATTCAAGGGTTTCCCAACAATATATGTCAAATAAGGCAACCATGAGGGGGATGGAGTATAGTGAATGAACACCCAAGTTCATTAACACCTACAGGTTGCGAGCCTACTAGCATTCCACATGACTGTCTAGAAAAGTTTGTGGTCGTCATCTAAACTCCGCTAGATGACTGAATCAGAAACACCATTGAGGCCTCTCTTCATTTTAACACACATCAAATATCTACCCATGCTTTACCCGACACTTTTGTATATAAAAATACATATACAGTTTAAAATTTGTATAAAATATTTATTCAACACTTATTTCAAAACGAACAAATAATGTATAAACACATAACATGTATTTTATATAGAATACTTTTTATCAGTGTGTTAGAAGAAAAGGAATAAACACTTACTTCAAATAAACAACAATATATATATATATATATATATATATATATATATATATATATATATATATACACACACATAACACATATTTCAAAGCAAATACTTCATACTTATGTATTATAAGAAAGTGACCACACACTCACTTGATCAGAATATGATCAGACAACACTACGGCTTGTAATGGTAGTATTCTTCGGTGAAACCGGGTGATCCCCACAAAAACCGAGATTCTCGCGGGCAGAGCTTCGGCTCGGGAATTTTACTTCTCGGGATCTTCGGGGCTTCGGTACTTACTTCAGGTCTCGGGAATGATACCGAGGCTTCAGGGGGTTAAAATAAGGCTTAGAGAGAGTATCGGGAGTGGGAGAGTAAGAGATGAGCAACCAAACATGGCTGCCCCTTGAATTCTATTTACTGGGCAAAATGTTAGGCTCACCTCGTGAGCCATATATGCTTACCTCGTGAACTAGGCTCACCTCGTGAGCCACATATGCTCACCTCGTGAGCTTGATACGTCATTTCGTTCTTCATGGCCATTTTCCATGGAATACGTCCACCATCTGTTCACCTCGTGAGCCATTAATGCTCACCTTGTGAGCTTTGACATAACCTTGGGGTTCACGCCCCGAACTTCAGAAATTTATATTTTCGCATACGAACTCTGTTTTCGACGTTCTTTATATCCACGCGTAGGTGAGATTACGCTCTAAAACTCTCGTTTAGAATTCGTTAGCTAATTTTGAATTTATTTTTATTATATTATTTTTAGTAGGCCGGGACAGGAAAACTCCGTTGTAAATTCATAACTCCTTCATCTGACGTCCGTTTTCATCTTTCTTTTTACTGTTGCACTACCATTGACAAGATCTTCGATTCTCATTCAGATTGTTTAGGCTAAAAACCACTCGATCTCAAATCGAGTATTCGGGCTGCATATTGCTAAGCTGAAACTTAGAAAAATCATAACCTCCTCATACGAAGTCAGATTTGGACGATCTTTTGATGCACGCTCTCGGTTTAACGAACTCTACAATTTTCCTTTAGATCACTAACGATAAATATCGCTCTACCGTAAGTTCACATTTTACGTCATTCGGCGTTGCCGGTTCTGTCGCGAAACTTCGACAGGTCATAACTTCTTCGTTATAACTCGGATTTTGGCATTCTTTATATCACTGAAATCCTTGTTTCGACCACTACCACTTTATGTAAAGATATCGGGTTTATCTCACACTTCAATTTTGACGCTTATTTTATCCTTTATTTAATCATATCACACAATTAAGTAATAAACACATAATTTATCATTAATACTTCAAAAACAGTTAGAAGAGTTAACCTAGACTACTACATCAACAATAATGCTTATCTTGAAAATGAGGGCATGACAAAGTCTCTAATAAGGATTGATTTTGTAACTCGAAGGTTACTGTAACGTCCCAAAAATCACGACTAAAATTTTCTTTTAAAACATTACTAAAACCATATTCATAAAAACCGTATCATAAATCATAACATAATTTCGTAGCATTAATTCGAAATAAAAAATTATTATCATAGTAAAACATCCCAGGCTAGCTGACTATGGTGTGTGCACTGCAATCTTCCCGAGCTCCTCCTTTGAAAACTGAGTACCTGAAACCAAAAACTGAAACTGTAAGCACGTAGCTTAGTGAGCTCCCCCAAACTACCCCATACCATACAATAACATATAAAGCACATATTGGGCCTTGCCCACTACATCGGACTGAGGTCCGGACTAACTGGGACCTTGTCCCCTGCATCGGACCGAAGTCCGGACTAACTGCGGCCTTGCCCCCTGCATCGGACCGAAGTCCGGAAACTGACTGGGACCTTGTCCCCTGCATCGGACTGAAGTCCGGACTAACTGGGGCCTTGCCCCCTGCATCGGAACGAAGTCCGGAAACTGATTGGGACCTTGTCCCCTACATCGGACCGAAGTCCGGACTAACTGACTGAACATAGCATAGTATAACATATCAACTAGCATAAACACATATACTGCATACTGCATCGGGCCGTAGCCCGGAACACATAACACATAACACATAGCACACAAATCCTGTCTGAGCCACGAAGGCATCAAACATACTAACTACTGCATCGGACCAAAATCCGGAAACTACTGCTAACTGAACGGGCCGACATTATGGCCTTAGACCCGTTCCTACTGGAAGGAAACTCACCTGAACTGTTGAATTCTGCTGGTAACCCTCGGACTGCTAACTAACCACCTTTTGAAATGCTGCTCCTCTAACTCTCCGAGCTACCAATAACAAAGCGACACTTAGCTTGACAGACCTCTAAAAGTCAACTAACTCAACTCTGATCAAAGTCAAAGTCCTGGCCCAAGTCAACCTTCCATGTTGACCATACTCGCCGAGTCAGCCTACTGACTCGCCGAGTTCACTGATTTCCGAGTTCTGTCCTGTCCAACTCACTGAGTCCCCACTCAACTCACTAAGCTGAGCCTTGACTCGAAGGGTTTGGGGTTTCGCGACTTGACTCGCCGAGTCCAAGAATAAACTCGCCGAGTTCAAGGCAATACTCAACAGACTCGCCGAGTTGTTCATCCAACTCGTCGAGTTAGCCTCCATCTTCATACTACTCATCGAGTCCACTCAAAGGACTCGTCGAGTCCATTCAGTCCTTAATCCATGCAGTGGCTTTTCGAGCCAAACAGGGCTTCCAACTCATAGATCCATACTTGTAAGGCCTATCCCTCACGTAAAGTGGCAAACTTTATGTGTAGATCAAGAGATCTAAGCTTAAAACAATCCAAACTAGGGTTTAAGACAAAGATGCTTCACTATTCACCCAAAAACAGATGCTTTATGACTTTCCAGGCCAAGATACACTCAGATCTGAAGTAGCAACTTCAGATCTGGGCTTCTAACTCAAAATAGTTCTTAAGCATGGCATAAAAGCTCCAAATCTCATAGCCAAGGTTGATCTATTAAACCAAAAGAGGGAAGGTAACGATTTATTACCTTAAATGCTTAGAAATGCTCCACCAACTCTGGATCCAAGGCCCCCTTCTTGCTCCACAATGACTATCCTCTCTCTCAAGCTCCAAAAAGCTTCACCAAGGGTTAGATCTTGCTCCAAAACGATTATAGCGGCTAGGGTTTAATGTTCTGAGTGAAAGAGGCACTAAAGGAGCCTTAGGGAAGAGAATGAGGCGTTTAAATAAGCTCCAAGTCCCGGATTTAAGGTTTTCCTTGCCCAGACCAAACTCGCCGAGTCGGTCGCTTACTCCTCAACTCGGACCCCGCTCAGACTCGCCGAGTCTCTCCTTAAAATTGGGGTTTTCTTTCTTTTCTTGGCTTTCCAACTTTGGGTGTTTCAACTCTCCGCCACTTAAACTAAACTTCGTCCTCGAAGTTCGCTACGATTCACTGACTGTGATCTGCCTCCAATACCCCACCGTTCATTCTAACACCAGCTGCCTACCTTCACTAACCACCCGCTCAGTCATTCATATCAATGCCAAACCTTACAGGAAACAATCTCGGGTCAATCCTGACCCTGAGCATTCTGGAAATGCAACTCACTCAACCGACAATCCGTCTGATAATCTCAAAATACTGCATTGACCCCGTAGGGGTTCACCCCTTCTTTCCTTGCACGATTTCCTTGCCTTCCCAAGGCGATGCTCCATAACCACCTATCTACTCTGCCACTGCGAAGACCATGTCTCCACCAAATCTATTACTCCCGCTACTCCCAGCACGGATCATCGTCACCAGTATCCACTAGGCATTCTTTCTACTACCATTTGTTGTCGCGCACCCCACTAAAAACTGACTGAATCCTACCATACGCTGCATACTCGCACTGCTAGTGACTGAAAATTCTACTATTCCATATCTGGCTTCCGGATGAACTGAGACCACCCAGGTCCAACTAATATGGCTGAACTTGCAGTCCGACACCAAATTAATACTGCCCAAAATACTGCAACTATCTGAAACACTGAACTACCTGGAACACTGAACTGCCTGAAACACTGAACTGTCTGAAACACTGGACTGCCTACAACACTGAACTGCCTGAAACACTGGGCTGCCTGCAACACTGAACTACCTGAAACACTGATCTGCCTGAACGAAACCTTTCTTTGGAACTAGTTTCCACTGGTCATCCTGTTACTGTGGTCCTAACGACCTCCCGATCCAACCGACCGGGTCCAAACGTTGAGTCCAAACATCAACAAATCCAAGACTATAATGATGTCTCCCAGGCTAATGGTAGCCCTTAGCATACATGAACCCCAATGGTTCGTTGCTTCACTGATCTCATGACTGTGATGACGATCCATCTGTCGTATTACTGGCTCAACCATGACTAGACTCTGGAAAAAAATTCGAAATCCAACACGTGGATTTCCATATGCTAGCTGTTGCACACGAACTGGTGGATACTACTGCTTCTCCCCTGTGTCCAAACAACATGATCATGCTGTCTACTAACCTGGCGAATGCTACGGCTACACCTGTAGACCTACATCTCCTAATACTGTCTGACTGCAAGTGAATCCTAAGACTACCCCCTCAGACTTACAACACTAATACTACTATCTGGCTGCTAGCGAATGTTACGGCTACCCCCGCAGACTTACAACACTATTACTACTATCTGGCTGCTAGTGAAAGCTACGGCTACCCCCGCAGACTTACAACACTATTACTACTATCTGGCTGCTTGTGAATGCTACGGCTACCCCCGCAGACTTACAACACTATTACTACTATCTGGCTGCTTACTAATCACTATTCCGAGGACTTCCTGACTATCCCTAGTTCTGCTAGCAATTCCTCATCTTGACTTCTCAAAATCAGTCCTCAATCATCAGATGCTACATCAACCTTGACATCTTATATCCTTGATGAAATTAGCGTTCCGTCGAGGAATTCTTCGACTTGGTTCCCAAACCAACCGTCTACTAATCCAGAAATATGAAACTAACATTGGGAAGTTTCCAAACTTCCAACTCCTGAATTCACACAACCCTACATGCTGTCTCTACCACTGACTACTAACACAGAAACATCTCTTGCTAACCGATCTCAAGATCCTCCTTTCCGACTCACACGAGTCCTACATGCGACCCTTCACCGGAATCCGAACCACATTCTCACCATTACCATTTACACGCACGAACCGATGGGGAGTTTCTCAAACTCCCAACCCTGAACTACTCAATCCATCAAACGTTGAACTACTTATTTTCCTTCTCAGAATCACGTACTCGTTCTAGATTTGCATGCTGTTACCCTTGTACACTCAGAGAATTCTTCCCCACTTCGATCCTGTTTACACCTCGATGCTCAGTAAAGAGAAATTCCAATCCTTACTACCATTCCAAAATCAATCCGCTGATGAATCCCAAGCTTACCATAGCTAGGGATCTAACCTGTCCATTCTAAAACTTATACGGCTCCGAACTAGCGAGACATACCGAGTCCCTCCAAGGCATGCTACACATACTACACCCTAAGTAACCTTTTTCGATAAAACCCATCCCTTGACTACTAACCAAAAATCCAAGGTATGCAGATGGCATAAAACTCGATCACAAACAGGTAACATGATACCCCAAAACATACGCTTATAAATGTCGCTGCAGCAACATAACAATAATATCATGAATAATAATTGACAAGAAGGCAAAAGATACATACCTCCAACACCCGGCGCTGCCCGGACCCTGGATGCAATCAACCGGTACAATCTGCTTCGAGCCATGGGCGCCCTAGCCCGGCCCGACAACCGCTGGTGGTACTCGAAGACATAGACGCATGAGCTATCACCTGCTCTGCTGAAAACACACCTGGACAGTGGGCCTTCTTCTGACCTCCCTGACCGCAATGGAAACATATCGGGTCAAGCCCCTGGGTGATGGTAGTAGTACAATCCCTGCTGAAATGACCCATTTGGCCGCATCTGAAGCAGCCCAAAACACCACCACTACCACTCCTGCACGCACCCAAGTGCGACCTACCACACTTCCCGTATCGACTGCGGCTCTGATAGTACCTCGATCTCCAATCCGACCCTTTGGGCCTCTTGCCCGAACCTGTGGCTACCTGTGACCCATCTGTTTTCCTTTTCCTTTCCGACTCTCTGCCCGGTCTCGCTCCTGAGCTACCCTATCAACCCCATCCATCATCTAAACAACTAATGTTTGATCATGGAGCTTCGTAGTCAACCTATCAATAATCCTCGCGACCATGCCAGGCAACCCCTCGCGAATGGCTCGCGAAACCTCCTCAACTATCCAATCATGCAGAGGTCTCTCTTGAAGACAGGGTGCCTGACTCACTCTTGTCCCTTGATGGCAAAAGATGGAAATGGGATCTCCCTGAACCTCAAACGAATCGGGCTCTAGACGAGCCCCCAATTTGCCCTGAAACCACCTCGGCCCTAAAGGCCTCAAGATGACTGTCCATAAGTTCCATAATGGCCTCCTTAACTGAACCGAAAATCATTGGAGTCTGATCGATAATGTTGCACATAATCTCTGCAGAAATGAAATTCTTCATCTGATCGTCAAGCTACCCGGCTCCAGAGCCCGAGCCAGATCCCTCCCTGGTACCTGAACTGCTAACTGGTATCTCGCGCAAAGTCACCATGCTGAACATATAACACACTATTGATCAATATACACACCACTACTGAGGGATCTCTCACACACTCTACTAGTTCCCTGGTTTTGTCTCGGCCCCTCTTGAATCAAGTACGGATCCTCTGCTTTCAGTAGTACGGGCCCATACTACCTTCCACATCTATCCGTACTTTCCTCAAGAGTTACCTCAACTCCACCAAGTCACTCTACTGCTACTGATCTCTGCTACTCTCATCCTAGGCTTGCCCTAGGGAACCTCTAACTCCGATCAAACCAGTCCTCAGCTGCTGAAGGCCTCTTTGTAATACTAATTAGTCATCACCTGAATACCATCACATGTGATGAGGCTCAGATAATCCTTTGAGTAAAAGACTCATCCCTACAATGGTTAGACTCAAATAAGAGCTGCGCAATAGGGCCAAATCCAACACTCTGAGATTATTCAATCCTGATCACATATGATGTGACGTATTCACCTAATGGATAACTCCCATCACTTGGAGTCCCATAAAGCACAAAGCAAGCAGCATTCGGATACAGGAAACTACTCAAGCAAATCTATTCTCATAACAAGATATTGTACTAGCATACAATGCTAAGCTCATACTATCAGGCATAACCTAAACAGGCTATCCTACTACTATCTACTCAATACTAGCATGCAAATCTTGTAAAGCTGAAACACATAAAGCAGGCACATAAGGTATCCTCCTAGATCCTTAGTCCTATACTAGCATGCTGTTCTACTGAAACTGAAACTGAAACTGGAACTGAAACTGAAACTGATAGTTATCACATAAACTTGCATGGGTAATTTGGGAGTACTTACTTGAGCTCGACTGATTGCATGCACCACACTAATTTCTCTCTTTAAAGTTATTTTCTTTCTAAAATTTCTTTTTGCTTTTTCCAAAAACCCTTTCTTTCCTAAAAATTTCTTTCGAAATATCTTTCTTTTGAAAACCTTTTACCATTTCCTTAGTTTGAGTTCAGACACATTCGAAGTGTATCCGAATCCCTCAAACCAAGGCTCTGATACCAACTTGTAACGTCCCAAAAATCACGACTAAAATTTTCTTTTAAAACATTACTAAAACCATATTCATAAAAACCGTATCATAAATCATAACATAATTTCGTAGCATTAATTAGAAATACAAACTTATTATCAGAGTAAAACATCCCAGGCTAGCTGACTATGGTGTGTGAACTGCAATCTTCCCGAGCTCCTCCTTTGAAAACTGAGTACCTGAAACTAAAAACTGAAACTGTAAGCACGAAGCTTAGTGAGCTCCCCCAAACTACCCCATACCACACAATAACATATAAAGCACATATTGGGCCTTGCCCACTACATCGGACTGAGGTCCGGACTAACTGGGACCTTGTCCCCTGCATCGGACCGAAGTCCGGACTAACTGGGGCCTTGCCCCCTGCATCGGACCGAAGTCCGGAAACTGACTGGGACCTTGTCCCCTACATCGGACCGAAGTCCGGACTAACTGGGGCCTTGCCCCTGCATCGGAACGAAGTCCGGAAACTGATTGGGACCTTGTCCCCTGTATCGGACCGAAGTCCGGACTAACTGACTGAACATAGCATAGCATAACATATCAACTAGCATAAACACATATACTGCATACTGCATCGGGCCGTAGCCCGGAACACATAACACATAACACATAGCACATAAATCCTGTCTGAGCCACGAAGGCATCAAACATACTAACTACTGCATCGGACCGAAATCCGGAAACTACTGCTAACTGAACGGGCCGGCATTGTGGCCTTAGACCCGTTCCTACTAGAAGGAAACTCACCTGAACTGCTGAATTCTGCTGGTAACCCTCGGACTGCTAACCAACCACCTTCTGAAATGCTGCTCCTCTAACTCTCCGAGCTACCAATAACAAAGCGACACTTAGCTTGACAGACCTCTAAAAGTCAACTAACTCAACTCTGATCAAAGTCAAAGTCCTGGCCCAAGTCAACCTTCCATGTTGACCATACTCGCCGAGTCAGCCTACTGACTCGCCGAGTTCACTGATTTCCGATTTCTGTCCTGTCCAACTCACTGAGTTCCCACTCAACTCACTAAGTTGAGCCTTGACTCGAAGGGTTTGGGGTTTCGCGACTTGACTCGCCGAGTCCAAGAATAAACTCGCCGAGTCCAAGGCAATCCTCAACAGACTCGCCGAGTTGTTCACACAACTCGTCGAGTTAGCCTCCATCTTCATACTACTCGCCGAGTCCACTCAAAGGACTCGCCGAGTCCATTCAGTCCTTAATCCATGCAGTGGCTTTTCGAGCCAAACAGGGCTTCCAACTTATAGATCCATACTTGTAAGGCCTATCCCTCACGTAAAGTGGCAAACTTTACGTGTAGATCAAGAGATCTAAGCTTAAAACAATCCAAACTAGGGTTTAAGACAAAGAGGCTTCACTATCCACCCAAAAACAGATGCTTTATGACTTTCCAGGCCAAGATACACTCAGATCTGAAGTAGCAACTTCAGATCTGGGCTTCTAACTCAAAATAGTTCTTAAGCATGGCATAAAAGCTCCAAATCTCATAGCCAAGGTTGATCTGTTAAACCAAAAGAGGGAAGGTAACGATTTATTACCTTAAATGCTTAGAAATGCTCCACCAACTCTGGATCCAAGGCCCCCTTCTTGCTCCACAATGACTATCCTCTCTCTCAAGCTCCAAAAAGCTTCACCAAGGGTTAGATCTTGCTCCAAAACGATTATAGCGGCTAGGGTTTATTGTTCTGAGTGAAAGAGGCACTAAAGGAGCCTTAGGGAAGAGAATGAGGCGTTTAAATAAGCTCCAAGTCCCGGATTTAGGGTTTTCCTTGCCCAGACCAAACTCGCCGAGTCACCTTGGCCGACTCGCCGAGTCGGTCGCTTACTCCTCGACCCGGACCTCGCTTAGACTCGCCGAGTCCCTCCTTGGACTCGCCGAGTCTCTCCTTAAAATTGGGGTTTTCTTTCTTTTCTTGGCTTTCCAACTGTGGGTGTTATAGTTACAATTGTAAGTCCAACATGAGATAGAGAGCGGTTGCAAGATTAAGCACCGCCTGCAGTAAAGAAATCCAAGAATTAGATACTTATTCGAAGGAACATAGGAATTGTGTTTATTACCTAGGATGAAAAGATAAAGCATGCAATCATTTTACAAGCCCTGTTTCGTTGATGATTCCGGGACATAATCATCCTAAGGGGGAGATAATTGTAACGCCCGCAGATTCAGGCTAGTCAATTTAGAAACAATGAGCATCAAAAATGACTTTTCGATAGAAGATTATTTAGAGTAAATAATCTTAACCAAGTTATAGTATATGTCACAAGGGTTCCGTACATATAAAGAACACCGAAATCCGAGTTATAACGAAGAAGTTATGACTCGTCGAAGTTTTACGACAAAACCAATACGACACCGGGAATCGTAAAAAGTGAGATTGCGATAAAATACTTTTTAGCCATAGCGATGTAAACCAACATCATAGTATATTTTAAACCGAGAGTGTGCATAAAAAAACGTCAAAATCTGTCTTCGTATGAGGAAATTATGATTTTTCTAAGATTTAGCCTAGCAGTGCACAACCCGGAAATCGAATTTTAGATCGATTGATTTTTAGCCGACACAACCTAAATGAGAATTTAATATTTCATTAATAGGAGTTCAACGATAAAAAAACAGTAGAAAACGGAGTCTGTATGTAGAAGTTATAAATTTTACACGGTCGTTAACCGCATAATCTTCTCATACTATTAAATTTGAAATCGGTCGAGTACTAGCCGATGAAGTGAAAAGGAGAGATGTAGATCTTGTCAGTACCTACGTGTAGATATAAAGAACGTCAAAAACGGAGCTCGTGTGCAAAATTTAAGGATTTTAGAAGATAATTAGTTTTTGGATTAATTAGGAGTCGACACGTGGTGCGATATGAGCCACTGCTTCCTCACCACCATTTGGCACCAGATGGTGACACCTGGCCATGAACGCCCTATATTCACAAGGGAACTCCCTGTGTTTCAACCATACTCAACCTATAGATAGAGGTGAAAATCACCCAAAAAACTCACACCTTTCCTATTCTTTTTCTCTCAAACATCTCTCTAAACCCATCCCAACCTTTAGCACTTCCCGAGTGCTTGAGGCGAGTCCCGGAGTGGCAGACGTCTCCGAGAAGAAGAGCTTTAGGCTCGGAAGTTCTGCCCCTGCAGAGCCCAGATCTTAGCCGAACCTCCCGGTAAGTGAGTTACCCTACTTCAAGTATAACTTATGTTTAAGTTCAATATCGTTATTATGAACTTATAAAAAATAAATATATTATAAAATATAATATACAAAGTGTTATTATAATATTTTTTAACAACTTGCGGTACGGGGAATCTGGTTTGAAGGGCCGCATAGGGTTATTGGATTTCAAAAGTGCAATAATGCCAAAATTGTCCTGCCCTCCGGTGTTTCATGTCTGGCCCCTGTTTGTACATAGTTGCTAAAAAGTATTATTTAACATTTATAAAAAATATCGCCTGTAAGTAGTCACGATAAATTTTAGACTAAAATCTAGTGGTAATAATACTAGGTTTCATCGAAAGAAATTAGATTGTTAAGAAGCAAAGTGATGTCCAAGTTTGGAATCATCACTTTAACAAGTGAGTGTATAGTTACTATCATCTTACACATGGATATGAAGTATTTAATATAAATCACATGCTATGTATGAATATTATTTGTGTTCCTGATATCTATGTTGGATGAACGATTTATACATGTTTTAAATAATTAAAACTATATATGTATTTTATATCTACGATTATGTTGGGTAGAACATGGGTGGATGAATGATGACGGATGAAAGATGATATAAATGATAATATTGGAAGTTGCGCCACATCCAGTAGATGTTTTTGAACCACGATGTACGTTAAACATCCTAGCAAATGCACCTAAAGGACAATATCGGTAGCTACGCCTAATAGAGACCATCATAATCCGGGCAGCTGCGCCTAATAGAGAGCATCATAGTCCTGGCAGCTACGCCTAAATGATAATATCGGCAGTTGTACCTAATAGAGAATGTCATAATCCTAGCAGCTGCGCCTAAATGATAATATTGACAGCTATGCCTAATAGATAACGTTGGCAACTGTTCCATAGGCAACGATGGACTTTGTGCCTATTGCTTAGGAGAATCCTTAGTAATAAATGAGTGAATGATAGATGATTCATAGGGTAGATCCTTAAGCAATAAAGAATATAATGGGGATGGGTAATTTGGTTAATTGTGTGATGATGAAACATAATAACTTTACTATTGTGGGTTGAAAACCATATGTACTCACCAGGTTTGCCAACCTGACCCACTCAGTTTATTTGTATCATAGGTGTCGATACGAAACTACAATACATTGAGAGATTAAACAAGATGTAGATCACTAGTGTATATGAATGTAATGTCTGTTTATGCTTATGTTTCTGTATTGACGATGACATCCCAAAGTTTTAATACAAACAAAATACATTTCTTCGAGAATGCTTTGATAATATATTTATCATGTTTTTCTGGGAACAAATTTCGTAATATTATTCTTTATAAAGGATACTCTGATTTTTAAATAAGCATAAGTAAAATAATTAAAATAACCGTGAAAATGGGGATGTCACAGTTGGTATCAGAACATTACTTTAAGCTAATTAAGAATTTTAGGAAATTTCTAGACTTAAACTTAGGAAACGCTTTGATAATATATTTATCATGTTTTTTGGGAACAAATTCCGCAATATTATTATTTAAAAAGGATACTCTGATTTTCATTAAAATTTTAAAATAACCGTGAAAATAAGGATGTCACAATATAAGAGTCTTCATATGTAACATCCAACCTAGTCCACCAAACATTTACAAATGGCAAAAAAACACTACTAACAAAGCCCTAAAGATATAAGAAATAAGATGGGAAAAAGACACTACTAATAAATCATTAAACATAATGAAGCGACACTCCATGTTAGAAATAAAAAAAAATGTCAAACTTCAAAGGGTACAAAAACAATCAGAAGGAAGTAAACATAATACCTATTAGAAAGCTCATGTGTCTGATTGCTCTCTTTAGCATCTAAAAACTAAAAACAACATTAACTAACAACACATCTAACTACAATCATACATACTATTGGCATGTTTAGTAAAAGTAGCTGGAAGATGGAAGTTGGAAACTGGTAGCTGGTAGTAGGAAGGTGGTATCTGAAAGCTGTAACTTTTATTTATTATATAAGTCTTTGGTAAAAATAGTTGGAAGCTATAGAAATATATAAATTTACGTAAAGGAAAATTGGTTTATATATATATATATATATATATATATATATATATATATATATATATATATATATATATATAAGGGCACTTTTGGAAATTGATTTTAAAAGCTTAGTAGCGTTTTGTTAAACGCTACATGAAGTAGCTTTTAGATTTGTAAAGTTTTGTTTAAACTAGAGCGTTTTTATCAAAAGCTAAACAACACATAACTTGCTTATGGTTGTGGCTGTGGAGTTGCATATCCACCACCTATTTGAATTTGTAAGTATAGATTGATCATAACCAGGTTGAACGAGATACATAGGTGGATGTTTTGATTATCTTACCTGGAGATTTATGTACATGAGGCCTACATAAAACATGAATTATGATTAATCAATTTGATTAGCACTTGACAACTATAACTACTTCTAAACAATTTTAAACATTTACTTAAACCGTAACTATTCTTGAAACAAAATTAAACATATATGATGTTAGTTTTTCTTTGACAGATATGAACTACATTAATTGAATTGACAATTTGTTGCTAGTTTTGCTTTGACATATATGTAGGAGAAAAGGCATCGATAAAATCGATATCAATTTCGTTCAAAAGTATCAATTCACTGAGAACCAAAACAAGAAGAACCTTGAATCAAATGGAAACATATATATATATATATATATATATATATATATATATATATATATATATATATATATATATATATATATATATATATATATATATATAGTGTTATGTTCATGTGAGACGACCTAATTTTGTGAGACCGTGAGACACATTTTTTTTTTATTTTTTTAGTTAATTCAAATTCCAAAAATAATATTTAAAAAAAGAATTTTTAGATTTTTTCATTTATTTTGCATTTTAAAATTATTTTTTAGAATATGTACAGTGTAATATTCTATTAGAATATTTCACGTATTTTTCAAAAAAAATGGAATCTTTATTATTTTTTTAGTTAATTCAAGTCCGAAAATAATATTTAAAAAAAGAATTTTTTGATTTTTCTATTTATTTTGCATTTTAAAATTAGTTTTTAGAATATGTTAGTGTAATATTCTATTATAATATTTCACGTATTTTAAAAAAAAAAAAAACAGGATTTTTTTTTATTTTTTTATTTTTTTAGTTAATTCAAGTTCCGAAAATAATATTTAAAAAAAAAAAAAGAATTTTTGGATTTTTCCATTTATTTTGCATTTTAAAATTATTTTTAGATTTGATCTTACGGTCTCAGAAAATTATAATGGTTTCAAATGAACCTGAACATATATATATATATATATATATATATATATATATATATATATATATATATATATATATATATATATATATATATATATATATATATATATAACGGATTTCTTCATAAGGAAACAACACCAAATTTGTTGTATTTGAAGCTTCAATCAAAGAAGGAAGAGGCAACTCCACAACCACAAGCAACATCGTCGTATGCGTTTATGCACTTCATCATCTCTGACGACATGTACATCACAAAAACACAACAAATTAACTCTAACAACCAAAAAGCGTAGGAGATGAAATCAGATATTCGAACGGAAAATTGAGGATTCAATGTTGGAAGGTTTCCTCCTCGTAACATTCTTTGCAGTTGTTGGCTACAACAACACCTTACACATCTTTGCACTTAACAAACAACACTCCAAAACGCAATATATCCAACTACCAGACCTCAACAAAAACAAACAAATAGACAAATGTACATCAGATAACAATAAAAACAATATCTAACAAATGTAGAGAAGAAGCAAAAAAAAAAAAAGAAAATCAAAACACATACAAATGGAAATTACAAAGGATGGAAAATCGAGGAAGGCGTTACCTATAAGAAAAGAAGCAAAAAAAATGAAAAAGGCGACGACAACAGAGAAGAGGGAAATTTGAAGAAGCGAGTTTCAATACATGAACCTTGGGTCTCATGGAATCCCCAAAAGAAAGCCACAAGTATAATTCAAAACAAAGTGTACTCTCGCGACATGTCCTTGCTTTACGTATTTTTTGAAACCTAATAAAAGTTTATTAATTTTATTGAATACAATCCTAAGCATGTAAGAAGATGGATATGAAGAATAAGTAGGAGGATGTTTTATTTCTCTTAGTTTTGTATGGTGTTAAAATAGAGTTTAAAAGAAATGTTTGAATTAATTTTATTTTCTACCAAAACATAATAAGCTGAGAAGTTATATTTTAGTGTTTGATAAAGTATTTTATGCGTAATGATGAGATAACTTATCAAAAAACTCATTATCCAAAAACTTTAAATACCTTTACACATTAAACCACAATAAGCACTTTAAATAAACAATATCAAACACCATTTTAATATTAATTAAAAAAAATACTTATAGCGAGGACATGTGGCTAGTGTAAAAACCTATTATAATACATATATTGATCACAACGCGTCCTTTAGAAAAACTAACATGTAACAACAACAACCTTGCTAAGGATACAAGATCAAGAACATCAGGGGTACATAGAGAGGGAGGACTTTTTTCAAGTGTAAATAACTATTTTTCTAGTAGCTATAGAGTAATGATATACGAATGCAAACATATACATATTAGATGATTACAAAATAGCCAACGACCAAAGGTACATTTGTATCCACACTTGTTATAGCTGTTGGTTCGTTAGACGTGCTTAACGCATCCAGTTCATCAAAAGTTCCATATGCAAATGAAATTGAAACTGAGATTTGTGGCCAAATACTGTTTTGACCTAACAAGTTTGATATGCATCGTTTTCTCACATTTATATTTATACAAAAATATAAAATGTTATCTAAAATATTTAAGAATTAATTTGCGAAATATAGAAAACACAACTTACCATTTTAATAAGCCAAAAAACATACAAGTTTAATCATAAAAATAAATAAATAAATAAATAAAATAAAATAGAATAAAAAAGTTGAAATGATTAATCTTTAAACCGGCAAAAATACGATATGTTTTACGGTTGAATTTTGTAGATTCACAGTGATCAAAGGAGGTTCCTCCATGTGTTAAGCAGATAAATCGACAACGATTTGAATCTTAACATTTATTTTGAATAATTCGTTCAAAACGAACAAGGTGGTTTTGCTTTATGTTATCGAGCCTATCTTAAAAAAATGTACACTAATCTAGTCCGTACGAATAAAGATAATGCATTTGAATCCTATTAATAAAAAATGAAAGATGTTGATATCGAAAATAAATGAAAAAGTTAAGTTGTGCAATGACAGTTAAGATGTCTTTAAGTTGGAATATTGGTTACTTGTTTAACATGTCATCGAAACAGAAGAACACCATCCTAATCTTGTAATAGTAATTTAAAACGTTTTAGGTTTTTAGCAAAAGGAAATCTAAAAAAAAAATCCATAAAGATTGACGCTATCAACATAAAAGTTATGATTCATTTTATTTTTACAATTAAGTTAAAAAACCGATAAACACTTACAAAATAACTCTTATATCCGGTTAATGCCGGTTGTCATGGCCTAATTGTAAAGGGAATAGAACTTGTTAAGGTAATTAACTTTTCGGGTTTTTCACATATAGGTAACTATCTTTTTTTTGTACACATCTAGGTAACAAATTTTTTGGAACTGTTCGCATATGACCATTATGACCTGCTGTAGCAGGTTACATCTAGCTACAGCAAGTCATAATAGTTATATGTGAATAGTTTCATCAAGTTCGTTACCTAGATGTGTACAAAAAAAATAGTTACCTAAATATGAACTAAAACAAAAGTAATAGTAAATTACATGAATGGTCCCTATGGTATAGGGGAATTTGTGCATTTGGTCCATAACTTATTCTTTTTAACTTGGATGGTCTCTATTGTTTATTTTTGTTGCGCGCTTAGTCCTGTCTTACCTAAAAAGACTATTATGCCCTTATTAATTTATTTTTTTAATTAATTTTCTTAATTATGTTTTTTTATATGTTTAAAAAAATTAATAGACCCTACATATCTGTATCTCCTCACCGTAAATCTGAAACCACATTTGAGAAATTTAATTTGGGTCCCACCGGTCACCATCCCATCTCACATCCTCTTCAACCTCTATTTTCTTTCAATCTTTAGTGACATGGAAGTCTTCACCATCTTTTTTTTTTATCCTTCAACTCTGGCGAACAAACACCATAACCCACAGTCTCTTCACTTTATTGGGTTGTGGTGTTGGTTCGCTAAAGTTGAAGGACCAAAAAAGAATAGATGGTGATGACTTCATTGTCATTAAATATGGAAAAGAAATAAAAGTTTAGGATGATGAAAGATAGGATGGTGAGGAGATACAGATATGTGAGGTCTATTAGTTTTTTTAAACATATAAAAAATACATAAATAAGAAAATTAATTTAAAAAAAATAAATTAATACGGACACACTAGTCTTTTTACGTAAGATATGGACCAAACGCAACAAAACAAAACAGTAGGGACCATCCAAATTAAAAAAAAAAATAATAAGTTAGGGACCAAACGCATAAATTCCCCCAAACCACAGGGACCATTCGTGTAATTTACTCTTACTTTTGGTTTGTTCATATTTTGGTAACTATTTTTCTTTTGTACACATCTAGGCAACGAACTTGTTGAAAGTGTTCGCATGTAACCATTATGACCTACTGTAACCAGAGGTAACCTGCTACAGCAGGTCATAATGATCATATGTGAACAGTTTCAAAAAGTTTGTTACCTAGATGTATACAAAAAAAAAGATAGTTACCTACATGTGAACAAACCGAAAAGTTAATTACCTTAATTAGTCTTATTCCCAATTGTAAATAAGCATTCATATATAGCTTTTTTGTTAATATGTTAAATTTTAAAGAATTTTCTTTTCAAATACGCAAAATTAATTTGAGAAAAACTCATATATATATATATATATATATATATATATATATATATATATATATATATATATATATATATATATATACACACACACACACACTAGCCGTCTACCCGCGCAAAGCGGCGGACGGCGAATAATTTGATCTTTTTAGAGTTAAAACCATTTTACATTCACTTCGATAAATAAATATTAAATAACATATATTTTTCAAAAGCATTATCATACCATATTAAGGGGGTGTTTGGCTGAGCTTTTTTTAAAACAACTTATTAGGTTCCACATCACTATAAGTTAAAAAAAATGTTTGGATTAAAATAACTTATTCCGATGGGGAACCTCTAATACATCATTTTTTCATATGTTACCCTACACTTACTTATTAACTTATAAGCTAATAAACTAATAAGCAATAAGTTTTTTTGCCAAACCCCCCCAAATGGTTATTACTTCCATTTATACATACCCAAACCACTTGTACTGTTTATTGTCCTCTTTTTTTTTTCCTTAATTCCTTTATTAATTTAATGTCCTACTAAGTAAAATGCTAAAATATATAAATTATAGTTTATAAAAATAAACCTTTAGAATATCAGGTGTTGTGATTCAAAAGTCGATAAATAGGCCTTTGAGAAGGCCAAAATACTCATGTTTCAACTTGTTCATTGTGATTTTAAACCAAGTTTGGTCACAAATTAAAACATTTTCAACGATGGTATGTAATTTAAGGATTCATATTGATTTAGGTTCTCGAAACCTTAAAATATTGAACAAAATCTATATAGAACCTTATAATAAGCACAATAATCACCGTAATTAGGAAGTCCATGTGATGAAACTTGATATTATAAGGACCAATGATGAAAAAGGTTTCATTTTTAGACTAAACAAGATGAAAAATATACAAACTACCTTAATCATGTCAAATCTTGTGTTTAACCGTTCTTTATTGCAAAAGTAAGATGCCAAAATATACAAACTAATGATAATACAATGCTCTAACTGGCCCTCTTGGTTGAGTTCTTTGAACCTGTAAACTCAACACATTAAAGAAACACAGTAAAAACCTATTTAGGAACAAACCTAATATAATAAAGCTTTCACCCAATATATTTATAAGATAAAAATACAAAAAGTTAAAAATGATGAAATCAATTACAAGTAAGGATTAAAATAAAAACTTGTCAAGAAATAGTCATCTGCAAGAGGATTATTTGAACCAACATGTATTTTCTGATGATTTCAAATTTTGAATTATCCGAAATTCAGGAAAGGAGATAGAATTTGTTGAGAAATATATGGATTCAAAACACATGTTAAATTTTAATATTATTTTATTGATAACTACTTGTACTATTAGCTTAATGATTTGAACGTTTTTAAAAAATAATTTTATTATATTCAATCTATTTTTAGAAATAGTGAGATTTCTTTTATAAGATACTATATATATATATATATATATATATATATATATATATATATATATATATATATATATATATATATATAGACAAAATTACATAGATGGTCCTCATGGTTGACAAAAACGACCAATTATGGTCCTTACGATGAATTCTTTACACAGATGGTCCCTGTGGTTTCAAAATCTTGCAAAGACGGTCTTTTTGACTAACGACGTTAACTTTTTCAGTTAAGTCCTATGTGAAATGACATATTTGCCCTTCATGCATAAGGACGCTTTATATAATATGTTTCTACCACAAGGACCATTTATGTAATTTTCTCTATTATTTATTATATTTTTATTTATTTTAATTATATATTTAAGGATTTAGATTTACTTAAATTTATTTTTTAATATATATATATATATATATATATATATATATATATATATATATATAATAACATTTTTTAACGTTTTGCTCAAATTATTTTTTCTAATATTTTTGACATTTTCTTCAAGTAAATTTATTAATGTTTTTTATTTTGATGTTATATATATATATATATATATATATATATATATATATATATATATATATATATATATATATATATATATATATATATATATATATATATATATATATATATATATATATATGGTAACATTTTTTTAACGTTATGCTCAAATTATTTTTTCTAATCTTTTTGACATTTTCTTCAAGTAAATTTATTAATGTTTTTTATTTTGACGTTTTATTCGAATATTATTTATTTATTTATTTATTTAACGTTTTGTTCGAATACATTTTTCAACTATATAAGGTTGTATAATTATTATTTTTGTAAACTAATGTATTAACATTTTTTTATAAAAAAAGTGTAAAATGTTTGTTAAACGTGAATATGATTAATATAGATTAGAGTAAATTACACGAATGGTCCCTATGGTTTAGGGTTATTTTCACGTTTGGTCCCTAACTTAATTTTTTAACTCGGAAGGTCCTTATTATTTGTTTTTGTTACGCGCTTGGTCCCTTTCTTACCTAAAAATACTATTTTGCCATTGATTTTCTAATTTCTTTAAATAAACACATTCTCAATCTCACCCCCTCACCTTACCTTACCTACCTCACATTTTTTCCCTATTTAAATAATAGTCTTTTTAGGTAAGATAGGGACCAAGCGCTTAACAAAAACAAACTGTAAGGACCAAGCGTGTAACAAAAACAAACATTACGGACCTTCCGAGTTAAAAAAATAAGTTAGGGACCAAACGTGCAAATTACCCAAAACCATAGGGACCATTCGTGTAATTTACTCTATAGATTAGGTAGACATTGGCAAAGCTGAGACCGCCTCACAACGTTGCTGAGAACGATCAGGTCAATTCACATTGGATTTAAATGTAATTATTTCGGGGTTTTTTTTTAGCAGTGTTGTAAAAAATACAACGCAAGAGCCTCTAAACGGTCAGATAGCGCTTAGGGATTAATCGAGACCTAGTTGTGATTTTTTACAACACTGCTAAAAAAACAAAAAAAATAACTCGAAATAATTACAATTAAATCCAATGTGAAATAACCCAGTCGTTCTCGGCAACGTTGTGAGACGGTCTTAGCGTAGCCTATGTCTACCGAATCTATATTAATGGTATTCACGTTTAACAACCATTTTACACTTTTTTATAAAAATGTTAATAAATTAGTTTACAAAAATAATAATTATACAACCTTATATAGTTAAATATTTGAATTAAAAAATAATAATTATATAACCTGATAAAAGAAAAAAAATGAAAACATAATTGAAAGTGAATTAAGTTACAAATTATAATTACAATAGCGGTGAAATACTTTAACAAATATAAACATACTATATGTTGAAAAATGTATTCAAACATAACGACAAATAAATAAATAAATAAATAAATAATATTTGAATAAAACGTCAAAATAAAAAACATTAAAAAATTACTTGAAGAAAATGTCAAAAAGATTAGAAAAAATAATTTGAGCAAACTGTTCAAAAATGTTAGCATATATATATATATATATATATATATATATATATATATATATATATATATATATATATATATATATATATATTAAACAATAAATTTAAACAAATCTAAATACTTAAATATATAATTAAAATAAATAAAAAATAATAACTAAATGAGAAAATTACATAAATGGTCCCTGTGGTAGAAACATATTACATAAAGCGTCCTTATGTATGAAGGGCAAATATGTCATTTCATATAGGATTTAACTGAAAAAGTTAACACCGTTAGTCAAAAGGACCGTGTTTGCAAGATTTTGAAACCACAGGGACCATCTGTGTAAAGAATTCGTCATAAGGACTATGATTGATCGATTTTGTCAACCATGAGGACCATTTATGTAATTTTGTCAAAAAACAACCTAAAATTACAAATAGATCAAACCTAACATTGGGTTTTGCAACCGAAGAATCTAGTTGATTTTAAGTTTATTGTTTCTATAAATTATCCAATCAAAAAGAATGTTTGATAATCCTATCAAAAATATTACTATTCAGCTCTTTAGTGGTGCCGAATAGCATTGTATTCTTCAATGTTGCGAAACTCACTATTCGGTACTCGTTCGGTCAATTGGGAAGTAGCAAGTATTCGATCTTGGCGAGGAGTATTCAAAGAGTACTTGGATATCATATTTCATAAAGAAATCAATTTTGGGGAAATTATATATATATATATATATATATATATATATATATATATATATATATATATATATATATATATATATATATATATATATATATATATATATATATATATATATATATATATATATGAGAAATCATAAGTTTATTAAAATTGTAAGTGAAATATCAATAAAAAAGTTATATTTTTTAATGTTAAACTAGTTCAAAAAAATAAATATTTTTAATCATGAAAATCTTGAAAATAATAACGAAAGAGACGAAAGCATATACAATTCATTTATCCGATATCTCACTTTAGTTTTAGGTTTTGTATGTTAGATAAGGTATAAAATATACATATTAATCTTGAAAATCTTAATTTTTTTTCTCTTTTTAAGTCAATTTTGACCATTTAACCGAGTTGGTCGAGTTTTTCCGATATTGATTGAGGTTGACCGAATTTTGAGTTATTTGGCCGAGTTGGATTAAATCGTCTCGGTAGGAGGTTGATTTCGAGTACTTGATTGAGTTGGTTTTATTTTACAACATTGGTTTTCTTATATCTCCAAGGCATTCATAAAGTTGTGAAACATACCATCTTCAAATAAGAGCTCTGAATAGTATTTGCATACCTTCACCAAGTACACCTACAATAACCACTAGGTTACCGAGTTGGCAACGAGTATAGTAAGGTCCCACCACCATATACTCTTTACCCATATATTATATGAAATATGACATTTAGTCAACACAAGATTTATAGTTCGTCACTAGCCTGGCATGTTGGAGAAACTAAACATTCCAAATCAACACATTCATTAGACAATTAATATATGGTTGGAAGATGGTCAAGAAAATCCCTCCAAATAAAAATATTGATTTTTTGAAGCCATTTTGTTCTACCTTTGTAGGGCTATTACCAGTCGGTTGGGTAAATTGTTGGCTTTTTATTCAAAAATTAGTTTCAAAAACAAGATTTTAGCAATGAAAAACTTGAGCATTTTTTAAAAATTATAAACTAGTTATAACCAATGATGGATCTTCTTGCAAAGTTTGGAAATGAAACAAGCACTAAAGAAGAAGAAGAGTTTAACAACTTTTGTAGACTTTGGATCCTCTAAGGCAAGCCTGGAAGTTCATGGAGAATATGGAACATTTGAGACACCAACAATAACTCAACTTGATTTAAGATGCTAGTCTTGTAAAACTCTTAAAACTCTTAAGCTTAAAGTTAATAACCAAAGTATGAACTCTAAGAGAGTAAAAATGCAAGTAACTTGAACTCTTAATCTTCAAAAGCAAGAGAGAATGAGAGAGATAAAGAGGATTTTGGATTTTGCATGCCAAAATGAAAACCTTTCTCACAAAATAAAGCCAATTCTTTATCCTTAGATCCTTAGCACTTTAAGCATATCATGTCCCCTTAAGTCTAAGTGCTCCCCCATGCCTTTAGACATGTCTTACTTCCCATTTGTTTAATCAAAAGACCATAACTTGTCTAGCATATAAGAAGTCATGGTTTTGACTAATAAAAGAAATAAAAAGCTTGTGAATTTTATAAACTCTTTTATAAAATATATATCTCAACTTTTTGGTAAAAGATAAATGTGTCTTTTTAGTCCAAAATGTTGTACATGAATTAATAAAGCATATCATATGATATATATTATGTTACTTGCTAATGAAAATTATTATTTCCAAGAAATAAATAATTCCCAATTAATTATAAGAGTTTATTAAATATTTATTAAAATCAATTTCTGATAAATAAGCAACTGTATCAAGTTGTTGTCAGTGTCACCTTTAGGATCATATTTTAATTAACAATATCACTTTAATATGACTCTTGATCATGCCATATCTTTCAATTAACCACTTACTTAAGTCTCATATTAGACTGATATATAGATAATGATGAACGTTTATCAATATTTCACTACCCATAACATACGACTTCGTGCCATTCTATCAATGCCCAATTCCCTAGAAGCTCAAAGCTACAATTGGTGTATAAGGTAGGTTATCAGTTATCCTTCTGTCACAGACATCATGTTGAACATGAGATATGGATCACAATAAACCTCATCTAGTGTTCAACTTTTGATAAAGTGCCTTAGATGTCAAACTCCAAACATATAAGAAGAACAAATCCAATATTGACTATATAAGCCTCTGACATAGATCATACCATACCTGATAATGGCTTTTATAACTACCAATTTAAGGACCAGTATTTGACCATATTAAAGCACAACAGTCCCTATACTTAAGTCCCACTATGTATCTTAGGTGTGAAGGATACAAAGATAATACCTTTTAATCAAGTATCACTCATGATAGAGATTCATGAGGTGATATTGATGCATGTCAATTCAGTACTAGTTCTCTGATAATATTTGTTATGTGATCTAATCCCTTGGTTTGTGTTTTGGAGCCAAAAGGGTAAAATTGGAAAAGTTATATGTTAGGCTTCTTGCATGGATTATGATTTTAGATCAATATATGTTAAGCCAGTATTAAATAAAAAAAGTGTGAGGCTCGTGAATAGCTTTTCATTGATATAAAGATTCCTAAAAATGGAGTTGAAAAGAAGTAGTTATGGCTTATTGAAGTTGAGGTGGATTTGGGTGAAAACCGTCGCCATGTACTAGGGATCAGAGCCCACAGTTTGGCAGTCGCAAGAACGGCGAAGCGTGGCCATGACACAAAGATCACTTAGGCCCAAGCCCATGATTTTTAGGGTTTACAATGTTTTAAAGAATTAGGTTCCGACTTTTTGTCCATTTGATCAGCCTCCATCACCTCTAAAACACCTTGGGATACACCCTAGCCTCTTACCTTCAATATTTGAGCTTCTCCTCTCTCTTCTTTTGGATGCTTTTTATGTTATTTTAATGAAGTTTAAAGATCGAAAAGGTTATTTCTGTTGCAACGAATGATGCTTCAAGTTTGGATCCATCAAAGACACAATATTTTTGTACTATTGTAAGTATAAAGTTCCAATCTAGCTATGTAGTTCTTTAGATCTTGTCATTTGGAGATTTTTGGCACTTTTGGTCCATTTTATGGTTGATCTTTGAGTTGAGTGGACTCTAATATCTTTTGACCAGTTTAGAATGCCTCATGGACTCGGAACGTTTTGATCTTTTTCCTTCCCTTATAGCAATCCAAGTTATCATGGTCCTTTAGGTCATTTTTGTGGATTAAAGTTTAGATCTTAGAGGCTTGAGAACTTTTTATGGATAAATTTGGAAACTTTATCCATATAAACATTATGTTGATTCAGATATAAATGTTGGAGACATGGACTTAACGAATTAAGTAGAGAAAGATGCATTTTTGGCTCCCTTTGAGGCTTAAAGTCTAGATCATGGTGGTTTGGACATTCCTAATGGATAAAGTTGGAAACTTTATCCTTTATGATTCTACTAGGATTTAGATTTGATGATTTTAGCTTTACTCATTATGGTATAAGATCTTATTGAAGATAATCTTTTCAAATTAAAGACTACGGTGTAGCCTTAGGTTGCTATGGTGTGGTGACTAGGAAACCATCAACCCTTTTTGGCATTTTGTGACAACGACATGGCCAAGGAAGGTCACAACATTGAGGGCTACAATTTTGACCTTAGTTTTGATAGTTGAATTTTTGACCGGTTTAACTTTTTCTCAAACTTGCATAAAATTGAGTATTTGACAAAGGATTAGTCTCAGTTTTAATTTTAGGAAGCTTGTTTTGGCGGTGTTGTTGTTGAGATAGCCATTGATCTTCTATTGAGCGGGTTAGGTGAGTCTCTTCACTGTACTCGTGGGTCGAAGGCACCAATGTCGACCTATTGGATTATGTTTGTAGGATGTTGTCCATCTTTGTGACTCTTACATTTGTTTGTATGTATGTTGGGCGAGGATGATTATGTGTGTTGGGAGGTGCCCACTAAGTATTACAAACAGTCTATTAGCCAGGCGGGGCCTGATAAGTACCGGGCGGGGCCTGATGATTACCGCGTGGGGCCCGATGAATATCGGGCGAGTCCCGATGTATGTATAGTATGTGGTATTTTGGGAGAAATCACTAAGCTTGTCCGTACGGTTTATGTTTAAAATGATTTCAGGTACTTCTGGTTTCAAAAGGAAGGGTCGACTTGATTGCATTCCACCCCTTAGAGATTTATTTCGCTTTTACTGTTTATGATTTTACTCTGATGTTTTGAGAATACTTTGACTCTGATCATCTTTTGGAACAATGAATTAATGGTTTTGACTTATTTAAAATGAATTTTTTACTCGGTATTTTTGGGACGTTACAAGTTGCTATCTGAATCTTGGTTTGAGATTTGGGCACACTCTTGGGTGTGTTTGAACTCAAATTGAGGAATTAATACGAGCTTTTAAAAGAAAATGATTTTTCCAAAAAGGTTTTTAAGAAAAATGGGTGCAATGCAAGCATTCAGCCAAGCTTAAGTAAGTATTTCCCAAAATACCCATACATGTGTTATACTTATTGTTTTGGTATGAGTATATTAAAATTTCATGCTAGATTAGGGCTAAGGATCTGCTCTGGATTTGCATGATAGAATACTAGGAGAGATTCCTTTATATTCCTGTTCATTGAGCTTTTAGAACTGCATGCTAGTATGGATTTCAAATTGTTGGATAGAATGGACTCATTAAATGAAGCACTGGTTTAGATTACACGATGCTCGAATGCTACTTGCTTTGTGCTTTTAGATGTCTCCAATAATATAATCTAACTATTAAGTGAATGTGTTAGGTTAGATGTTGCAGGGATTAGATAATTTTTTAAGGTTAGGTTTAACTCTATTTCACAGCTCTTGTTTGAGTTCAAGCGTTGTAGTTTGAGACCTTGCGGTCAAAGAATTAATTAGTGTTTATAACCTGTAATTATATTTGTGAGGTAGTTAGAATATATTAAAGGGAGTCTCTTCGCAACTGATGACGGAGATTGGTGTTAAGGGAACCCTAGGATAGCCTAGGAAGAATGTTAGAGTGTGCTTATGCTAGCTTTTTCGAAAGAGAGATCCTAAAAGGAGAATCTAGCAAGATTAGCAGTGTGTAATTGTTAAGGACATGTATTTGTGATTGGATTGGTTGGTAGTGGACATAAATAGTTACTTAGAGGATCCATAACGATTCTTGAGGAAAGTATGGATGGGTGTGGAATGTAGTATTCGGCCCGTACTAGTGAAAGCACAGGATCCATACTCGAATCAATGAAAATTTAGGGGATTCACGAAGCCAATTGAGGGTAGATTGTATGGTTTGGCACCATGGTTCTTTGCAATATGTTTCCATCTTATTCGGTTTATCGGTTCTAGTTGTTTAGACTGAGGATGGGCATGGTGATTGTTTGGGCCTTAGTGGCCATGTCAGTTTGGGTTTAAATAGTGCAGAACTAGGTGAGTTAGTTGATTTTGTGATCTTGATGGCCTTACTCGAGGTAGTGCAAGTTGAGTCGTGGGACTCAACAAGGGATTGATTGTGATAATAGGCTCTAGGATTGCAGCCGGATGCTGATTGATTGGCAGATGGATTGGGATGTCACTATCTTCGATGGAGATTATGTTCTTCCATCTTTTCGTGTTCGGAGGAAAGAGAGAGAGCGAAAACTTGAATTTTAGTGTTGGGATGTAGACCCAACACAGGGAAATATAGTTGCGGTTTTGGCGGCATGTATGGTAGTATGGGAATACACAAGATGAATCCTATTGTATGGTCACCTTAAGATGAGATCGAGGGTATGATTTCTTTGAATATAGTTAGGTTAGGTGCTAGTTGATTGTTTCAGGTGAGTAGGGAAGTGAATAGGGGACGACAAATTTTGTTGTCTCTGATTTGTTCCGGCTATGAGAAGGATGCTTCTTGTATTTATGAATGACTAACACGATGAATTGATGGTTGGGAATTTGTAGGCGATGTGTGTGGTAGACCATTTGTTTCTAGATAGAGAATGAGTGCTATGAATGGACTGTTAGAATTATTGCTTGTGCATCTGCATGGGATTTTTGATGTTAGAGGTGGTTATGATTCAGAGTTTCCAAGGTCTCCATTTTAGTTTCATCATCTCTTTGTGTTTGCTTAGCCTCTATCTGGAAGATCATCTTGCGTGGTTTTATACATTCCCAGGGTCAGGGATGCTAGGTATATGGTTGAGCCGGTTTGAGTTTTGGTTTGTTTGCAATGTCAGTTGGTAGTGGTTCGAACCCTAAGTGGGGGAGAACTCGGTATTCTACTTGGAGGATCATCAGTATGTTCGAGTTTATGGTTTCAGAAGAATGGATCATAGGGATTTGCGGTATGGGTATGCGACACTTTGGTTCCAATTTGTCTCAAGTCGGGGGTGCAGAGCAATTTCCCATCATATGTATGTGCTCAGGAATGAATGAGTTTTCATCGAGGTAGGAAGCTGTTGGACAAAGAGCTCATTTTATCTAGTGGTTCCTTTCGGCATGCAGATGAATATATTAAGAGGAGTTTGGGTCGCTCAGGTTGAGTATCAGTTGTTGAGGGATGTCTCAGATTGTTGTATAAATTATTATCTACAATCAAGGATGGACAATTCTGATCAGGAATTCAACTTCAGAGGTTGGTATGTTTAGTTCCACATTGGGTATGTTTAGTGATGTATTCTATCATTGGATAAGTTTTCAATTCATTCCCGATCATTGGCCATTTCATTCATCGTCAATAGGTGAGGTTCTTCGCAGTTTCAAACTTTATCACTTGATGTTCAATGGAAGCGTCAACTTATCATCAAAATATGTACATTATACATTTTGGTTTCTGGGTATGGGTACCCTTAATTTTTGGTTGTAGAAATATTTTTCGTATTAGGCTCGAGTTTGAAAGAAGTCCTTGTATCATACCCTCGGCCGACGGTGGAAGTGCCAAGGGGTGATGACGGTACGTAGATTACCTAGATGATAGAGTATAAACTATAAATACATTTTATTAATAAATGATGTCTATTACATGGGATGAATAAAAACCTATCTATCATCGAGCTGCTTGTCCTTCCTTGCATTGATTTCTTCTCCTTTAGGAATACATGAGATTTCGAAAATGTCAACTTGATGTTGGAGAGTTCATAGGTTTAACAGATATCGATAAAACTCTTTTTGAAAACTTTTTAGTATCTTTCTTTATGAATAAGAGTATTTTTCATTTATCTATTCCTAGGTTTTCCATTTCATTGCATGGAAATCCTTTTATTTCTTAAAACTTATCTTTTAGGATGTATAGTCAATCGTAATATTCTATATCTTTCTTCTTAAACTATTAGGATATTTTACCAATCCCAACTTATTTTAATATACTTCTAGGATATTTTACCAATCCTAACTTATCAATATATTTCTAGTTTAGTCTGCCAATCCTAACTTAAATACTTTATAGGATATTTTACCAATCCTAATTTAAATGTCTTAGAATATTTACCAAACCAAATCTATTATAAAATTCAATACTTGAAAGGTGTCCCGTTAGGCAGTTCAATTCCTTAAGGTTTTCGGGTTTGTACTACCATGAGCCCCTACAATCGACGATATGGACTGATATTTTCCTTGCACAACGCTTCATCGGACTTCAAATAAATCTTGTATAGAAAGAAAGTTATCCTGCAGGGATTTTAGCTAGCAATTGCAAGCGGGGGTTTCAGCCCCGTATACATACATACATACATACATACATACATACATACATATATATATATATATATACATACATACATACATACATACATACATATATATATATATACATACATATATATATATATATATATATATATATATATATATATATATATACTAGTGGTGTGCCCGCGCAAAGCGGCGGCGAAAAAATAGTTTCCAAATGTTGATTAATTTATTTCGGTGAATAGTTTTTTTGCGGTTATCAGATCAAACCATAAAACCTTTAAGTATAATCAAGTTACAATATTTATAATTCTTTCATTTTATACAATCCTCAAACGTTGATAAATCCATTTATGCATCACTTTCTTGCAAATTGCAATGAATCACTTATTCATAATGTTAATTTCTAATAACGGTAACATTTTAATTTGTTTCAGAACTTTGACCGGTTTGGTGGGTTGCAATAATTAAATCCGATTTTATTTTCAATCTATTTTAAATTGTTTTTGTAATCTTGAAACCATTTTAATTTATAAAGTTAACGTAAATGTTTATCCATTTATTTCTTTATTATAATATTTTACTTTCATTTTATTATCAATGTGTTTTTCAAAAAAAAATTTATGATTACCTCTCTGGAAAATGTTATGTTGTGATAACAACCACTAAAAACGTATTTCACCCATATTTAAGTTTTTCAACCTACTAAATATACAAACACCATGATACAATGATTATAGGTCTGATACTAATTATTGATTTTAAAATGCTTCGTTTTCTTCAAAAAAAAATTGTTTATAATAAAATGGAGATCATTTAATTGATAGATTTAATTTATGTTTTAGTGGGGGAAGGTCGGAGATAACAATGTGTGATTGGGGGAATAAAGAAGGAAAGTCATTTAATTAGTGGAAGAGTATGTTTTGATTTAATTTAATTGATAGATTTAATTTATGTTTTAATGGGGAATGTTAGAGATAACAGTGCGTGATTGGGAAAATAAAGAAGGAAAGTCATTTAATTAATGGAGGAGTATGGTTTGATTTAATTTATGAAGCATTAATGTTTAATGTGATTAATTTCTAAAACCTAATGTATTAAAGGGTAAGTATAAATTGATTGTACATGATGTAGTAGGTATGGTACCTCTTAAATTTCAAGAAATATCTAAAATGCTTTATATAATAGTAAAGATATATATATATATATATATATATATATATATATATATATATATATATATATATATATATATATATATATATATATATATATATATGACTCTCTTAAGATTAACGATTATTGGTTTGGGGTAGCCGAATTTAAACAAGCAAAATATGAATAATAAAAGCTCACTAACACATTTACCTTAGGACTTTTATCTTTCTCTCTCTCTCCCCCCATATATATATATATATATATATATGTGTGTGTGTGTGTGTGTGTGTATGTGTGTGTGTGTGTGTGTATATATATATATATATATATATATATATTCTTTTACAATATTTATACACTAATTATGATTAATTTGGAAAATAGGATATTAGGTCAGAATAACAACTAAGTATAGTGCATATCCATGTAATTGAACATCATTACTTCTAGGTACTATATTATCCTAGTAAATTGCCCAGTATAACCTCTAGGTAAAATCTCTTCCTAGAATATCAGACATTATACCTTTTAGGCATAATATCATAGCTTACAACTAGGCAGAGTATGTATGGGTATATTATCCTAAAGCTTCATGCTTTGTTTGACTACTAATATATAAAAATATATTTTGATTACACGAATGCAGGATAAATGACTCTTAGGATAGATCCTTAAGAGTAAAGAATACAATATGGATGGGTAATTGGGTTGATTATTTGATTGTTTAAACATAATAATTATATTATTGTAGGTTGAAAACCCTATGTACTCACCAGGTTTCCCAACCTGGCCCACTCAGTATATTTATATCACAGGTGACGATGTGAAGTTACCTTACACTGAGAGATTAAGGAGATATAGATCACTAGTGATAATGAATGTAAGTTCTGTTTATGCTTATGTTTCTGTATTGACGATGACATCCCAAATGTTTTAAAACGAATTAAAAATACTTTTCTTCGGAAATGCTTTGATAATGTATTTATCATGTTTTACTAGGAAACAAATTCCGCAACATTTTTATTAAAAGAGGCACTCTGATTTTCAGAAAGCATAAACAAAATCGGTCTTTTCTTGCCGTGACAATGGGGATGTCACAGTTGGTATCAGAGCATTAGTTTAAGCGAACTAGGAATATGGATTTATTTCTAGACTTAAACTTAGAATGCTAAGCGATGATTGTGAGGTGTGAGCACTAGCTTAATTTAGGAATGATGCCTAAATTGCTTTTATGTGCTAAATGATTTGTTATGCTATAGTTTGATCGGATCTATGGTCTATTGTCGACCGGATCTAGAAACGTTATGTGTTTAGGATTCTAAACGTACGAATACGATATTAGAACTAGCATATAAACGTTTCAGAGTGATAAGGATGATTTAAACGTCAATCCTAAATAAAGATCTAGATTCACCTTATTCGGTGTATAGATCAAGATGGCAAGGACCCGTAGTGGAAACGTAAACGTAAATGGAAATAGGAACCAACCCCCTCAACCCCTAGTGGTTCAGCAAATACCTATTGTAGAAGAAGTTGCACCTGAGCCAGTCACCATGGCTGGAGTTCAAGCCATGATTCGGGCTATGCTAGCTGAACAAAGGGAAGAAATGAGACAGATGTTCCACGAAAATAGGGACGAACCTACCATACATGTTGAGCCGACCGAGCCAATTCCCGAACAATCTGAGGAAGGGAACTACAGCCGCCAAGCGAGTCAAGTGGGGACTCAAGGCGAACGAAGGGAAGGCCCGGAGGGGAGAAACGACAAGGATGGGCGAATGTACAAGAATTTCCTGGGTGCGAAACCACTGAGTCTCTTAGGAAGCCTAAAGCTGGTTGAGATTATGGATTGGATCTCTGAGATGGAGATGGTGTTTGAGAGCTGCGACTGTAGCGAGAAACAGAAAACCGTCTTCGCTGTAAGACAACTAAAAACTGGAGTCTTGAGCTGGTGGAAGCTATTGGCAGATACGATGCCATGAGGAGAAGCCTTAAGGATGTCATGGGAAGAGTTATTGGAATAGTTGAAAATGCAGTATTGCTCGGAGATAGATCTGATAGACCTAAACATTGAGTTTCAGAACCTGAAGAAAGGGAAGATGAGTGTTGATGAGTATGCCACCGCATTCACCAAGAGGATGAAGCTATTCCCCTACTTGGTGCCTAATGAACTCTCCAAGATTGATAGGTTTGCTAACAGATTACCCACAGACTTTGGCCCAATGGTCAAAACAGCAACTACTTTGAAAACAGTTGTTAGGGCAGCTAAGAACGTAGAGGCCCAGATAAGAGAAAAGGGTCTAGAAAAAGATAAGGTAGGAGAGAAGCGGAAGTTTGAAGGACCTTCAAGGTCCGACAAGGAAACCAAATTCTCAAAGCTTGGAGGAGGAAATGGAGGTGAAGCGAGATGGTGTGATAAATGCAAGAAGAAGCATTGTGGGAAGTGCAACGAAGAAGTAACTTGTTACAAGCGTGGAAGGACTGGTCACTATTCCAAGGATTGCATACATAATGATAAAGTATGCTACGGATGTGGAGGCAAGGGGAACATGTCCATAGAATGCCCGAGGAAAAATAAAGCAGCAAGACCAGAAACGCCACCAAGGCCAAGGGCATTCCACATGATCCTCGACGAAGCGGAAAACAATGCAAGAAACCAAGGATAAGGAATCTATACCCGAAGATCGAGTTACGAGGTAGCCTAATAGATAAAACCACATGAGGTAGCCTCTTAGAGGCATAGTCTAGGGTGAACTTGAACACCTATGTAATAGTTTCGAGAAATAATAAAGCCCTTATTTTGTTATCTGATGTGTTAAACTGTTATGTGATTTTTCCTGTATGGTGACTTGGAAAACTACAAGACAATACTTGGGACGAGTATGAGTAGGTGTGAAAGGTAGTAGATGCATATACTACCGGAAGCACATGACTCACGCTTGGATCAGGGAAAGTCACAATGTTACCAAGAAGCCAATAATTGAGTCTGTTTTATTCAAGCATGTCGTTACCATCGTTTCGGTAATAACTAAGAAGATTGTTGTTATTCCGACCCTAGTGGTCATATCAAATTGAGTCAGAATACGATGAGTATGTTACGTGATTCAGAGAACCAAGTTCGATGTAGCATCTAACTTAAACCAAAAGATTGAAATGAAAGCTAACCCAGGGCGATCAGTAGAAGTATCGTGATGATTGTTAAAGAAGTTGGTAGGTAGAAATGCTAAATATTGAAATGTGATTGTATCACATTAGAACATGAAGGAAAGTATACTCTGTTTTGGAGTTTGACTCTAAGAGACCTAAGTCTAAAGCGTTGCAACATACGATGATAGGTCATTAGAATATGACACATAGATCCATAGTAGTAATAAAAGAACTTATCTTAAGTTCGTATCTAGTAAGGATCGCGATTGTGACTTGAAGGTCATAATTTGGAGTCTCGCCTGAGGTAGACAGCAGGTGCACGATCGAGTACCGCTTACAGTCAATGAGTCTAAGAGATAGACTTGAAGGAATATAGAAGTTACAATTATTACCTAGGATGAAGAGATGACATATGGAGTCATTATACGAGCATTGTTTCGTTGATGATTCCGGAACGTAATCATCCTAAGGGGGAGATAATTGTAACGCCCGTAGATCCGGGCTAGTCAATTTAGAGGTAATAGGGGTCGAAAATGACTTTTCGACAAAAGATTATTTAGAATAAATAATCTTAACCAAGTTGTAGAATATGTCACAAGGTTTCTGTACATATAAAGAGCGTCGAAATCCAAGTTATAACGAAGAAGTTATGACCCGTCGAAGTTTCGCGACGGAACCTACACGACACCAGGAAGCGTAAATAGTGATTTTACGATGGAGGACTTTTTAGCCTTAGTGATCTAAAAGAAATTAGTATAATATGTTAAACCTAGAAAATCCATAAAAAGAACGCCCAAATCTGACTTCGTATGAAGAAGTTATGATTTTTCTAAGATTCGGCTTAGTAGTGCACGACCCGAAACTCGAATTTTAGTTCAAGCGGTTTTTGGCTTACGTGACTTAAATGAGAGTTTAATATCTCATTAATAGGAACTTAACAGTAAAAAGACAGACGAAAACAGAGTCCGTATGAAGGAGTTACGAATTCTTCGCGGTCATTTAACAGTCTAAACGCCTCGTACTGTTAAATTCAAGATCGGTCGAGAATTAGCCGAAAGAATCAAAATGAAAGTTGTATATATTATTTTTACCTACGCGTGGATATAAACAACGTCAAAAACGGAGGTTGTATGTGAAAGTTACGGATTTTAGAAGTCGGAAGTGTGTTGTGCGAAAATGGGTGATGTGGTACAATCTTGGCCATTGCTTTCTCCCCAAGTCTTGCCACTAGATGGTGACATGTGGCACCAAGTTCAGCCATTTTCACCCTATAAATAGAACCTCTCCCACCCTCATTTTCTTCACACCTTTCTCATTCTTTCTTCTATTTACTCTCTCTCTCTAGAACCTCTCTCTAGCCCCGAAACCCCCCGAAAAGCCTAGGGAACCTCCCTAGCATGAGGCGGAAGCCCCGGAGTGCTCGAAGGCTCCGAGAAGAAGAGCTTTTCAGCTCGGAAACGCTGCTCCAAGCAAAGCCTGGTTTTCTATAAAACCCGCTGTAAGTGAGCTACGCTTACGCTATTTTTAATATAGCTTTTATTTAGATATAGTAACGTTATTAGGAACTTATAATAAATACTTGGGCTATTATTATGGGTTATATAAGTGTTTTTTTAACGCTTATATAATAGTAATAATAGTTAGACTAATAATTAGTCACGATAAATATTAGACTAAAATCTATTGGTGATAATACTAGGTTTCGTCGAAGGAAATTATTTTAAAGTAAACGAAGCGTTGTCCGAGTACCGAGTCACCACCTTCTCAGGTGAGTGCATAGTTACTTTCATCTTACACATAGATATGAAGTATTTTATATAAACTACGTGCTATGTGTGCATATTATCTGTATACTTGCTGTCTATATTGGATGAACGTTTTTATACATGTTTTAGATGATTTAAATTGTATACGTATTATATATACACGAATATATTGGGTATGATATAGGTAGATGAATGATGAGAGATAAAAGATGATGTGAGTAAACATTGGAAGCTATAGACTTATTGCCTAACTAATAAACATCGGCAGCTATGGACTTAGTGCCTATTGGACAAACACCGGTAGCTATGGATTTAGTACTTGTTAAGGAATTGGCAGCTATGGACTTAGTACCTATTAGATAAACACTGGTAGCTATGGATTTAGTACCCGATGAATAGACTATAGTAGCTATAGAATTAGTGCTTTATGAATGAACATTGGCAGCTATGGATTTAGTGTCAGTCCTATAACCCTGGAAGCAAGGGACTTCGGAATAAACGAATGCAGGAAAAGTGACTCTTAGAATAGATCCTTAAGAGTAAAGAATACAATGGGGATGGGTAATTGGGTTGATTGTTTGATTGTTTAAACATAATAATTATACTATTGTGGGTTGAAAACCCTATGTACTCACCAGGTTTCCCAACCTGACCCACTCTGTTTATTTATATCACAGGTGACGATGTGAAGATACCTTACACTGAGAGATTAAGGAGATATAGATCACTAGTGATAATGAATGTAAGTTCTGTTTATGCTTATGTTTCTGTATTGACATCCCAAATGTTTTAAAACGAATTAAAAATACTTTTCTTCGGAAATGCTTTGATAACGTATTTATCATGTTTTACTAGGGAACAAATTCTGCAACATTTTTATTAAAAGAGGCACTCTGATATTCATAAAGCACAAACAAAATCGGTCTTTTCTGGCCGTGAAAATGGGGATGTCACAAATGTTTGGTGGTGTTCCTAGTTAGGGAACTAGTGGTAGGTACGATAAATGGATAATCATCAGTCTTGAGGAATGGTTTCTAAAGTTTAGACTGTGACGTTCCCATTTTTACGGCCAGAAAAGGCCGATTTGTTTATGATTTTTAAATCAGTGTATTCTTTTAAAAAAGATTGATTATGTGGAATCCTTCCCAAAAACATGATAATAATGTTATCAAAAAATTTTCAAAGAAATTTGTTTTATTTATAAAACTCAAGATGTCATCGTCAATATAGAAACATAAGTATAAATGAGCCTTAAATTACCTTAGGCTAATAGACTACATCTCCTTGAGTCTCCCATCATACATGCAACTTTGTATTGTTACTTGTGATGCAAAGAAGCTGAGTAGGTCAGGTGGGGAAACCTGGTGACTATACAAGGTTTTCTACCCACATCAATATAGTTAATGTGTTTAATCAACCCATCTCCATTTTCTTATTTATTATCCCCTAAGGTGTCATCCTAAGGGCCATCATCTACATCGCGTTTACCTATCATCGCCTACATCGCATTTCCTTATATGTTTGTGTCTAAGGACTTTTCCTATGGATCATCGCGTACATCGCATATACAATATTGTTTCGGGAATTACTCCCCCACTATGTGTCCAGTAAGGGTTAGAGTATCATCGCAAGAATAAATAGTTACGACATCACCTGAAATCGTATATCATCACCTACAAGTTATGAGACTGCCATTGTTTCCACGTGACTTGTTTAGATTAGTCAGTGGTTGCTATCTATACTCTGGTAGATGACTACATCGCATGTCAAGGTCAGGGCATGTTAACAACTTTTTTGCACACGATTTAAGAAAATAAAATTTCACGGCTGGTTACACTAATGGATATCACAGGGAACCAGGGTCGAATCCTCAACGACACAACCTAATGGTTAATGCATTTTTGCCTCAAGCAAATTCTAGTCATTTAAACAGAAAATAAAAGGGGTATTTTTAATTAATAACTAAACTAAAAATTGCAGTGAAAATAAAACTCAATAATAAAGACGATTTCATTCTGTTGTGATTTTCCTAATCATGCAATCAATTCAAATCTTGTTATTCATAATGCGTTATATCTAAGCTGATACTAAGAAAAACTAACAAGCTCTGGTACAATCTTTTTAACCTAAATTAGTTAATAAAAAAAAACTCTTTGAGTTAACCCTAACATTTTACTGTTCAATTAAACAAACTCTTAATTAAACTAGAAAAGCATCTTTATGATCTGTGTAAAATTCCCAGCAATACCCAATACTTCTCACAAGTTCAAAGGCATAACAATATGATTTTTGTAGTTAATATCGGACTTAAATCTCAAACACGGAACCAATCTGATACTTGTTACTTATTACCAGTTGACAAGAACAATTACAGATTCTGTAAACTGATTAACTAGAATGATTAAACCCTAGCTAAGTGATCAAACTAACAATGATCAAACATTAATCTCAAAACTGAAAAATCTAGATAAAAACAAAAAAACAAAAACCATATATGAAAACTAATCACATTAGTCTAATCTAGAACAATAAAAAGAAACATTAAAGTACTAAATCTTACTAAATTGAACGTGCGAGATGATCCACAACCTTTAGATCTTCATAAAGTGATGAAAAGTGCATAAAATCGTCTTCAAAAGGATTTTTCGTTGTGTGGAACTGTCTCTAGAATCGAACTAGAGGGTATATGGTATTTATAAACCAGTCTGGACAGAGAATAAGGGTTCAAGCGGTAAGCAAGACCCATGATTAGGGGGTACGACCCATGCCACATCATTGCCACTTTAAAATCCAAAGTAAATCAGAAAAAATCAAAATCATGGAAGCACGGCCCGGGCTTGGGCTTCACAGGTTAAAATACCCAAAATAATGGCATTAGGAGGTAGGCAGAACCCGTGCTTAGGAGGCACGGCCTGTGCTTCAGGGATGAAATTTTCAAATGCCTAAAAAAAATCAGAAATCCTCCGGTTATGTTTCGTAAGTGAAGAACAACCTGTTTTTCTTGAGAAATAGCATGTATTTGGTCTTCTTTAGCGTTTTAGATCCAGATAAGCTCTTGTTATGCTCCAGATATGCTTCAAAGACTATCAAACTACCACTCCACTTCAAATCACCTGAAAAATACACTAAAACATGAGTTGTACGAGAATTCTTACGAAATACATGAGCTGAACATTATTTAAACTAATGCACATGAAAAAACATAAAAAAAAATGATGCAAAATGCTAATAAAAACTACCCTAAAAGATGTATAAAATGACATCTATCAAATCTCCCCAAGCTTAAACATTAGTTGCCCTCAAGTAATAAAAAGATTAAAACATTATGAACAAATGGAAATGTGTAGATGAACTAAAAAGCATTTAGAATAAAAACTCAAATAAATGAAAGAAAACTTAAAAACTTGAATTAAAAATATTTCACTCTTTTTTTCGCACATAATCATATTTCACACCGAAGGAAGCTCCAATGAAATCACTACCTAGATAACAGTGTCGATACTTTTATTGCAGATTCAAAATTCATATTATATGTCAAACAAAGCTTGAGCAAATAATTTTACTCCGAATTAAATTTGTAAAAACAGTGTATTTTGAAAAATAATTTCACAAAAAATCGTTAACAAAATCTGTGTAGAGAAAAACTTTTGAGAAACACTTGATAAACGTTAGTACAATATAATAGTTGCGGAATAAGTTAATCTCAAAGGATCATACAAGCTCAACAATAATAAGTTAGATTTGTTAGATGGTTAGTTGCGGTATTATAAAGTGCTAAAAAGTAAAGGAAATTTAAATGACAACAAGTTATATCAAGTATACACCAAACGGATTCATAAAGAGGTTTGCATTCAAACCCAAGTTAATATGTGTGATCAGGTTAAAGTGAAGTGTATCTTCGAATATAATAAGTAATATAGAGATGAGAGAATGATCTTAGTATTTCAGAGTGAAAGTTCAGAAATATCGTTTAAGTGATATGATAAGAAGTAGTAGTAAAGAGGTGTCTAATACATAAAGATGGAGACTAGAGATTAATTTCCATAAAGTTACATCTTGAATAAACAATAACAAACTACCAACTCTAAGTGACCATGCAAGGTTCACTAGACAATGTAATGCAAACACGCTAAGTCAGTTGATGGAACCAATAAGTCTTCACTACGGTATAGAGGTTGCGCTTCAACTCCGGATCCAAACAAGATCTTCAATTGTGATAGATAAACATCCGTTGTGGTGGCAAAACTAATTACGGTAGCCAAAAGAGATATGGTAGCAAAATGGATTGCGGATCGTTAAGTTTAAAAGGGTCACTTTTTGCTTTAACAATTTCCCTCAAAGTGACATCTTCAATTTTTCTTCATTTGTTGAGCTTCCGGAAAACGATAATTAGCCACCAAAATTTCCTTACTTCACGTAGCCACTGGATCCTTCGAGTGATTTCGAACTTCACTTTTTCAGTCATATTCTTAGATCTTTGGACCGAAGTCAGAGTTGTTTTTCAGTCATATTCTTATTGTCTCATGTCAGATAATAACATGATATGGTTGACCATTTGACACCTCTACACCCACTTCGATCATCTTTTAAAAAAAGTAGTAAATTGTTTTCTTTTTAGAATACCTCTTAATCAATGTCTTTGATTCGTGGTTTCGCAAAAAATCACCAATGTTTTTCCAGACGTTGATCTGTACTTACGAAACCATTCACTTCAAATCCACCTTTAAGTTCGTGAATAAGCCGAAATGGCCTTGACGCACAAATGATTTGGTCCATTTAAAAACCTACAAGGATATTTCAAAAGCAACACATTGTTTAATGCATGTGATCTACGTATACTTAATCCACCCTCAACGTTTGAAACGAACACCTTCCTCTGTTTGATCCAACTAATATTTCTGTCATGAATCTTACTTCCCAGAAAGAACATTGCACGCACAAGACGATTCAAGAAAATTCAGAACTAATATTGAAGCCTGAAAAATAAAAAAGAAATAAATGCTAAAACTTCTAAAAACATATTTTTAAAACTTAAGACGACTACTAATGAGTAACACTTTCACCTTTCACGACGAGTGTTTATTGAAAAATCAATCAATTACAATTCTCCATTACCCATCTTCGACATGTTCAACCCCACTGAAAGACTGATGTAATCAAAAGGGGATTTATCCCCTTTACAGTTCACCAAATTAAGGTGTTTCCTCAACTTCTTCAAACATGACACCAAAACCAAAAAAAGATTACTTTTTTGCAATTAAAGGGGGTAAATGTCAATAAACATGTTCAACCTATAAATTTTTCAAGGTCCTCGTTATTATAACTTCTCAGTTTATTTTTAAAGATAAATATAACAAAATTCAACATATAATCAACTTCTTGTAATCATTTTTATCGGAAAACAATGAAATTTCAACCAATAAAAATATTTCAAACATTAATTAGGGTTGTCTAAATGGTAAAATAGGATGCCTTTTTAGCCAACCCCATAACAAAATCTTAAGTTTATAATAACATATTTAGAGTTGTCTAAATGGTAAAAATAAGGTATCTTTTTAGCCAACCAAAAAAAAAAAGTTAATATTATAATTGTTTAATAATTAATTACTTAAAAAATATATATGTCAATACTTAATATTTTATAAATATAAATATTATTATTTCAACTATTTAATTATTTTTAACAAAATAAATAGGTCAATATTTAATATTTTTACAATACAAAGTTTAATATATTTTGTGAGGTCGCATTTTGACACAAAATACTCCATTCAATCCAATATTAATTATTAGGTCACAAAGTGTTATGCATTTATAAACAAGGATATGAATTAAAAATTTTGATCCATAAAGAAACATAATCATGTGCAAGATGAAGACATTTTAAACATTACATGTTTTTCTTTAGTTATAGTTTTATTTTATTTACACTTTATAGGTTAATATCATATTATATTGTAATAAGTAACATTCTCAGAATTAAACTTTTAATTCTTACATAAGACAACATTCTCAATAACACATAAAAAAAACTTGGAAATAATTTGAGTAAATACAAAGTTTCTGAAGTGGCAAGAATAACACGAGGGGCAGGGGTACCCCTAAAAAAGAATTTACATTGCATTTCCATGGTTCGCAATAAAACCTTAAACAATACATACAGACACTCGTAACACCAAAACACCACATACTTTCATCCACAGTTAAACAATTTTTCCCCAATCTTTTTTCGAACAATGCATCCGTATCTCAAACATGGCCACTGCTCCTGAAAGATCCAAGGGCCTTGGCTGCGCCTGCTCTCAAGATAAACTGGTGGTAGAAGGCGGCGATGGCTGCTCCGATGAAGGGTCCAACCCAGAATATCCACTGCAAAATCGATTCAGAAAACAAGTTTATAAGAAGCCAAATCTTTTTCTCAAAAACCAATAGGAAGAATAACTAAATTAAACTCACTTGATCATCCCAAGCTTTCTCCTTGTTGTAAATAACCGCCGCTCCAAAACTCCTCGCCGGATTAATACCAGTTCCGGTGATGGGAATCGTGGCTAAGTGAACCATGAACACAGCAAACCCAATGGGTAAAGGTGCTAACACCTACATATATGCACATCACACAAAACAACATGATGAAATATAGACACATACGTTCATAAAGTTTATTAACTAAAGAATAAGAGGGTGTACGTACAGGAACATGGGAGTCACGAGCATTTCTCTTGGGATCGGTGGCGGAGAAGACGGTGTAAACAAGAACGAAGGTGCCGATGATCTCCGCACCCAAGCCGGTGCCTTTGCTGTAGCCGTCGGCTAGCTCGTTGGCACCACCACCGTAGTTGGTGTAGTAAGTCTTGTGGAAGGCTTTGACTAAACCCACACCACAAATGGCTCCTAAGCACTGAGCCACCATGTACATGATGGCTCGAGGTAGTGAGACCTTACGAGCCAGAAAGAGACCGAAAGTCACGGCTGGGTTGATGTGACCTCCTGCATTAAACTCACACAAATATTAATTTCTGCCCTTTTTAATTTGTCTGGAAATTTAGACCAAAAGAAGTATATATGCACTATGCAATAATTGTTTTGTGACCACACAACTCTAGAACGTTTAATTATGGTAATGATATAAAAAGAAGATATAAAAAAAATTAAGTAGTGAGTTTTTTTTTAACCTTCACTTTTAGAAACAAACGTAAAAATAAGTAGTAAAATTCCAAAAATCAAGGCTAGCTGGGTTATTTATGGTTTACGTATTTTTGTGCAGGCTTTTCTTTAAAAAAATATATATTTATATTTGGTTAAGTATCTTAAGGAGATCGTTTATCACTTGAAAGAAAAGGAAAGAGGAAGTGGAAACTGACCGGAGATGCCGGCGGTGCAGTAAACAAGAACGAAGATCATGCCACCGAAGGCCCACGCAATACCCAAGACACCAACGCCGCCGCAGGCGTCGGAGCCCTTGTCGATCTGGCTCTTGTAACCGATAACTGTCAAGACAGTAATGTAAAGGAAGAGAAGGGTGGCAACGAACTCCGCTATCAGAGCTCTGTAGAAAGCCCACCTCGTCAGCTCCTTCGGGTCTATGAACTTCGCCGGTGGTGGGTCGTGGTAGTCCTTCGCCGAGAAGGACCCCTCCTCCGCCACGTCTTTTGTCATGTTGAGAGAGAGAGAGAGAGAGAGACGGCGGTGGTGGTGGTGAGATAGTAAAGGAGTGATAAAATTGGTGTAGAGGGCGGTGTATATAAAGGCAAGGGAAGGTGGGGATAGAAGGGGGTGAGGTGTACAAAGACTATATCTAGCAGCGGAGAAATGTAATTTACGAGGAAGATGATGGGGTTGAAAAAAAAAAATCGTTTTGAAGGACCCTATTTACGTTATTACCCCACCACCTTCTCATGTTTTATCGTTTTTTCGCCCCTATATTTCTTCTATTTTATCGTTTGTTATTATTGGAAGAACAGCAAGTTATAGTGATAGTTGTATAGTACTTGTACATGAAAACAAACTCAGAACTATTATTAAATTTATCATATTCTTTATATATAACTATATACAAATAAAAATGTGTACTACATCACATGTTTGCATAATTAACCCGGGAAGAATAAAATATAGAACCTAATTTCATAATCATGTCAAATATGCATAAATGAATATGAGCCCTTTATATGACTCGGTTTACAACAGCATCTGATAACACCAACATGATATTGTGCTTGTAGTAAAACTGTGCTTAATAATGATTATATAACTGCATAATAGTAACCAATTAAAGGTGTATACCAAGAAGTAGATGACACATTCCCATCTACCAACCACATATGGTAACAAGTTATACAGCCTGACTTGTTTTCGAGAAGGGTTCGAGAACAAGTTAAATGACATAGTTCGAAGTTAGTAACATACATTCAAGCTGGTCCACATATATTTGGGGTCCAGGCAAAATAAAAAGTTGGCCCCTCTATTTTAGATGATCAAATTCCATAAACCCTACCAAACTGGAAATTTCTCATTAATACTTTATTTGAAATTAAAACATAAATCTGATAATGAATTTCAAAAAGCCATCGAATTTTTTTTTATTGGTTAAAGTTTTTTAAATAAAAGTTCAAAATTATATGATTAGATTTTTAAAAAGGAAAAAGTTCATATGATTAAATTAGGCAAATTAAAAATTATTGTATTTTCTTTTATAGAATTTAATATTCTACGAAATTTTTTTGTTATAACAAAATCAAAAGTTCAATGATTTAAACAGGAAAACTTTCTAGCATAATTAAATTTGTTTTTAAAAATTTATATGACCACTAAATTGAAACATCTATACACCAAATACCAAACTTTGCATTTTCCATTTAACCATTGGAAATTTCTCATTAATACTTTATTTAAAATTAAAACATAAATCTGATAATGAATTTCAAAAAGCCATCGAATTTTTTTTTATTGGTTAAAGTTTTTTTAAATAAAAGTTCAAAATTATATGATTAGATTTTAAAAAGGAAAAAGTTCATATGATTAAATTAGGCAAATTAAAAATTATTGTATTTTCTTTTATAGAATTTAATATTCTACGAAATTTTTTTGTTATAACAAAATCAAAAGTTCAATGATTTAAACAGGAAAACTTTCTAGCATAATTAAATTTGTTTTTAAAAATTTATATGACCACTAAATTGAAACATCTATACACCAAATACCAAACTTTGCATTTTCCATTTAACCATTGGAAATTTCTCATTAATACTTTATTTAAAATTAAAACATAAATCTGATAATGAATTTCAAAAAGCCATCGAATTTTTTTTTATTGGTTAAAGTTTTTTTAAATAAAAGTTCAAAATTATATGATTAGATTTTAAAAAGGAAAAAGTTCATATGATTAAATTAGGCAAATTAAAAATTATTGTATTTTCTTTTATAGAATTTAATATTCTACGAAATTTTTTTGTTATAACAAAATCAAAAGTTCAATGATTTAAACAGGAAAACTTTCTAGCATAATTAAATTTGTTTTTAAAAATTTATATGACCACTAAATTGAAACATCTATACACCAAATACCAAACTTTGCATTTTCCATTTAACCATTGGAAATTTCTCATTAATACTTTATTTAAAATTAAAACATAAATCTGATAATGAATTTCAAAAAGCCATCGAATTTTTTTTTATTGGTTAAAGTTTTTTTTAAATAAAAGTTCAAAATTATATGATTAGATTTTAAAAAGGAAAAAGTTCATATGATTAAATTAGGCAAATTAAAAATTATTGTATTTTCTTTTATAGAATTTAATATTCTACGAAATTTTTTTGTTATAACAAAATCAAAAGTTCAATGATTTAAACAGGAAAACTTTCTAGCATAATTAAATTTGTTTTTAAAAATTTATATGACCACTAAATTGAAACATCTATACACCAAATACCAAACTTTGCATTTTCCATTTAACCATTGGAAATTTCTCATTAATACTTTATTTAAAATTAAAACATAAATCTGATAATGAATTTCAAAAAGCCATCGAATTTTTTTTTATTGGTTAAAGTTTTTTTAAATAAAAGTTCAAAATTATATGATTAGATTTTAAAAAGGAAAAAGTTCATATGATTAAATTAGGCAAATTAAAAATTATTGTATTTTCTTTTATAGAATTTAATATTCTACGAATTTTTTTGTTATAACAAAATCAAAAGTTCAATGATTTAAACAGGAAAACTTTCTAGCATAATTAAATTTGTTTTTAAAAATTTATATGACCACTAAATTGAAACATCTATACAACAAATACCAAACTTTGCATTTTCCATTTAACCATTGGAAATTTCTCATTAATACTTTATTTAAAATTAAAACATAAATCTGATAATGAATTTCAAAAAGCCATCGAATTTTTTTTTATTGGTTAAAGTTTTTTAAATAAAAGTTCAAAATTATATGATTGGATTTTAAAAAGGAAAAAGTTCATATGATTAAATTAGGCAAATTAAAAATTATTGTATTTTCTTTTATAGAATTTTATATTCTACGAAAATTTTTTGTTATAACAAAATCAGAAGTTCAATGATTTAAACAGGAAAACTTTCTAGCATAATTAAATTTGTTTTTAAAAAATTTATATGACCACTAAATTGAAACATCTATACAACAAATACCACTATTTACTAGCTATAAAATAAATAAATAAATAACTTAATTCCATACAATCGTTAAATGACATTGTTTAAATATAGGTAGCAAAACTCGTTGGATGCACTAAATCGGTCGGCTGGGAATAAGAGTATTCGACATGAACAGAAAGTACTCAACTAAGGTAAATTATAAAGAAACTAATTTTGGAGAAATTTTATATATTAAAATATCATAATTAAGATCATCAAGTTCATAACAAAATAAACACATAATAATAATAATAATAATATACATGTTGAAACGGTAAACTAGTTCAAATAACAAACATTAATTTTAAAATCTTGAAGATGAGGAGGGAGAAGGCAGAAGGGGAAAACATATATGATATGTTAATTTAATATTTTACTTTATTTATATACAATAAATACCTCTTTTTTTTTTTTTTTTTTTTTTTTTTTTTTTTTTTTTTTTTTTTTTTTTTTTTGGAACCGGCAAATATATTATAATAAAATAAAGAAAGTCCCAACTAGCAAGGAGCTAGAAGGAGCGGTACATTTTTGTTTACATAATTCTTGTATCAAATTGCGCAACAATTAGAAAAGTTAAATAAAAGGACATGAGCACCAAGTGGCCCAGTCATGAACTATTGCCGAGCTCCTATATTTCATCCAAGTGTATACCATCATTTGGATGTTATTAGCTACTCGTGTGGGGTTAGTGATAAGTCTTTTGAATATCCTTTCATTCCTAGCCTTCCAAATCCCCCAAATTGTACCGTAGCATATGCCGATTATGACCTTCCTCTTCTTCTTACATGTGCCCTATTTTGCTGCATATTCGATCAGCTCTCCCACTGTGTTAAGTTGAACTTGAGGCATGTTGCACCACTTCCAGACCCATTCCCAAACAGTTTTTGCAAAGCTGCAGTTAAGCAGGATATGGTTTGGGCTTTCATCCATTGCCTTGTAATACCCACATTGTGTTGATTCTACGGTTATGTCTCTCTTGGTTAGTTCAGTGGTTTCCGGTATCCTTCCTAAATTTACTCTCCATATAAAGCAGAGAACCTTAATAGGAATTTCTTTCAACCATTCCACTTTAACTTGAGGTACCAGATTTGTAGGCCAATCAATCAAATGTCTGACCATATCAACATGATTAATGCCGTCGCTTGATAATTCACAACTCCATTTATCTTCAGCTGTTGATGGTTGGAATTGTCCGAGGGAAGAGTAGAGAGCTGCAAGGTCAGTGATGTTTGGGCTATTTTTCCAATTCCATTCCATTCCAGTAATCTTCGCTCTATCCTCCACAGAACATCTTTTTTTCCTTTCCAATTCATATAGATTCGGGAACTTTTTCCTTTAGTGTTTCGTTACCTGCCCATATATTTATCCAAAATAATGTCTTATCACCCTTGTTTACCTTTTTCTTCATTATAATCTCCATGGATACGCCTACCTTTTCTAGTTCTTTATCAACCGACGCAATATTCTTCCATACTCCGGTAATCGATCGGTTGGCTAGGCGTGAGTCTTCCTTTGAGTTTGTTTTGTGAATTCCTTTGATGACCTGTCTCCATAGTGTGTTTCAATCTACTCTAAATCACCACCACCATTTCGCAATAAGAGCTATGTTAAAGGCCCGAAGAGAGCCAAGTCCGAGTCCTCCTACTTCTTTATGTTGAATAATTTTCTCCCATGCCACCCAATTTATCTTTTTGTTGTTTCCCATTTCTCCCCACAAGAATTTCATACGCATTCGTTCAAGTGAATTAATGACACCCATTAGTGCCATGAAGAGGGAGAAAAAATAAGTAGGGAAGCTCCCAAGTACTGATTTGGTTAAAGTTAACCTTCCACCAAACGACAGTAATTTTGCCTTCCAGGATGTTAATTTTCCGTTAAACCTGTCAATTACGGGTGGCCAATTTTTCTGAAGGTTCATGTTGGCGCCTACCGGAACTCTAAGGTACGTAAACGGGAGAGATGCAGGCTAACATCCAAGTGGGTCTGCCATTCGAGATATCTCACGTAGCTCTGAGCCAACCCCAAACACCCTCGATTTATGGAAATTCACTTTAAGTCCCGATGAGATATGGAAACAACGAAGTATCCGTGCCAAGTTTTTGATGTTGTTTTCATTCCATTCCCCTATGAAGAGGGCATCGTCTGCGTAAAACAGATGTGAGATCGTTTTATTTGACTTTAGGATTTTAAGACCTTGGAATATCCCTTTGTTGCAGGCAGCTTTCATTGCTATATTGAGACCCTCCATAGCAATTATAAACAGAAATGAGGATAGGGGATCTCCCTGCCTTACCCCTTTCTCAAGTGAGAATTCCTTTGTGGAAGAGCCATTTACAAGAAACGATGACCTGGATGAATTCAGGCAGCCACGAATCCAATTACACCATTTCATACCATACCCCATTTGCTTCATATTTGAGTCAAGAAAACTCCAGTAAACGGAGTCAAACGCCTTATCAAAGTCAACCTTGAAGAGTAATATCTTCTTTGACCAGGAGCAAATTTCATTTACAATCAGAGGACCATCAAGAATGCTTCTTCCGTCTACATACGCAGATTGAACTTCATCTACAGTGAGTCCCACCACCTTCTTGAGTCTACAGGTTAATACCTTGGCAATGATCTTATAAAGACATCCAATGAGGCTTATAGGATGAAAGTCCCCTAGGGATAAAGGATCTTTGATCTTAGCCGCCAGTGTTATAAATGAGGAGTTACACCCTCTTGATAATTTGCCACTGTGTTCAAAATATTTGACAAAAGCGAAGATATCATCTTTAAGCCTTTCCCACTGATTTTTGATGAACTTGAAAGTAAAACCATCCGGACCTGGGGCTTTTTCATTTCCATAAGCCCATATGGCTGCCTTGATCTCTTCAAGTGTGAAAGGTTTCTCCAGGTTCCCACTATCCTCTTCAGAAAGGGTCATAAACTGAGACTGATTAGTTTAGGTCTTTCGGGCCAACGTTCCTTGAATTTTTGTTCATAGAATCTAAATGCTTCATCCCTGATTTCCTTCACATCTGTCGACCAAGCACCGTTGATTGTTAGGTAATATATGGTATTTTTCCTGTTCTTATTTTTCACGTGATCGTGAAAGAATCGGGTATTCTCATCCCCATCAACTGTCCATCGAACACATGATTTTTTTTTGAGATCAAGGGCTGCCCCATTTCTCCAACTCAATAATTTTTTGGTTCCCGTCCTTGCGTTGATTCGTCTCTACAAACGTCAAGGTTCTTGATTCAGCTGCCATGTCCAACGAGTCAACAAGCTTTTTAATCTGATCTAACTCTATTTTTTCTTTTGACAATGAGGTGAGTCTCCATTTCTTCAAGCATTCTTTGAGATGTTTGAGTTTGGCAGCCAAATATAAATCAGGAGTACCATATCCCCTGAAACATTGCAAAGCATTGTCTACGACCGAATTGAAATCTGCTCTTTGCATCCAACCATTAAATAATCGGAATGGCCTGGGCCCAAAATCAGCGAGATCAGTGGAAAGCAGTAATGGGCAGTGATCAGATAACTCTTTTGGCAGGGCAGTGACACATGTATTGGGGAATTTATCAGTGAAGTTTGAGCAAACTAGAAATCTATCTAATTTGCTTAATTTTAACTCATGTCGACTAAAATAAGTAAATCTGTGACCACCCATCTTGACTTCATGGAGGTCTGCTTCGAGAATAAATTGATTGAAGCTTCTAGCACTGGATTGACAGAATTGCGAGTTTATTCGTTCCTCCGGGTACCTCACCACGTTGAAGTCTCCAAATATTATCCAAGTTCCATGTTTATCATTTTTAGCCTGCTTATATTCTCCCAAAGTCTTCTTTTTTCTGGATTAGAGTGAGGCCCATAAACGTTGGCAAAAATAGTTTTTCCTTGTGTGCCCTTCCATTGGCCAATTGTGATTAGTAAGTACCTATTTTTTATAACTGTAACATCCCAAAAATACAGGCCAAAAATTTCATTTTTAAATACGTCATGATAAAACCAACATTGTAATAAAACATCTATAATATCATGTCATGTCAAAACCAAAGTAGAAATAATCAAACATATTATCATAAAATAATATCATAGTGTAATCCCAAGGATCTCATGTGCGGAAAACCATAGTGTGATGCGCTGCGATCAAGCCGGCTCCTTTCCTTTGAAAACGAGTACCTGAAACCAAAACTGTAAACCGTAAGCACAAAGCTTAGTGAGTTCCCCCATAATACCTCATACCATGCAAGCATATAACAAACAATATTCAATTAATAGATACGGGCCACGCCCACACTCGTGAAGATACGGGCCCCGCCCACACTTCGCTTTCTGGGAGATACGGGCCTCGCCCACACTCGTGAAGATACGGGCCCCGCCCACACTTCGCTTTCTGGGAGGTGCGGGCCTCGCCCACACTCGTGAAGATACAGGCCCTGCCCATACTTTGCTATCTGGGAGATACGGGCCTAGCCCACACTCCACTCTCGGAGAGATACGGGCCTTGCCCACACTCAACCGCCAACTCATATCATACAAGTATCGCACAGACAACAAGTGTAAATAATTCTATTATACTGGCATATATCATAATCAACTCAACTAAGAGATACGGGCTCGGCCCACACTCTAATACTAACGTCTCGTCTATACGCGCCGGCCTTGGTGCCTTAGACCCGTTACTACTGGAAGGAAACTCACCTCATACTGATGAAGTCCCGTAGACACAACCCCACACTGCTGAAGTCCCGCAGACTCAACCCCAGCTGCTGGAGGACAGATTCCCGAACTGTCAACACCAAAATAACACCCAATTAATAATTGGGTCCCAACACATAACCATAAATTCATACTTGGATAATTACTACATTACCCCAGGCTTGGCTTATATAAGTCCAAGGCCCGATCCATAGGCCCAAAGCGAACTAGGAATCAAAGCCTAGCATATGGCCCAATTTTCCAAATTGGGCCCAAGCCTATATGTGGTCTTATTCTAAGGCCCAACATTATACAATCATTAAGGCCCAACTATAGTCCATCTATGGCCCAATTTGGAAAATTAGGCCCAACCTCTTATATGGGACTTACCCAAGGCCCATTAAATTATTTTAGTCCATATAATTATTCTTGGATGGCCCATTAATAATCCAATCATCAAGGCCCAATAGAAAGGCCCAACAATAAACCCAAGTGAAGTTAGGGTTTCACATAAAATGTCGATTAGGGTTAAGTTTCCTACTTAACCCATTAAGGAATTATTTCTTTAAGGACTTAATCCATTAAGTCCATCATTCTTCTAAATAAGTCATATGATGTGATTGGGCTTAATCACACAATTCCATTCCAATGGCCCAAATATGGGCCTCGATAAGTCCAAGCCCATAATCCCAAATTAGAGTTTTCACATGCAATGATGATTAAGGTTTAGTGTTTCTTTCTTAACCCATTAAGAACTTAATCCATTAAGTCCATTATGCCTTACGCTAGTTTGCCAATGATTAATAATTATTTAAGATTTAATAATTAATTCTCGTGTGCCCCAAGCAATTTCCACAAATTAGGGTTTTATTTGCATTATGGTTTTCCCAACCCAAATATTAGTCCATTTATCAATTTGTTGGGCTTTTAGGTCCATTAGGGCTTTATTGGGCCTATTAAGCCCACTAGAATATCATTAAGCCCATTAGGGTTTTATTTGGGTCAATTAGGGTCCATTAAGCTTTATTGGGCCCATTAGGGCTTACAAGGCCCACTAGGGTTTCAAGCACCCCAAACGAATCAACACAATCGAGACAAGGCACACCGCCACCCGACACGGCGGCCGGTGGCGGCGGAAGGCGGCAGCCACCACCCTATGGTGGTGGTTTGATTTTTCCTTTCATTTTCCAATTGCTTTACAATTTACAATGAACCCACAAATAAACACACACACTACACTAATTAAACATGCACAACCACCCTATGGTGGCCGGCAGCGGCGAATGGTGGTAGCCACCACCTCACGGTGGTGGTGATGGCCTTCTTGGTTTTCTAGCCACACAAACCCAACCTTACATCGCAGAAATTACACACGACAAATAAAATAGACACATGCAACCACCTTGAGGCGGCAGGTGGCGGTAGCGAGTGGCAGCCACCACCTCATGGTGGTGGCGGTGGGGTTTTCTTCGGATCTCCGACCAGAAAACGTTTATGTAGCTCTAAACCATCCCAATACTCGTGCACAACATCGCAACACACACACAGCTTCACGAGACCACCAACCCAGCCACCATTTCACGGTGGCAGGTGGCTTATGCAGGCATCGGCGGGGTGTAGTGATTTGCGAACGACAGCAACGAACGATGACAGCAAAATGCGCCTTGCCTCTGACTAAAACCCAACAGCAGCAATGTCGTGGTTCCTCGGTGACGAAGGAGTAGCGATAGAAGGATCCGGCGGCCATGGGCGGCGACTGCGACGATCTCGGCCTCTCTCAGCGACTTTCCGGCTTCTCATTCGCTTCCAGCAAGAGCGATGTGGCGGCACCTAGCAACGATTGGGTTGCTGTGGCGAAGGGAGGATGGGAACGGGAGGTGGCTGCGACTGGAGGTAAAGAAATGGGAGTGGCGGCCGGCAAGGAATGCATAAGGAGGGTGACGGCTGAATCTTTTCTTTAGGGTTAGGGTTCCTTACACTTATATACCCGACTCCATAACCAAGTTTCCATAATGGCAGAATTGGTCCCTCCCCATAAGATTTCTTCATATTTAATCTAATATTTACCCTTTTACCCTGGATTTGAAAATCTTCTTCAATTTAATCCGATAATTACCTTTTTAACCCAGTCCGTGGAAATTCCCTTACATATTAAGTCCCATAAATTCCCTTACTGTTTTTCGAGGCCATAGTCCCTCGACGATGCTTTTCGAGATTGATCGTGAGTCTTCTCCCTCTGTGTGTTACACCATCAATCTTATTTTCTAAAGCAAGTTTATCCTCCACATCTAGAAACCTGATGAAAAGATAGAATTGTCCGTTTTTCCCCTTTCTGCCTGGGTAATACACGTCCGAAACATTTGTAGCATAAAAAACTTAAATTCATACAACGATTAAATGACATTGTTTCAATAAATGTTGTAAAACTCATTATGTGCTACTAAATCGGTCAACTAAGAGTAACGAGTACTAGACATGGGTGGGAAATACTCGACTACAGTAAAATATAAAGAAAACTAATTTTGCAGAAATTTAATATATTAAAATATCATAATTAAGGTGATCAAGTTCATAACAAAATAGACAGATAATAATATAGTATATACATGTTTGAATGTTAAATTAGTTCAAATAATAAACAATAATTTTGAAATTCTTGAAGATGAGTTGAGAGAAGGAGAAAGCATATGTGATATGTTAATTAATACTTTACTTTAGTTTTAGGGTTAGAATGTTAGGGCTAGCTTCAAATGTAGATGGATATTTATTGTGCGGACAATGTTATTCTGTGAGAATGACAAAGAAAATATGTTATTTGCTAATCTGAATAAGTTTAATCTTATATAATTGTTGTCATTATCGCGCATTCTCACTAATTAAATCGTGTATAAGGTTATTATAGATTTTTTAATGATTCACATTCTGTCAATATGCTTATTGAATCTTAATTCCATAAGAATGAAAATGAGTGAAAACGATGCTTGAAAACAAAAATGAATAAAATTAGTAAGAATGCCTCATAATAACGATAGTTGTATAATGTTGAATGTATTCACCATAGTAAACAACATATTTTGTTAGTCATTCTCATAGAATAGTATTGTCCACACGTCCGTACAATAGATGTTCATCCACATTATAACCTAGCCCTAGAATATTATATATTAAAACATCTATACAACAAATATCATTGTTTACAAGTTATAATAAAAAAACTTAATTTCATTCGATTATTAAATGACAATGTTTCAATCAATGTTCAAAAACTCATTAGGTTCCTACTAAATCGATCGACTGAGAGTAACGAGTACTCAACGTGGACAAGAACTACTTGACTTAGGTGAATTGTAAAGAAAATAATTTTTGGAAAAATTTTATATATTAAAATATCATAGATAAGGTGATCAAGTTCATAACAAAATTAATAAATAATAATAATAATATACGTGTTCGATGTCAAACTAAATCAAAGAAAAAACATTAATTTTAAATTTTTTCAAGATGAGGTGAGAAAAGGGGGAATCATAAATGATATGTTAATTCAATATTTTACTTTAGTTTTAAGATGTTTTAAGATTAGAATATTATATACTAAAACATCTATACAAAAAATATAATTTTTATTTTTTTTAGAATGACAAGCTTCTATATCTATGAGATGAAGCCGATAACCTTCTTCTTAGAAACACCTTCTTAAACACCTTGTTAGTCGAGTGGCTAGGTTCAAATGTTGATGAGTATTTATTGTGCGGACAGTGCTATTCTGTGAGAATCACAAAGAAAATATGTTATTTGTTAATGTGAATACGTTCAATCTTATATAACTGTTGTCATTATCGCACATTCTCACTAATTAAATCGTGTATAAGGTTATTATAGATTTTTTTATGATTTTCATTCTGTTAAAATGTTGTCAGAATGTTTATTGAGTCGTATTCTATAAGAACGAAAATGAGTGAAAAACGATGAAACATCCCCAAAATAAGACCCAAAAATTTTTGTTTAACAATTACTAAAAATACTAAGATAATATCATAAAATAAAACTCATATGTCAATATCTCAAAACAATAGCAAAATGTTATGTAGACTGTGTCAAACTGTATCAAATCACATTTATGAAAAACTAAAACATCTCCCAGGACAACTGAAATTGTGGTGTATGCGATGCCATCAACCCGAGCTCTTCCCTTTGCTTGCGGAAGTACCTGAAACCAAAACTGAAACTGTAAGCACGAAGCTTAGTGAGCTCCCCCAAACTACCACATACCATACAATACATATAAACATATACTGGGCCTTGCCCACTACATCGGACCGAAGTCCGGAACTAACCAGGCTCTTGCCCTCTGCATCGGACCAAAGTCCGGAACTACTGAGGCCTTGCCTCCTGCATCGGACCGAAATCCGGAACTAACTACATCGGACCGAAGTCCAGAACTAACTGCATCGGACAGAAGTCCGGAACTACTGAACATAGCATACCATAAACATATCAACTAGCATGAACACATAAACTGCATACTGCATCGAGCTGTAACCCGGAACACATAACACATAAATCCTGTCTGAGCCACGAAGGCATCAAACATACTAGAATCTGCATCGGACCTAAGTCCGGAAACTCCTACTAGTTAAACGGGTCGGCATTGTGGCCTTAGACCCGTTCCTACTGGAAGGAAACTCACCTCGTGATCTGGCTCTGGAAGCTATCTGCTGCTGCTCCGGTATCTCCCCGGCTACAATTCCACAAATACACTCAATCAAAATACTAATAACTGCATTGGGGTAAAATAACTCTTTTATCCCTGGCTAAAGTCAACTCTCCTTGTCAAGGTCAACTCTTCTGGTCAAAGTCAACTTACAGTTGACCTGACTCGCCGAGTTGGGCCGCCAACTCGCCGAGTCCCTACTCTCATTTCTCAACCCTGCTTGCTGCTACTCGTCGAGTATGGCATAAACTCGACGAGTTCCCATTTGATTCTAAAACTCAGACTATCTGTATCCGACTCGCCGAGTTGTATGAACAACTCGACGAGTTGTTCTTGAATCTATGAAGATTGACTTAGACTCGCCGAGTTGTACGAACAACTCGTTGAGTCCCTCCATTACTGAGTCTAACCTCCGACTCACTGAGCCCATTCTACTACTCACTGGTCCCCACTCGGAATCACTCAAAGGGGAAGGATCGGGGACTCGTGACTCGACTCGCCGAGTCCAAAGAACGACTCGCCGAGTCACATGCATGCAATTACTAAAAACTCGATTCTGCTCAAAACCACTGCATACAATATATAGATCTGAGTTCCTAAGGCTGGTTTACCACGTAAAGTTCCCAACTTTACGTGTACATATGCATACAAAAAGGATATAAAGGCTAAACAGGCACTTGGAAGAGTAGATCTAGGGCTATCATGCAAAATGGCTCCATAAAGTTTATAGATCTACGTTTTTGGAACTGAAACATGGCTAGATCCGAAAACTAATCAATCTAATATGATTTATCTACTATGAACAAGCTAAGGAATGGATAAAATGGGCAAAATATGCTTATAAAGGAGAATCAATCATAAAAACAGGAGGAATCCGATTATTACCTCAATACACTTTGAAATGGGTGCAAGAACTTGGATCTTCTTCTTCTCCTTTGGATCTAACCTCCTTCTTCTCTTCAAAACTTCAAGATTTACACAAGAAATGCTCAAATACTCAATGGAATGGTTAGGGTTTGCTAAATAATGCTTTGAGGGTGAAGGAGACGAGTTTGGGGGCTCATAAGATGGTCTAAATAGGGTGCAAACCCAGGGATTTAGGGTTTCTACCTGGCAGGCCGACTCGCCGAGTCCCGAATATGGACTCGCCGAGTTGCCAATCTATACGCTGCTCAAGATCACGACTCTACTCGACTAGTCGGGCCATAGACTCGTCGAGTCCCTCTGCAAACTTCTAAAATAAATTATATAAAAGCAACATACCAGAGACGGGTCGTTACAATTCTCCCCCACTTGACTCAAACTTCATCCTCAAAGTCTGCTACGGCTGAATCTGCAAATAACTCTAGGTAGTGCTCTTTCATCTCATCTTCAGCCTCCCACGTCCACTCAGACCCCTTCCGGTGCTCCTACTGCACCTTCACTAGCTGAATTACCTTGTTCCTCAAGGTCTTTATCTTCCGGTCCAGAATCGCGACCGGCCTCTCAATATAATTCAAGCTGCTATCAACCTGAATATCTTCTAAGGGAACAACTGCTGACTCATCCACCAAACATTTCCTCAACTGAGACACATGGAAAGTGTTGTGGATCTAGCTAAGCTCTGCCGGAAGATCCAACCGATAAGCCACCCGACCCACCCGGGCCAAAACCCTGAAAGGACCAATGAACCTGGGTCCCAGCTTGCCCCTCTTCCGAAACCTGATGACACCCTTCCAAGGTGAGACCTTCAGAAGGACCATATCGCCTACCCGGAACTCCAAGTATGAACGCCTCCTGTCGGCGTAGCTCTTCTGCCGACTCTGCGTGGTCTGTAGTCTACTACGAACCTGCTGAATCAACTCGGTCGTCTTAAGCACCACCTCCGTGCTCCCAATGACTCGCGGACCAACCTCGCCCCAACAAATCGGGGTCGTGCACTTCCTCCCACAAAGCATCTCAAAGGGAGGTCGATCAATGCTCGCATGATAACTCTTGTTATACGAAAATTCCACTAACGGAAGAGACGTATCCCAACTGCCACCGAAGTCTAGGACACATGCCCGGAGCATGTCCTCAAGAGTCTGAAGCGTCCTCTCACTCTGCCCGTCCGTATGAGGGTGGAAAGCGGTGCTGAAATGGAGACGAATACCCATCTCATCATGAAACTGCTTCCAGAATCTGGATGTAAAACGGACGTCTCGATCTGACACCACCGATACCGGCACTCCATGACGTGCAACTATCTCCCGCACATAGATATCGGCTAACTTTTCCGCCGATACGCTCTCTTGGAATGGTATGAAATGAGCACTCTTCGTCAACCGATCCACTACCACCCAAATCGAATCTACCCCACGTGCGGTCCTGGGAAGCTTGGTGATAAAGTCCATGGTGATGTCCTCCCATTTCCACACGGGAATGTCTAATGGCTGCATCTTGCCGTGAGGCCTCTGGTGTTCTACCTTGACCTTTCTGCAGGTCAGGCACCTCTCTACATACCAAGCAACATCCCGCTTCATGCAGGGCCACCAATAATTGGGTCGAAGATCTCTATACAGCTTCGTCGCCCCTGGGTGGATGGAAAATCGAGACTTATGAGCCTCGTCCATCAACACCTGCCGTACTCCGCCCCCGTACAGTACCCACACCCTCCCATGAAGGGTCAACAACCCCCGACTATCATAATCAAACGAAGCTACTCGGCCCACTATCCTCTCACACTTCTACCTCTCCTCCTTGAGGCCCTCAACCTGAGCCTCCTTGATCCGTTCCAACAACGGAGTAATCACTGTCATCCTCACACATAAGTCTCTGATAGGGGCTGCTGTCACCTTTCGGCTCAAGGCGTCGGCCACTACGTTGGCCTTCCCTGGATGGTAAAGGATTTCACAATCATAATCCGTCAGCACATCCAACCATCTCCTCTGCCTCATGTTTAGACTCGGCTGATCCATAAGGTATCTCAAACTCTTGTGATCCGCATAGATGGTACAACGGACCCCATAAAGGTAATATCTCCAAATCTTAAGGGCAAACACCACTGCCCCCAACTCTAAATCATGGGTAGGATAGTTAGCCTCGTGAGGCTTCAACTGTCTCGAGGCATAAGCTATCACATGCCCCCGCTGCATCAATACCGCTCCCATACCTGTGATTGAGGCATCACAGTAGACTACAAAATCCTCTATTCTTTCTGGCAGGGAAAGGTTCGGAGCCTCGCATAACCTCTGCCTGAGGGTCTCAAATGCCGCCTGCTGCTCAGGCCCCCAACGAAACACCACCGACTTCTTAGTCAGTCGGGTGAGCGGTACTGCTATCTTGGAGAAATCCTAAATGAATCTTCTGTAGTACCCTACCAAAACTAGGAAGCTCCGAATCTCGAATGGAGACTTCGGGACCTCCCACTGCATCACGGCCTCTATCTTGGCCGGATCTACCAAGATACCCTTCTGGTTGATGAGGTGACCAAGGAACTGCACCTCACGCAACCAGAACTCGCACTTGGAGAACTTTGTGAAAAGTCTCTCCCTTCTTAAAACTTCTAGCACCTCCCTCATGTGCTCCTCATGCTGCTCCTGAGTCTTGGAATACACCAAGATATCATCTATGAATACTATCACAGACCGATCCAGCATCGGTCTGCATACGTGATTCATGAGATCCATGAATGCGGCTGGAGCATTAGTGAGCCCAAAAGGCATCACCACAAACTCATAATGACCATATCGGGTCCTGAAAGCAGTCTTTTGCACATCTTTGCCTCTAACTCGCATCTAGTGATATCCGGAGCGTAAATCGATCTTGGAGAACCAAGACGCCCCTGAAGCTGATCAAACAAATCATCTATCCTCGGGAGGGGGTAACGGTTCTTCAGCGTTACCTTATTCAACTCCCGGTAGTTAATGCACATACGGTATGACCCATCCTTCTTCTTCACAAACAGGATCGGCGCTCCCCAAGGTGAACTACTCGGCCGAATAAAACCCTTGTCTAGCAACTCCTGTAGCTGCGTAGACAACTCCTGCATCTCAAGGGGAGCTAACCGGTACGGTGCCTTGGCTATCGGAGCTGCACCAGGAATTAGGTTGATCCCGAAATCGACCTGTCTCTCAGGAGGTATTCCCGGTAAATCCTCCGGGAATACATTCGGAAAGTCTCGCACTACCGGAACATCGTCAACCGTCGCCTTGCCCTTTTCCCGGGCATCCAAGACATAAGCTACATAATCGGCGCAACCCTGCTGAAAATAGCGCCTCGCCCTCGCGGCTAAACAAAAAGATGGTCCACGTTGTGGCCTCACGCCCTGAATCACTAACTCTCCCCCACTGGGAGTGCGAACCCTCACTAGCTGTAACTCGCAATCAATCATTGCCCCGTTTGGACTCAACCAGTCCATGCCTACTATAACCTTATTCCCTCGCAGGGGAATAGGGACCAAATCCACCGAGAACTGCTCGTCGAACAACTGAAGAGAACATCCTCTATGCACTCTGGCGACCCTCACGGTCCTGTCATCTGCTATCTCGACCTCTAGTGGACAATCCAGCTCCCCTGGACCTCTACTAAATCTCTTGCTAAGCGCTAGCGATACAAACGATCTGGTAGCCCCCGAATCAAATAATATTGTAGCAGAAATGCCGTTTACAGAGAACGACCCTATACAAAACATATAACCATAAGCAATAATCAATAATAATATAGAGATAAAGGGAAGATACATACCGATCACCACATCAAGAGTCGTTCGCGCCTCCTCTGCTGTCATCTGAAAAGCTCTACTCTTTGCCACTGGTGCCTCTGCTTGGCCCTGCCGGCCATCTGTAATCCTCAAAGTAGCAGGGGCAGGTGCAACCACCTTCCCTGCTGCAGCTAAACTTGGAAATTGGGACTTTTTATGTCCCCTCTGATTGCACTGAAAGCAAATCAGATCTGTTGCTGCAATAGCGGTAGCAGGAGCCGTACAATCCCTGCTCAAATGCCCAGTCTGACTGCACTTGTAGCAGCCAGAACTCCCTGCCTTGCACACCCCGTCGTGCAATCTCCCACACTTGCCACATCGATTGTGGCTCTGCTGGCTCCTAGATCTGTGATTTGAAACCTTGGGCTTTTTTCCCGAACTGCCTGAACCCGAAACCGCCTCCGGTTCCTCTTCTTCTCCATCTCAAGGTCAATCTCCCTCTCCCGAGCCCTAGCAATCATGTCATTCAGCGTTTTACAGTTGTACCAGCTCACAAACTTGCGGATATCGCTCCACATCATCTCATGATAACAGGCCTTCTTCATTTCCTCATCGGCTGCAAACTGAGGAACGAGAAGAGCCCTCTCCCTGAACTTGGCGGTGATCTCCGCCACGGTCTCCGTAGTCTGGGTGAGGTTTTGAAACTTCCGGGCTAACTGCTGCACCTCGATAACCGGTGCAAACTCCGCCCTGAACCTGGTGGAGAAATCAGCCCAGGTCATGGCATCTAACGATGCACCATCTCCAATGGTATGTCCGACCTCCTCCCACCAATCCCGTGCTCTGTCCTTCAGAAGACAGGATGCCAATCTAACCTTGTCCCCCTCGGGACACCTGCTCGTGCGTAAAGCGTTTCCACATCTGCCAACCACCTAGTACTCGCTATGGGGTCCCGCACCCCGTGGTAATCTGGAGCTCCACATGCCCTGAACTCCCTGAACGTAAGTGTGCGCGACCCCATCATGGGCGCCACCTCAGCACGGAAGGTGCCCAATCTCTTATCCATCAGCTCTAGAATACCCTCCTTGATCGAACCGAAGATCACACGAGTCTGCTCCAGTATGATACGAGTAACCTCATAAGAAAGAAACTCTCTGGTTTGCTAATCTAACTGGCCGGCCTCCGGGCCTGATCCTGATCCCCCTCCGGCACCTAAACTACCGACTGCTGGCCTCGAACGCAAAACTACCATTCTGAAACAAATCATAGCAACATCAGAAAACTGAAATATCTCAAGGGATCACTGATACCAATACTAGTTTCCTGATCTTGTCTCAGCCTTCCTTGATTCAAGTACGGATCCTCTACTTTCAGTAGTACGGGCCCATACTACCTTCCACATCTATCCGTACTTTCCTCAAGAACTGCCTTGACTCCACCAAGTCACTTCTACTACTATTGATCTCCGCTACTCTTATCCTAGGCTTGCTCTAGAGGAAATCTCTAACTCCATTCAAAACAATCCTCAGCTGCTGAAGGCCTCCTTGTAATGCTAATTAGTCATTACCTGAACACCATCACATGTAATGAGGCTCAGATTATCCTTCGAGTAAAAGACTCGTCCCTACAACGGTTAGACTCAAACAAGAGCTGCGTAATAGGGCCAAATCCAACACTCTGAGATTATCCAACCACGATTACATGTGATGTGACGTATTCACCTAATGGCTAACTCCCGTTACTCAGAATCCCACAAAGCACAAAGCAAACAGCATTCGGATACAGGAATACTATTCAAGCAATTCTATTCTCATAACAAGATACTGTACTAGCATACAATGCTAAGCTCATACTGTCAGGCATAACCCTAACAGGCTATCCTACTATTGTCTACTCATCCTCCTAGATCCTTAGTCCTATTCTAGCATGCTGTTCTACTGAAATTACAACTGGTAATCATAACATAACTTGTATGGGTAATTTGGGAGTACTTACTTGAGCTCGGTTGATCGCATACGCTACACCATTTTCCTTTTATAAAAACTCTTCTTCTTTTTAAGTTCTTTTTCCAAAAATCATTTTCAAAACGTTTTTCTTTTGAAAATCATTATCGTTTCCTTAGTTTGAGTTAAGACACACCCGAAAGTGTATCTGAATCCCTCAAACCAAGGCTCTGATACCAACTTGAAACATCCCCAAAATAAGACCCAAAAAATTTTGTTTAACAATTACTAAAAATACTAAGATAATATCATAAAATAAAACTCATACGTCAATATCTCAAAACAATAGCAAAGTGTTATGTAGACTGTGTCAAACTGTATCAAATCACATTTATGAAAAACTAAAACATCTCCCAGGACAACTGAAACTGTGGTGTATGCGATGCCATCAACCCGAGCTCTTCCCTTTGCTTGCGGAAGTACCTGAAACCAAAACTGAAACTGTAAGCACGAAGCTTAGTGAGCTCCCCCAAACTACCACATACCATACAATACATATAAACATATACTGGGCCTTGCCCACTGCATCGGACCGAAGTTCGGAAACTGCATCGGACCGCAGTCCGGAACTAACCAAGGTCTTGCCCTCTGCATCGGACCGAAGTCCGGAACTACTGAGGCCTTGCCTCCTCCATCGGATCGAAATCCGGAACTAACTGCATCGGACTGAAGTCCGGAACTAACTGCATCGGACAGAAGTCCGGAACTACTGAACATAGCGTAGCATAAACATATCAACTAGCATGAACACATAAACTGCATACTGCATCGGGCTGTAACCCGGAACACATAACACATAAATCCTGTCTGAGCCACGAAGGCATCAAACATACTAGAATCTGCATCGGACCTAAGTCCGGAAACTACTACTAGTTAAACGGGTCAGCATTGTGGCCTTAGACCCATTCCTACTGGAAGGAAACTCACCTCGTGATCTGGCTGCTGAGTGTATCGCTCTGGAAGCTATCTGATGCTGCTCCGGTATCTCTCCGACTACAATTCCACAAATACACTCAATCAAAATACTAATAACTACATTGGGGTAAAATGACTCTTTTACCCCTGGCTAAAGTCAACCCTCCTTGTCAAGGTTAACTCTTCTGGTCAAAGTCAACTTACAGTTGACCTGACTCGCCGAGTTGGGCCACCAACTCGCCGAGTCTCTACTCTCATTTCTCAACCCTGCTCGCTGCTACTCGTCGAGTATGGCATAAACTCGACGAGTTCCCATTTGATTCTAAAACTCAGACTATCTGCATCCGACTCGCCGAGTTGTATGAACAACTCGACAAGTTGTTCTTGAATCTATGAAGATTGTCTTAGACTCGCCGAGTTGTACGAACAACTCGTCAAGTCCCTCCATTACTGAGTCTAACCTCCGACTCACTGAGTCCATTCTACTACTCACTGGTCCCCACTCGGAATCACTCAAAGGGGAAGGATCGGGGACTCGCGACTCGACTCGCCGAGTCCGAAGAATGACTCGCCGAGTCACATGCATGCAATTACTAAAAACTCGATTCTGCTCAAAACCACTGCATACAATATATAGATCTGAGTTCCTAAGGCTGGTTTACCACGTAAAGTTCCCAACTTTACGTGTATATATGCATACAAAAGGATATAAAGGCTAAAAAGGCACTTGGAAGAGTAGATCTAGGGCTATCATGCAAAATGGCTCCATAATGTTGATAAATCTACGTTTTTGGAACTGAAACATGGCTAGATCCGAAAGCTAATCAATCTAATATGATTTCTCTACTATGAACAAGCTAAGGAATGGATAAAATGGGCAAAATATGCTTATAAAGGAGAATCAATCATAAAAACAGGAGGAATCCGATTATTACCTCAATAAACTTTGAAATGGGTGCAAGAACTTGGATCTTCTTCTTCTCCTTTGGATCTTACCTCCTTCTTCTCTTCAAAACTTCAAGATTTACTCAAGAAATGCTCAAATACTCAATGGAATGGTTAGGGTTTGCTAAATAATGCTTTGAGGGTGAAGGAGACGAGTTTGGGGGCTCATAAGATGGTCTAAATAGGGTGCAAACCCAGGGATTTAGGGTTTCTACCTGGCAGGCCGACTCGCCGAGTCCCGAATATGGACTCGCCGAGTCGCCGATCTATACGCTGCTCAAGTTCATGACTCTACTCGGCGAGTCGGGCTATTGACTCGTCGAGTCCCTCTGCAAACTTCTAAAATAAATAATATAAAAGCAACATACCAGAGTCGGGTCGTTACAAACGATATGTGAAAACAAAAATGAGTAAGAATTACTAAGAATGCATCATAATGACGATATTTGTGTAAAGTTTAATGTATTCACAATAGTAAACAACATATTCTATTAGTCATTCTCATAAAATAACATTGTGCAAACGTCCGCACAATAGATGTTCATCCACATTATAATCTAGCCTTAGAATGTTATATATTCTCATAAAAAAAAACTTAGTTTCATTCGATTATTAAATGATATTGCTTCAATCAATGTTCCAAAACTCATTAGGTTGCTACTAAATCAGTCGACTGTGAGTAATAACTACTCATCGTGGACACGAAGTACTTGACTTGGGTAAATTGTAAAGAAAATAATTTTTGAAGAATTATTATATATTAAAGTATCATAATTAACGTGATCTAGTTCATAACAAAATTGAAAAATAATAATAATAATATACATGTTCGATTGTTATATTAATTCAAAGAAGAAACATTAATTTTAAATTTTTTGAAGATGAGGTGAGAGAAAGGGGAAACATGATATGTTAATTCCATACTTTACTTTAGTTTTAGGATTAGAACATTATATACTAAAACATCTATACAACAAATACCATTTTTATTTTTTTAGAACGGAAAGTTACTATATCTCGGAGATTAAGCCGATAACCTTCTTTATAGAAATACCTTCTTGAACAAATTGTTAGTCGAGTGGCTAGCCCCAACTTATACCATTGTTTACTAGTTGTAACATAAAACTTAATTACATACAACTATTAAATGACATTGTTTCAATCAATGTTGCAAAATTTATTGGGTTCTAATAAACCGGTCGTCCAGAGTAACGTGTACTCAACATGGGCACGAAGTACTCGACTATGATAAATTATTAAGAAAACTAATTTTTGAGAAATTTTATATATTAAAATATCATAATTAAAGTGCTTAAATTCACAAAAAATAGACAAATAATAATAATAATAATAATATACAATGTTAAACTAGTTCAAATAATAGAGATTAATTCTTGAAATGAGATGAGAGAAAGGGAAAGGATATATGATACGCTAATTCAATACTTTACGTTAGGTTTAGGGTTAGAATTGCATATATTAAAACATTTATAAACCATATATCACTCTTTACTAGTCGTAACAAAGAACTTAATTCCATACAACTATTAAATTACATTGTTTCAATCCATGTTGCGTAACAAAGAACTTAATTCCATACAACTATTAAATTACATTGTTTCAATCCATGTTGCAAAACTCATTGGGTGCTACTCAATCGGTCAACTGAGAGTAGCAAGTACTCGACAATGGCGGAAGGACTCCACTAGGATAAAGTCTAAAGAAAACTAATTTTAAAGAAATTTATATATTAAAATATCATAACTAAGGTGATCTCATAATAAAATAGACAAATAATAATACAACTATATATGTTCGAACGTTAAATTAATTCAAATAATAAATATTAATTTTAAAATTCTTGAATATGAGGTGGGAGAAAGGGAAAGCATATAAGATATGTTAATTAAATACTTTACTTTAGTTTTAAGGTTAGAATGTTATATAATATATAAAATATAAATATTAGTCTTGTAATTCTTGAACTTTTTTCATTCTAATTAAATTTTGACATTTTGTCCAAGTTTGGCCAAGTCATTGAGTTGGCCCGTGTTGTCCCGATTATGACCAAGTTGCTCCAAGTCTAAGTAATTTTGGCCGAATTGTTTTAACTAGTCTCAGTCCAAGGCCAATTCTTAAGTACCCACTGAGTTGGCCGATTTTGCAACATTGGTTTTAATAACATGATATTTAACATTATATGAATCAAATCCTTAGAAAAATGTGGTCTGATACATATAACAACGACATGCCTTTAATTTTATACACATAATATGGATTCACTTTTAGTTATATTCTCATGACATGAATATACTTACATTTCCCTTTTTGTCTCTTTCCTGAAATAGATGCTTGAAATAAAAGACATGTACCACATTAGAATAACAAGAAACTTATATTTCACATATGAATACTAAGCTAGCCTTAAGTAAAAGATGTCAAATATATTTCACATATAAATACTAAGCTAGCCTTAAATAAAAGATGTCAAATATATGCAATTAGAGGTCAAATACATCGAAAAAAATTAAACAAAAAGTTATTTTAGGTGACGTGGCCATTACATAGTCCTTATAACATTGGCTTGGCTAATTATACGACTATGTAATAAACATTGCACATCATTATAATGTTTTATTTCATTTCGAGCATTGTACATTGATTTAAATGGCTTCTACTTCTCAAATTAGCTCCCAATTAGTTTCCATGGAGGTTCTTAAGACTAAGTAATTTGTTTTAATACCTTAACATAACTTAACTCATACGCACCCTAATGATCTAAATGGCTTAATGCCTTAGGGAGCTGATTAAACACACTGAAAGACATCAAATCTACAAGTCCTAAGCTACATTTGTCTTAATAGATTATCAATATTGTTTCAAAATGGATTCTTTTAGGTAAATGAAGATTTAAACATGTTCTAAATATTTTGAAAACATATTTACACAAGAATTTATGACTTAAATGTGATGATTTAATGATTTGAACAATAAAACATGTATAAAATTCATATAAGTCTTATAAGTATCAAATTCTCACAAATCTTTTAACGATTCTAGATCATCATCAATTGAGCTTTAATTTGGCATAATGAGTTAGACTTATGAAATTTTAAAGAGTTTTGTTGGGGTGTTTATTGTGTTGTGTCAATATTGTTTTGTACTAGAATAGTGTATAATGTAACGGGTTGGGCCTGTCCACCCAGAATTTAATGATATTACGGTTAGACTATTAATAGTGCATGCATGCAACGTAGGGTAATCGTTTGTATTTCCCTAGATTGTCTTTACAGAGAAGTTCACACAGAACTCTTCTAAGGCTTTGATAATATAATCATTCATCACCTTTTCGTTCAATTGTTCTTCTTGTTTTGATTCAGTTTTCTGTTAAAGGATCTATCGGTATTAAGTTTATCGTTTGAATAATTGGTATCAGAGCAGGAGATTGTGTAATTTCATATGCATATCTTCTGTCGAGCTTGTTAGGGTTTTTAAGTTTTTGTAAGATTTGTTCTTGTCGTTTTCATCGATTGCAAACGATACATCTAGTTTCTTTTGAGCCCTAAACTCGATTATTATATTATACATCTGATTCTTAACAGATTTTTGTGAATTGACATCATGCAACCAGAAGATCCACACTCTCTATACTTTAATCTATCAAGTAGCATCGGATCGACCACCAAGATCCTTATTTTGTTTCCACAATATTACGAAGTATGGGCACTGCACTTCGATGACTACGTGTAAGGTCTTGAAGAACGTGGTTCATTGATATGGGAATGAATAACCCAACAGACGTTTGCTTACATTGCCACAAGGAAAGTCATTAAACTCAAGCAAAATGCAATGCTCTTCTCATTGAACAAACGAAGATTACTTAAGATGAAAATGAGAGGTTAATGAGTAACAACAAGGCAATGAGGATTATCATATTCACTCTTCATCCAGACACATTTCGTTTGGTGAGTTCTTGTGAAATAGGAAGGAGATATGGGAAAGGTTGAAGAAATCTACTCGAGTGATGCAGATCTTGAACATTCAGTTCAAACACTACTTCTTTTGGAGTTTGGTGCTTTTTCTCAAAATCCAGATGAGAAACTTGATCAAACTTTTAATCGTTTTAATCATCTTTTAAGCAACATTTTAAAACCCAAGATCAGGCGAGAACCGATAGAGCAAAAGGTGACGTTCATGAATGGTTTGAGATCGGAATGGAAAGCAGTAGTGTCAACCGTTAAAGCTCATGAAAAATTTAAGAGCTACACCTTGGTGAAGCTGGTGGGAATTCTGAGATCGCACGAAGATGAAGTGACAAAAGATGCTAAGTTTGTTTTTGGTATGGGTTTGTTGGCCCTAGTTGCGAAGGGCAAAAAGGTAGCAGAAGAAGACTTGGAGTTTCATCTCTCTGATTGTGAGCTTACAAAAGAAGAATACGCTTTGATGGTGTCAAATCCCAGAAAGTTAGCCAAAAAGAATTTTGGACGCCTCAAAAACAGGAATTGGCAAGGGAAATACAGTTCGGATAAAGAAAAGTATGAGAGCCACAACAACTTTCAAAAGGATGAGGTGATGAAGGAAAAGAAGTTGATAGGAGATTCAGAATATGACTACAACTATTGTCATGGCAATAATCATTTATCCAAGGAGTGTATGTTAAGAAGAATGAGTAAGAAGAAGGAGGAAGAAGATGATGAAGCTTATTATCTTCAAAAGTTAGAACCGATTTGAAAGAAAAAGATGGTTGATAGTGCTAAGCCTGCTTTGATTGTGCAGGAGGATGTTGATGAGTTTGGACGTGTTGAAGCTTGGTCAACAGATTTGGAAGACGAGGAAGTTTGGAAGCCCCTGCATGGTGGATGCTTCGTTATGAAGTCTGGAGCCCCTGAGTACGAGGGAACATTTTTGATGGTCTGTGGTGATGTTTCGGAGCAGAGAGGTTACGCTACTGATAGCATGCATGCCTTTAAAAACTGTTTTGTTGTAAGACCTATTTTGGAACAGCTCAATGAATGTAAGTAGGTCATCAGTAAGGTACAATCTATTCTCCATTCTCTCGTTATGGATCTGAATTAAATGGTTTGAATTTTACTGTCTCCAGTTTTAGTGATAGTTTAAAAAGAACACGTGTAAACAATTCTAACCTAACTGATCAAATCAGCAGGTTAACAAACAAGAGTGAAGAGAGACGGATGTGGATAGAGAAATTGGAGTTAGAGCTTAATAGGTCTAGGGATGACATCGTTTATTTGAGAAGATACAATTTAGCGCTTTTAAAACAAAGAAATATTTGTGTTTGATTGTAAAGAGATTATATTTTAATATTTCCCAACTACATCATGATTGTAAAATAGAGAAAAGATATACAAAATGATTTTACCCTTTCTGGAATTGAAAGAGGATGAAATCGATGGAGAGTGTTACAAGTGCGAATCCATAGTCTCCTCGGATGATGTTTCTTAATCTTATAAAGTCGGACTTGACAAAATTGAAACTTATATTCAATCCAAAGATCATAAAAGCATGCTAAAACAAATGTTGGATGAAAATGATGAAGAAAATACTAAATCTGATACTATACAGAAATTTCACTCCTTATGCACAAAATTGAGTTTGGAAAACACTTTCGATACTGAGAATGATTCCGAATTTGACGAAAGAGACATGAGTGAGATCTATGTAGAGGATGAGATTTATTGCTTGTCATTTGTGCAAAATGAGGATGCACCAAAGAAAAAGTTGATTCCCAAAAACTCAGTTGAATATGTTCGCACCGTTGAAAATAAGGGTTCGGATGTTTTAAAAGAAAAAGTTATTGTATTTTCGAAAGTTCAAATTGTCCCTAAACAAGTTTTTGTAAAAACTAGATTGGACAAAAATCAAACTTCTGAACTAACGTCCTTAGTAGATGATGATAATATAGAAAGTGGTGATGAATTCTTTTAGTCAGAACCAATTAATAACTCTGATGAAACCAAAGGTCTTTCTGAAATGACCTCTTGGAAAACCAAATGGAGATACGTCGCAAAACCACTGAACTGTGTTAACTCGTGTTTTGATAAAGTTGGTCCGAGTGGAACCAAAGATGTCCCTAGTAAAACATCTTCCAAAGAGACTGGCTTACCTGTTAGAAAACCAAAGCCTAGTGCTAAAATTCATAAATCAGTTGAGGAACATATAGCCAAGAAAAGACAACTAAATGCTAGATATCAAATAAATCTAAAAGAAAGAAAGCGATTTTGGAAATCCAAAAATTCCAATTCTGTTAACCCAGAAAGATTTGCATATCAAAATTTGAAATTCTCTCCAAATCCGAAACCTAATTCGTCTTCAAATCCACAATCTTCAACTCCACAGGTTTCAAAACCAAACGTCTTTCAGAAACCATTATTTTCAAAACAAACGAAACCTTTGGAAAAGACTAAACCATATTTTTCTCCTAAAACAAATGATTCAAAAACTCTCAACACATCCAAAGATGTTAACAACAAAGGAAAAGTTGTTCTGGAACCTGAAATTTCATTTAAGGAATCCAAAGCAAACTCGCAAAAAAAGGAAAATAGGTTCATGAAAAGGGTTTCCAAGCAGCAAATTGAAGCAAAACGAAAACAAAATTCTTTTAATAAAAAGAATCCCAAAAATAATAGAAGTGTTGTTTTCAAAATAACAAAAGGAAAGAATTCAATTTTGATAAAAAAGATCTTATTTGGTTGATGAATCTATAACTTTTCCTGTTGCTAAGAAAACCTTACGAGGACCCAAACAACTTTAGGTTCCTAAATCTCTCTAAATTTTGTAGGTGATTTGTGACGAACAGTATGACTCGGAATGGTATATTGATAGTGACTGTTCGTGTTAGGAATGAGTTATAAAACCAAAAAACCGGACTGGAACCGGAATCGGACCAGAACCGGAACCGGTATAATCGGAAAATGTTTAAACGGTCCGAGCATTGGGTTCCAAATTTAGTCTTATCCGGGTTCTGGGTATTTCGGGTACGGGTCCAACGGGTTTGGGTATTCCGAGTAAAAAAACCGGAACCGGTTTTTGGAACCGGATAAGTAAAAAAATTGGAACCGAGTTTAATGGTCCGGAACTGATTTTTGTACATTTTATAAAGTTTTTATATAGGAAAGATAAATAAATATGTAAAAAAGATTATAAGTTGATGGATATTTTAGCGTAATCTATATAAGTTTTAAAAAATGAATATATTAGGACCATATTTTTTGTATAGAAATTTGTATAAAAAATAGTGTCGATTAAAGATGAAATATTATTTATACATTTTTTGATATAAAGAAAATGGATGTTGGATTGGAGATGGGTATTTATCATAATCTCAATTTGCATATGGGCTCTCATAATAATAATAATAATAATAATAATAATAATAATAATAATAAAAGAGAAAAAAGTGAAGTAATGAAAAACTCACTGCAGATATGAAACATGATATTCATCTAACAAAGTCTCAGTCTATCTCTCATTCTCCTCTCTAGTGAACTTTATTTGTAAGAACCATAATTTATATGTAATATTAATATTAGATAAATGGTTATAAGTTTGGTTTTATATGTTAAACAATGGTTTAATTAACAAGGGTGATTTCTTCATTTGTAGGAAATTTTGAAAATTTTGCTTATGGTGTTTTATTTGAGTGAATTCGACTATATAATAGTGTATTTGATCAAAAAAGTGAAATTGAAAGTTTTATTAATTTTAGTATCAACTTGTTTTGTTGGCTTAATGGGTTAAAGTTCTATAAGCTTTTAGCTTATTTACAGTGAATCTTTTACAAAAGGTTATATATTCATTTTGTTGTTTAATTATTCTAACTATTTTTTTTAATTAGAAACTATAATCATGTTACAATTAACTCATCCCTATGAACGTATAGTATATATTACAATCACATAAGTAAAAGTTCATATTTCACAGTAATATTAAACCAACTTTGTTAGACTACGTTACTTTTAAAAAAAAAAAAATCAATGTCGTCAACAACCTAAATGTAATTTTTTGTTTATTAATTTTTTTTATAACGGTTGAAAGATTATGTGATTGAGGTAATTACAAAAAATAATAATAATATAAAATAAAAATCCGGGTTTTCTGGTTCTAAACTCATTTTACCCGGTTCCACCTTACCCACTTTCCTATTTCTGGGTTTTTCGGTTCTAGCCCACTTTACCCGGAACCGGTTCCTATATACCGGTCCTGTTTTCGGTTCTAAAAAATCTCGTTAAACGGCTCCGGGTTTTTCGGGTCCGGGTCCATCCGGTCCGGGTTTGGACCTACTTTCATCCCTAGTTCGTGTCACATGACTGGAAGGAGAGAAGAGCTGAGGGAATTCCGATCACTGAAGGATGGAGGCAAAGTGAAGAATGGAAATAACGCCACGGGAGAAATCAAAGGATATGGAATGATCACAAATGGAGAATCCTCCATTCGCAAGGTAGCATATGTGGAAGGCCTGTAACATAACCTAATAAGTGTTTCTCAATTGGTTGTAGGTATAGGAATAAAAGTATCATTCGATGATGAGGGATCTAAAATTATAGAAATGAAAACAAAGGTATTACTTCTGAAATCCAAAAGAAAGGGAGAGATGTTTCCGTTGGATATAAATTCGATCACAGAAAAGCCTTGAATATGCCTTCTTATGAAAGCATCTTCGGATGATAGATGGTTATGGCACTGAAGGCTCTCACATCGCAACTTAAAGGACATCAACAAACTTGTACTTGGTAATCATGTGCAAGGACTTCCACTTCTAAAGTTCGAGAAGAAACATCTATGTGCTGCTTGCGAGCTGGGAAAGAAAAGTCGGAAGAGTCATTTGACTATCATCAACACTAAAGTGATTGAACAACTTGAATTATTATATACAAATCTTTATGGTCCTTTCGTCATCGAGAGTATTGGTGATAAAAAATACATTCTAGTTATTGTTGATGACTCTTCCAGATTTACCTGGGTTTATTTTCTTAACCATAAATCAGAAGCCACCTCCAAGCTCAAGGACTTTATCAAGCAGATCGAGCTTCAATTGCGAAAGCTGGTTTGGAACATTCGTAGTGGTAGCAGTTTAGAAATTAAGAACAAGTGTTAGGAGAATTCCTGAAAGAAAAAGGAGTTGCTCATAACTTTTCTATTTCTTACACTCCTTAGCAGAACGGAGTCGTTGAAAGACGAAACCGGTCTCTGTGTGAAGCTACGAGGACTATGTTGTCTTTTGTGAACCTGCCACTTTAATTTTGGGGTGAGGCTATTGGAACTGCATAGTTCCCTTAGAATCGATATCTCATTAATAAACAATTTTCAATCATTCCTTATGAGATTCTAAATAAACAAAAACCTAATGTCAAGTTCTTTCATGTCTTTGGTTCCAGGTGCTTCATCTTAATTCTAAAGATCAGTGGAACAAGTTTGAAGTGAAAGAAGACGAAAGGATCTTTTGTGGTATTCTCTTACTTCGAAGGCATATAGGTTTCTGAACACAAGTCAAAAAATATAGAAGAAACCTATTGTGTCACGTTTGATGACAATTATCTAAAGAAGTATCAGAAGGTTGATTGTCAATCAGAGGAGATTTTTCCACCGACAAATCCAATGACAATTCCTCTTTCCAATCTCTACGAGGAATTCATGAATATATTTGATGAGCCAGAACATGTGATCTATTTGGAATCAAAAGCAGAGATAACAAGGATGATGAACTGAAAAAGATCATTGATGATGCTGACAAAGACCTTGAAAAAGAACCTCAAATTCCAAACACCTCCGAAACTTCACCTTCGTGACAAGCTACAGATGCACCTGTTTAGGGGGAGGGTTCAACTTCAACCTCAACATCTTATTCACCTATTCAGGAGGAGAATGCAGACCCTGAAGTCAGCCTTGACACTCCAATCCAGGGGGAGAACCCGATTCCAAATTTTGAGCTGCATGCACGATTCCAGGGGCGATGAAGGTGAACATAATGAATTAGATGCTCAGTCGGAATTCGAAGATATAAATGTCGAATTAGATCCATCCTATGATCTAAACTACCCTCCTTTGGAAAAGTGGACCAGAGATCATCCCAAATCGCAAGTGATTGGTTCAAATTCTCCTGGTGTTCTCGCTAGAGCTCAGCAAAAAGTGAATCATACTACATTATTTTCCAAAATGGAATTTTTTATGTTTAACTCGTTCATTTCCAAGATTACGTAAAAAACAATTAAGATTGCTCTCGATCATTTCAATTGGGTGCAAGAAATTTAGGAAGAGCTCAATGAGTTTGAGCGCAACAAAGTTTGGAGGCTAATTCCAACTCAGAAGGATGCATCGGTTGTAGGTTTGAAATGAGTCTTTCGCAATAAGCTTGAAAAAGAAGGCAACGTAATCAGAAATAAAGCAAGATTAATTTATGAAGGGATAATGTCAGGAGGAAGGCATAGACTATGAAGAAACATTCACACCTGTTGCAAGGGTAGACTCTGTTTGCATTTTCATTGCCTACGCAGCTCACTAGAATTTCAAAGTCTATCAAATGGGCATGAAGTGTGTGTTTCTTAATGATGAATTAGAAGTGACGGTCTATGTGGAGTAGTCACCAGGTTTTGTAAATGAGAAGTATCCAAATCACTGTTATATTTTGGATAAGGATATGTACGGTTTGAAACAAGCTCCTCGAGCATGGTATGAAACTTTAACTCATTTTATTAAAGCAATATAAGTTTAAACAAGGATCGGTCGACCCAACCTTCTTTCAAAAGAAAGATGGTGACTACTTTATGATCACTCAAATTTATGTTGATGATATCATTTTTGGATCTACGAATCATAGATTAACTGATGAATTCCAAAACTTGATGGAGGCTAAATTTGAAGTGAGCGCAATGGGTCCTAATAACTTTTTCCTTGGATTGAATATTAGACAGCGTTCGGAGGGAGTATTCATAAATCAAGAAGCCTATATAAAGTGTCTTCTTTCAAAATTCAGAATGGTGGGTGGCTTAAAGGTCAAGGTTCCAATGACATTAGGAACAGAGCTTTCACCTTCCTTGGACAAACCAGCAGCTGATATGACTCTCTATCAACAAATGATTGGTTCATTAATGTATCTAACTGCTAGTCGTCCAGACATTATGTTGGTATTTCGCAACCTCATATATTTATTGCCCAATCCACTCCACTTTACGCCGAATCTACCACAACAACTACAACCAGTTCACCTCATGTAACTGTCAACATATCTGATACGGGGGCAAGTGCTTTTGGTGCTACATTTGGTTTCAGCTTCTCTCCAGTCTCACCTTTGTGAAATGATGATCCTGATACAATCTTCGGTGATTCTTAAGATTATTTTCAAGCTTTGAACATCAGTCCCTTCACCGTTTAATAGGAAAGTGACGATGATACTATACCAATGACGAAAGGGTAGTTCAAGACTCTAAATTAAAATTTAGACATTCTATTCGACTCTTTTAAATCTTCATACATTAGTAAGTATTCATTTGAGGCTCAGAAAGTGCTAATTGAGACTCTCACCAAAGAGCATGCCAAAAGCCTTGATGCATCCACAAAAGCATTTGAGAACTCTGAGAAGATAGTTAGGGAAACAACCAAAAAAGTTGAAAAACTACCTGCTGATGTTACTCCATTTATGGAGGATTTTCGGAGTTCCTCAGACAAGAACATAGAAGCTGCGAACAAAGCAATAGAAGGTCTCGAAACCTCTCTTCAATTTGCGCGTGAAGCTTTTTTAATTTTCGAGTTACACTTAAAGTGGATAATGTTGAGATAACAAGCTCAATTGTTTCCAAAATTGAAAAGCTTCAGGAGGATCTTACCACCGAAAATGTCGTCATGGACAAACTCGCACAAAAAACTGAGAAATTTAAAGTTATTTCTGCCAAGTCAAATTCTACAACTATGCGCCTGGATTCTCTTGAATCTGAAAAGTTGTCTTCCGAAGCTGCATATCTGATGTATCTGAGTATCTACAAAGCTTGCTAGAAACTCGTGATTCAATTCTTACCATTTCAGTCCAACATCATCTTTCAGAAAAGCTCAAACCTGTGTTCAAATTGGTTTATCAGTTACAGGGTGTTTCGCGAAGTAGTGCTTTTCCGAAACAAGGGGGAGAGTAGACTCAAGAAAATCTTCACGAGGATCCACCCCAACCAAATCCAAACGAAAAATCTGACGAGCATCACATGAAGAAAAACCAAAAAGCTACCAAAAGGGTAGTGAATCTTCTGTGTCAAAAGGTAAAGAGAAAATAATTGATGATGAAGAAGAGGAAGATGTGTCTGAAGGTGTACAGCTCAAAAGGAATAAACGTGATATAGAGCCTGATGAGCTCATGCGAGTCAATCAAGAGGTTGAAGCTCGTGGTGAGCAAGTAACTTTGGTCACCCAAAAGAATCTCCTTCCTGCTTGGTCGATGGAAATAATTTTAAATTAAGTTGTTAAAAACCTAAGTACTCATTGGTTGGAACCAACTATCTCATTTTAGCTGGAGAATACATCGGAGTCTCAACTTGATTTACCAATCACTTCGAGGGCATTGTTCAGGTGTTTTGAAAAGGTTGAGAAAGCGCCGATTTCGGATTATGATGTCAATCACATGCTTTTCACCTTTTATCTAAAGTACGGTAGGCCTCAATACAAAACCTGGAGTTCAAAGAAGATTGTTGCTATAAAGGTTTTTGGCCCAGTTGAAACAAAAAGCTTCATCAATATTTGTTTAAAAGTGTTATGAGGAGCAGGAAATTCGGTTTTTGAGTTTTCTCTTGCAGACTTACCTTGTTTAAATCCATATGATTAGATTTCCTTGTTCTCTCTTTTATCCAAGGATGAAAAAAAATATAAACCAATTGTGGCTAATCTGAAGAGGATTGTAGTCTGCTACATATAGGAGTTTGGAAAAATGGATGCAGAGATAGCAACATTTTTGAGGAAGAAGCCCGTTCTGAAGTTCGAAACTGAACCAAAAGATGTTGACAAGATGAATCTGGAAATAATAAGAAAGGATAATTGGAGCATGGCATTTCAACAAAAAGAATGAGAAAGTGTAAGTAATTGTTCGTTCTTTCTGTTAGACAAACACTTGTACTCTATGAAGTGCCTGAACTACATTGCAGAGATAACCGAAGCATGCAAAGCAAATAAAGCCTCAGATAAGAAATGCTTTTCGGATATGCTGAAGTGGTACATTGATGTTCGACATACTTTGCTCTGAATGATGCCAAATTTGTTTAAAGTTGAGAAACATCAACAACAATGAAGAATGTCTATTCCTTATTGACACAAAGGGGGAGATTGTTGGGGTGTTTATTGTGTTGTGTAAATATTGTTTTGTACTAAGAATAGTCCATAATGTAACGGGATGGGCCTATCCACCCGGAACTTAGTGATATTAGGGTTAGAATATTAATAGTGCATGCACGCAACATTTTTAGGGTAATCGGTTGTAGCGCCCTACATTGCCTTTACGGAGAAGTTCGCACAGAACTCTTCTAAGGCTTTGATAATATAATCATTCAACACCTTTTTTGATCAATTGTTCTTCTTGTTTTGATTCACTTTACTGTTAAAGGATCTATCAATCTTAAGTATACTGTTTCAACAAGTTTTAGTATATCAAAACTTAGATTCTGTCATAAGAAAGCTTGAAAAACCATTAAATCCCTAAGTCAAAGTGAATCCCAAAATCATATCCATTAGTGTAATCATTAAACAATGGTGGATTCATCAATTCAGTTAAAGTTTTAAACATCAAATTAAACTTAAAAATATTATATATTTCATGATATACAAATCAAAATCAGATTCCACCATTATTGGAGCTTGGAAGCTTTCAAAAACCATTTAAACTTCAAATCAAGGGATGTTTAAGAATAATAAAAGTATATTAACATAATGACCAAGACTAACTTGAAACATCATTACTACATTCATACTATATTTTATTTTTGGATTTGGATAATTCTCCAAACTTATGTTTATTCTATGAGATATACAAGTGATGATTCTACCGTATAATGCTCAAATGTTTCAATCTAGCTCTTGCTCTTCCAATTCACTTCAATCTCACATATAAAATATATATTAGCTACAAATTGCCATCGCTAACTCTACAATATCACTCAAAATGTTTTTCTCTCTTAAATGGGTAGGGAGAAGGAGCTTATGTCCTGTATTTGAAAATATTACAAATTTAATCATCACATCGCCTCATTTATTAAATTTACCGTTTAAAGCATCTAACAACTTGTAACATCCCATTTTTTTCAAGTAGCTTCAAACTCATCCCTCGGGTTTTAATTATGTCATCTTTGGCCCTTGGTTGGAAGGAAGTGGCAAGAAAGAACCATGCATGCAAATGTGGCAGCTGGGTGTGTACGCCCATCATAAGTTGGGGTACACCCAGCGTAGGAGGTTAAATGGTCGTAGGGTTGGAAGACGTACGCCCAACGTATGCTCAGTGGCACAAAACCCTAATTTTAGGGAAAAACACTTTATAAAGAACATGAGGACTGGAACCTTAGCCCATTATCAGCCTCCCCAGCCTCAGAAAATCCTAGAACGTCTCATCCCCTCATTTTTGGGTGATTTTAACCTTGAGAAGCCCATTTTGGTGATTTTTAAGCTTGGAAGAGGAAAGAAGAAATTGACAAGGAAGAACTTGGGAAGTTGGAGCTCATAGATCTGGAATAACATCATTATTTAGGACTCTTTGGAGGTATAAAGCTCATAACTTTCCTCAATAATGCTTAGATCTAGTTTGGTTTGATTTTGAAGTCATTTTGGTCCCAAATATAAAACTTTGTGGTTTAAATGCGATTTCTAGACTTAGAGTTGCCACTCTCAGTTCAAAATGAGTCCCTAAGGCAAAAAGTTGCCATCTTGAATGTCTTGTTGGATTTATTCATGAGTTAAGATTATTTCTATGAGAATGGAATGCTATTTTCGAGTTTGGGCTTATTAGTGTCATGCAAAGTCACCAAGTCAGTGACTTTATGTATTAAGACGTTGAAAAGGGCTTGGATCTGTGATTGTATCTTCTAGTTTGGAGTATTAAGCACTTAATGGGAAAGTGACTTAACAGGGGAGTACGCTAAGTGTAAATGCAGGTATGCCCAATGTACTCACCATTTAGCTAGTACGCTTAGCGTACATACGAGTACGCCCAACGTACTCATAGATATGGGCCTTGCAAGGTTTGGGCCTCGGTTTGGGCCATGTAGGGGATTGTGTTCCTTTGGGCCTTAGTGGGCCATCAGAAGTCAGTTAATGTGAGCTAAGAAGATGTTTGGGCTCAAGTTAAGGCCCATTAGAAGGATTGGGCCTAATTTAGCAAATTGGTCCATTAGTGGGCCACAAGTGGGCTTGGAAAGTCTACTTAGTATGGGGCTTTGGTTTTGGTATTGGGCCTTGTCCCAAATTAGAGAAAAGACAAAATAGACAATATGGACCCTTAGTCAGGATTAATAGCCTATATGTTGACTCAACATTTGTTATTTTGGATAGTTCAGGATTTTCGGCGTGACATCACTTCGGGAGTTGGTACTTCAATTCAAACCGGCATTGCAAGGCGAGTTATCCTCACTATATCAACAGGGTCTAAGACACCAAGGTCGGCCCTTTATCGGAGTTGTATTCTGGTATATGCTTGATATGTTTATTGATCTGCTAGATCTGCATCCTGGTAGTTAGGATGGTATTATGTTAATGACCTGGTTTAGGTCGGTATCCCGGTATATAGGATGATGCTATGTTAGTGATCGGTTAGGTTGGTATCCTGGATATAGGATGGTTACTATGTTAGTGATCTGTTAGATCGGTATGATTACCTGTTATATACATGCTAGCGTGTCATATTCATGTGCACATGATTGTTTGATTGGTATTGGGATTGGGTTGAGGCGGATCCTACTTCGTGTTGTAGGCAAACATACCCAAGGCGGATCGGATAGACTGCAGACCTAAGAGGGCATATAGTCAGGTCGAAGGCCCAGCGAGTGGTCCGGATAGGCTTAATGCCCCGAGAGGACGGTCCAGACATCCTGAGGCTCGGAGAGTGGGCTAGATAGACTGAAGGTCCGGTGTAGGCGGTCCACTCATACTGTAGACTCAGAGAGTGGACCAGGTGGATTAAATGCCCGGTGCGGGCGGACCAGTCACACTGTAGACTCTATATGCTTGGTTGTTCTGTGTTTGTTATATGATATGTTTATGGTTTATTGAGGTTTGGTATTTTGGGGGAACTCACTAAGCTTTCAGGCTTACAGTTTCAATTTATTGTTTCAGGTACCTTAGTGGATGACCACGAGAAGGCGAAGGCATCACCGTACACTTCCTCATATTCTGATTTGGATTTCTGGGATACTCTGATATGAAACTATTAGAAACCTTTTTGTAATAACTATTGGTATTTTAATTGTTTTAAAAGTTTAAATTTGACATGAATTTTATAGGTGTTACACAACTAGTTACTATCTTAACTACTGATTTAACCACTTTTAAAAATACTTTTAACAATTTTGTTCCACATGAGGTTAATCCTTGGTCATCATAAGGATTTTTCTTAAATTATCAAAATGACCTTAATTTCACAGAACTCGAGTAAATAATTTTTATCCTGATAATTTGTGGATTTTTATTTTTTTATCTAATAAATGAAATATTTTCATCATCAATGTCTTTTTATTCTGTAATTTAACTAATTATTTAATTTTAAAATAAAAATAAAATAATCCCAAAAAAATGTCACATCATATTCATTCATTCTAGGAGGATTATAATAGTAAATGAGCAATAGACTTTATAATCAAATGTGCATCAAACGTGTCCAAACCAATAAGAGAATCATTCTCAGCCATTCATTTAGTTAGCCTCTAAACAAAAGCACACGGTGACAAACTTGTAAATATGATATAATAGCCTTCAATCACAAATACGAACAATTGAAATTCATTCGTTTTTTGCTCTTTCAATCAAACCTTCAATTCTGTTTGAATACGAACATATCTTCAACATCTACGATTAATTATACTCTCATCATCATTAGAACAACATCATCGATAATCAACAAAAAAATTTAATTCGTATCATTCATTCAACATCGTTCATCAAATAAAACATCGAAATTAAGGTTAGAAAAAAACATCAAATCATTTTTTGTTTGAAATTTTCATATATTTCTCTACCAATCTACTATTTTGTAAGATTTTAATAGTCAAAGTATCATATTTATTACATTTTAAAAAAAGTTAACTTGTATGCACTCCAACTGTTTGATGAAATGCGTAAACTAAATTACCACGTTATATTCACATATGAATATGTTTTCTCACCTGAATCAATATGTGATTATTAAAACACAAAACAAATATATATAAAAATTATATATATTTCTAAAAACACATTGTAATATTCATATATGAATATAATGTGCAATATTCACATATGAATATACCAACTATTATTCATAAGTGAATATACGATCTAATATTCACAAGTGAATATACCATGTACTATTCTCATTGATATATCATGTAATACTATATAATATTCACATATGAAAATATCATATAATATTCATAAGTGAATATATCATCTAACATTCACAAGTGAATATACTATGTAATACTTACAAGTGAATGCATCGTCTAATATTTAAATATGAATATACTATGTTTACTATATGCTATATTTATATATGCATGATACTTAAATTGTAAAAAAATATTAATCATAATTTTTATTCATTAGTGAATAACGAATGTACTGTAGTAAAAACCTGATTCATTTTTATTCACTTATGAATAACGATAGCTGAAAATATAAAAAAAAAAAAATTATTTTATCTTAAAACTATATCAATATTGATGTCTATTTGTAGAGAATAAAAAATCATAAATTTTAGTATATTTAAAATCATATTTCGATAAAAATAGCTTCTTAAAAATAAAAAATAAAAATAAAAAAAATTATGTTTTTGTATATATTAAGGTAATGCTTAGCATAGTTTAAGATTAAGGTAATGGTTAACATAGTTTAAGGAAACATGTTTTGTTGGAAAACACGTGTACATTCATTTCCCATTTCCACGGGTACGTTTAAGGCTTTTGCAGCAAAAATAAATGATTGACTGAGAATGATTCCTCGATTCTCAACCTTATTTTTTTCTCAATTGAACTCTCATCTCCCTCCCTTCTCTCTCTCTCTCTCTCTCTCTCTCTATATATATATATATATATATATATATATATATATATATATATAAACAGAAAAAGATTGAACGCAAGAATATTTCTAAACAAATCAATTTATAGGGATATAAATGAAACTTTACAATTCAATTAAATTGTATTTTCCTAAATTTTAATTATTATGATAGCATTTAATTCATCTAAAATATCTTATTCATTGATATTTTCTCAGATTTTAATGAAACAAAAAATAATAAAATCATCATTTAATGTGCTTTTCTCTTAAAAAAATTGTTGTTTAGATTTAGTTTTTTATTAATTAAATATAAAACTATGGAAGAATATATTAAAATTTTCTCAATATTTATTGAAATTTTCTTCAAATTCATGTATAAATAATGATTCATGTGTTTCGCTCACAAATAAATCAAATTGTAAAAGAATAAATCATTTATATTTATAAATATACTTGTAATCATAAATAAATTAAAAACAATGTAAATATAAAAAATCAAATAATTAAATTTGTAGTCATACATAAATAAACTTATAATCATATGTAAATACATTCGAAATCGTAAATGAATAAGTTAAAGTGTAGAGATATTTTTTAATGTCATTGTAATCTATAAACACATTTTCACTCCTACATTGTCTCTTTTGGACAATCTAGGCTGCATCCATCCTTCTCATGCTCTGGGTCATCCACATTAACTCCTAGCTTTCTATCTACAAGAAATAAAAAGAATATTATATCTGGATATCCATATTAAGTGTTTAATCGTTAATGAAATTCAATTTTAATCTTATATGAATAAAACACAATTGTAATCACTATCAAGAAATAAAACCATATTCACGAACAAAAAAAATAATCAAATATGCATAAACAATTTTGAAAATTTTACCTAAGACGATATTTTTATTCTTTCTTAGAAAATAATATGAAAGGTTAAAGTTAAATAATTAACGATAAAAGGAAGAACTAATTAACAACCTACGTAAACATAAATTAGATTATCTAGCATCTGAAGAATGGTATAAACAAAATACACAAATAATTCGTATTTATATATTCTTTCTTTAATTCTAATCAACATATGACTTGAAAAAAAATTGTGTAATTCCTTTTTCCTTTCCACTTAAATCATCACAACAAATCAGTCTACTAGACTAGTGAATATGTAAATTGAAAAACATAAAACCTTCCACTTTCAACACAAGAAAATTAGAATCTATGAATTCGCTAAGATCTGAAGTTTAAATAAAACCTATTTTCCTCTCCAATTTCGTCAAGAATTATATTAGAAGTAACAAACATATTACCTATTGTCATATTCACTTGTAAGACGACTCATAAACTAACAAACATATTACCTATTATCATATTCACTTGTAAGACATGTAATGAACTAACAAAAATATTACATATTATCTAAAACATATTAACTGTTGTCAATTGCAAAAAATAAATAAATAAATAAATAAATAAAAAATAAAGATTTATGTTATGAACTAACAAACATATTACTTGTTACCTAAAACATATTACATGTCGTATTCACTTGTAAGACATATAATGAAGTTTCATTATATCTACATGATAATAATAATAATAAATTACATGTTGTCATATTCACTAAGATACACAATGAAGTTTCAAATAAATTGCAGCAAAGATGATTAACGAGATTCACTAATGATTAATAAACTATTCACTGTTAATCATGTAATACACTTAATAAATGAACAAAAAAAAATTGACTTGTGAATCAATGTAACATTCCAAATACTAATATAATTTTTGATTTTTAAGCCATAAAATTCATACATCATTTTTTTTTCAAAACCAAACATAATAAAAATGTCTGTCAAATTTCAGAGTATAACAAAAGTCATCAATGTTGAAAGTCATAGAGGGAAACATTGTGTAGTCAAGTCGAGCCCAACCATTTCGAACTGGAAATACATGAAAATGTTAAACAACAAAACCGTAAGTACAAAACTTAATGAATTCTTTAAAATATTACATACCATACAAATGGGCCCAACCTAACGTACATAAAAATAGGCTCAACCTAATCACACAAATGGACCCAACCAACATACATATGTAGAAAGGCCCATCCTAATCATGCAAATGGTATCCCAACATACATATAAAAATGTGCCCAACCCAATCATGCTAATGAGCCCGACACAACATACTTGTAAATAGGCCCAACCCAATATATATATATATATATATATATATATATATATATATATATATATATATATATATATATATGCAAGAGTCACAAAGATAATTAGCATCCTAAACAGTATAATGAGAAGATTCACCCCAATCTAAAAATAAACAAATCTCACACTCGAGTTGTCGACATTGGAACTCCCCACACTAATCAATACACAATAAGTCCCTAATCAAAAATTAAAGTAATAATCCACACTCGACGATCTTGGTTCATAGATTCTCTAATTGGGGTAAAAGACCATTTTACCCTTAGAAGATTAGCACCCACTCCATATGACTTAAGATCCATTTTGTCCAAAAAGCACCCTTTTGGTGTTACGCCTAGCATACACCATGCTCTACGCCAAACGTAGTGCCTTTGATGGAAAACGAGAACAATTCAGGCTACGCCTAGCGTAATTATGCTATTTTGCCAACATCCAATTCTCAGATTTGGACCTAATGAACGTCATAAGTGATAAAGTCTCTGACTTTACACCTTTACATGGCTAAAAAGGGCCATAAGAGCAAACCCTAAGTCTATAAATCCTTCAAATACTCAAGAGCTTATGCATGGATGGATAAAGTGACCAAGCTTCCATTGTTATGACTCTGCAAGCTCATAAATGACAGGAAATGATACTTAAGGTATGGAGTAGCTCCTGCTCACTAAGACCAAGGTTATGGGATAAAAAACATAACAACTCATGAGCTAACAAGATCTAACACAAATAAACATCAAGATGAAAGCTTTATGCCTTATAGATGTAGATGATGAAGTGCAAAGTCTAGATCTACAAAGATTGGAGTCGACAAATGCTTCTCCAATGGATTCCTTCTTCAAGAATGCACACAGATACACATAAATGATTCAAAACTATCATAAGGTGGCTAGGGTTTCGAGGTCACTGAATATGAGAGTGGAGGTTGAGCATATGGAGGCTCTCAAGGAATTAGAGCATTTAAATAGGGCTCATAACCCCTCAATTAGGGTTTAGATCTTGTGCACCTATGCCCAATGTCGGGTATTAAGTCCATTGATAGAATCTTTCACCCACTCCCTGTTGGATTAGTGTCTAAGCCCGTAACTATATTTGGTAAGTACTTGACCAGGTTGTGCATGGTCCTTTTGGGTTGCCTTCAAACCTGGCAATGGAATAGGATAATTGTTGGAGAGAGAAGAATGATTTATTAATTTATTACTTGGTTAATAAGTTAATTTGAAATCAAGATAAATGATTTATTAATGTATTATTGATATAATATATTGATTAGAAATCCTATTGTTTAATTAATATTTAATCAGAAATTAATTTGGAATTAATTTTAGGACTAAAGGAATTAATTGAGACTAAAGGTGACAATGTTCAAAAGTTGAGCATTGAAGCATTCTAGAACCTCCCTTAGAGGTACGGAACGAAATCTAGAGTGTCCTAGGGTTTCCTTGGGCTCTAAGGGTGCCTTGGAAGCCTTAGGGAGGAAGTTAAGGGATTAGAGTTATCTAAGATACACCTGCCTTATCCTAAACCTTCCTTATCGCCTATATAAGCCCCTATATGGTTGGATTTCGTCTAAGGCACTCCAAGAGAGGCTTAGAGCCGAATTCTCCACTTCCCTTCTCTCCATAGTAATCCTTGGTTGCTAGGTTGGTTTGTGAGCCATTAGAGGCGCGACACTTGTGGCGCTTGCTTTCAAAGACAAGAAGATTCAAGATTTAAGTTGTTATTACAATATAACAACAAGAGGTACGTATTTCATCTTTCTTTGTGAATTTTGAAATCCCTAGAAGCTTGTTAGGTTTCTTCACATGTTCATAATGTTGTATAACTAATAGTGATAACAAAGATCCAACTCTAGGGTTGCATGCACACATAGGATTGTTTGTATAAACCCTATCACTCCTATCATAGGAGGCCACCCTACGCTTCGCGTAGGGCACTTAAAATGAAAAAAATGCAAAAATTAAATATTAAGAAGGATACGTGAGGATACTGGTGTTACAACTCTCCTCCATTTGAATCAGACTTCGTCCTTAAAGTACATTGCTGCAAAAAGATTTGGGTAATGCTCTCTCATCTCATCCTCAAGCTCCGATTTTCATTCTGAACCCTTCTAGTGTTGCCATTATACATAAACCAAACCTACCACCTTGTTGCGCAAGGCCTTTGTCTTCCTATCAAGGATTGTAATAGGTTTCTTTACAAAGTTCATGCATTCATCAACTTGAATATCATTTAAGGGTACCACCGCTGAATCATTGACCAAACACTTTCGCAATTGAGAGACATGGAATGTGTTATGGAGCTGGCTATTCTCGTCAGGCAAATCCAATCGGTACATAACTTTTCCCACACGGGCGATAATCCTAAAGGGTCTAATATACTAGGGCCCCAACTTCCCCACTTCCAGAACCATATGACACATTTCCAAGGTGACATCTTCAGAAGTACATTGTCTCTAACCTGGAACTCAAGGTCTGAATGTCGCTGGTCTGTATAACTCTTCTGGCGACTTTACGTGATCTTCATCTGATCACGCACCTACTATATCAACTTAGTACTCTTGAGTACTACCTCGGTACACCCTACAACCTGATCCCCGGCCTCGTCCCAACAAACTAGGGTCCGATACTTTCTCCCATAAAGCATCTAAAAAGGAGGTTGATCGATATTGGCGTTGTAATTGTTGTTGTAGGAGAACTCGGCCAATGGAAGATAAGTATCCCAACTACCGCTAATATCTATACACACACCATGTGCATATCCTCGAGTGTCTAAATCATATGCTCACTTTTTTTGTACGTATGAGGGTGATATGTGATATTGAAGTGTAGATGGGTACTCAATGCCTCATGAAACCTCTTCTAGAATCTTGAAGTGAAATGAGCATCATGGTCTGAAAACCACTGAAACCAGAACCCCGTGTTGAACAACTACCTCCCTGAGATAGACTTCTGCTAACTATTTAGCGATAATGCTCCCAACGATAAGGATGAAATGAAAACTCTTGGTCAATCTATCAATAATGATCCATATATAGTCAAGCTCAAGTTCCGTTCTCGGTAACTTCATGATAAAATCCCATTGTAATCTCTTCCCATTTCCATATGGAAATAGGTGGTGGTTGTCGAGGCCAACAAAAATAATAACCCTAAATAATACACAATAAAATAGTGTATAGTGGTAAAGGGGTCGAATCCACGGAGATTGGTTCAATTTATAACTCTATGAAAAATCTCTTTGTAAAAATACTTGGAGTATGACAATAAATTAAAAATGGGGGTTTTGATGTTTTGAAATACTTGAAACAGACTAGAATTAACTATGATTTAAATGGACAATTGCAACAACAATAAGAGTTTTATGTAAAATCAATAAGGGGAAGATGGTTGACTTTAGACTTGCATTACTTGAACATTTGGTTAAATAATCATGATAATACCAAGGTGCAATACTTGTGTTTATAATCTAATTTGGCTATAGCAATTTATAAGCATAACTTGCGTCAACTCTTCTTTTGTGTTAAAATGACTAGAGAAACTCATAGCACATTTCCTAAATCAAAGTCACAAAACTAATGAAACATGTAATTTTGTGAAAATCAATTAGCATTGGGTTTTTAAGAGTCACCAAATCCAAAGAGTAATCTATTGCTTTCATTACCACTATGGAGAAAATATTTTCTTAGTCAAAATGAAATGAAAACAAACATTTAAACTAATTATTGCTTGTTAAATTGAAGATCCATTACTTAGTCAAGAATTTAACCAACAAAGATAACATTCATGACTAGAGATATACAAACATGAAGGAAGTTTTCATAGAAAATATAATCAATAATATTCAACACAAGTTCATGGAGTTCTTCAAAATAACCAAAACATTCAAGCAATTACAACCAAGTCAACCAAATGAAAATCTAGCCAAGCATGGCTAAGATTAAACAAAAACAAAAGGGATTAGAGATACCAAACATTGTCTTAGATGCAAGATGAAAGGAAATTACACTAATCTTCCAAATATTCTTCAAATCTTCCCAAAGCTTCTTAGAGAGAAAAAATGGAATGTGTTCTTCAAGTTATTCCCCCCAAATGAGCCTCCAATATCCAGCTAAAGAGAGCTAATTTCCGGATTCAAAAAGAGACCAAAAGCTACCCACCAAACTTCCACAAATAGAGTCAACAAGTCAAAACCCGGAAACAACTCAGCACATTCACGCGGACCGCGTGGGTTACGCTGAATGTGAAACTTAGGCCATTTAACATGCATTTAAGCCAAATCTTCATTTCTTCAACTTTAGCCCATAATCATAAATCTTTAATACCCATTTTCCATTCCAAAGCCTTCTAATGATTGACCCAATACTCCTCACATTGCTTGTAGCTCGATTCCACCCCGTCTCATCATCATCTCCGCTCATAAATTAGATCCAAATTGATTTCTTCTTTTACGCAAGCACCTAGCCCAATCGCACCACTTCAAGTCCGCAAGCAAATCACATGCCTCCATGAGTCCCGCATCCTTCTAAGCCTCCAATAACAAATAGTCTTCGGAAAATCCTGCAATTAAGCTCAAAAGACTAAAAAGCACCCGGTGAAGGAAAAAATGAAAAAAACTATAAAAAAAAAAAAGTAAATAAAATGAAGCTATCAAATCACCCCAAGCTTAAACCTTACTTGTCCTCAAGTAAGACAAGACTAAAATGAACTCGGGATGAACTATCCTAAGGAAAATAAAAAGAATGGATAGAACCGCAGAACCTGTTCGACGTTAGTCAACATGGTCAGAATTGATTTCGTTGCTATCTCACAACTTTTTCATCCGATGACAATGGAACCATAAACCACAACCAGGACAACTCCTTTAGGTGAGTAAGGAGGGATGAGCAGTCGCAGCCTCAATGGAACATACATACAATGAAGAACATCTGTAGTAGGGAGAAAGCAACTAGATGGGCTCGGGTGGAGCTCTTCTTTAAGTGCACACTCTGATCTCACATTTGCCGATTTCTCTCATGTGTAACTAGGTTTAATCGCTTGAGCACCATTGTAGGAATCAGTTCACTTAGTGTTGGCCCAAACCTCCCATAGTATCCAACTCGACAGTCTCCCTAACATCACCAATTTGCAACAAAGAAAAAAAATAACAAATCGATCTATATACAATAAAAACAGACCTATACAAATGAATATCAAATGCTGGGTGACCAAGATGTTGGGAAATTAGTTCAATAATTGAACCGGCCACCTATCTAAGATAGTTGCAACTGAAAATTTGCATGCTTCTTTTTGCTTTGTTCTTTTTTTTTTTTTTTTGATTTTTGATTTTTTTTTTCAAAACACAGGAAGCTTATGTATTAACTATCGAAAAAAAAATTAACAAGAAAATCCTTTAACTCAAAATTTGGTTCCCAAAGGTGTGTAAGTGGAACCGAAAGGATAATGATATAATCCGAATGGCCTAAGTGTGAAAATGATCATGTGTGGAGCATAAAGATGTAATGTAAGCTCCTTTTCAAACTTGCGGTTTTTCAAAGATAATGAAAATGTCCAAATGTGGACTAAAAGACTCTCTAAAATTCTAAGAAAATTGCAAAAAGATATGGTGATGTAAAGAGACCGGATATGGATTCTACTCGGGGACAAGCACCAATGCTTCATCCTAACAGTTCAAACATGATCAAGTGTGATCCTCTAAGCGGTAGTGACCGCAAGGATAAGAACATCCATTGCTATAGTATATCCTACAGTTGTTAGTATTGTATGCATAATTCTTCATGAAACTACCTGGCCATGATCACTTACCCCTTTAAGCTACCAACATCTGATCCCAAGTATGAAATCCTAAGCTGCAGCTAGTGGTCCCGGTTCGATGGGTGAGATAGCAACAAGATCCTTGACCAATAATGATACAATACTTGTGAACCTGTTCCATGGCATCCAAGAGAGGTAAGAATAAACAGAAAATAAAAATGCATGAATGTTAATGCCCTAAGCTAAATGCTATGCAAAAATAAAAGATGAAAAGAAGAAAATAAAATATTTTTGGGGTTGTATATAAAAAAAATGAATGCAATTTATACTAAAATGTTATGCAACCTAATTAAAATGCATGATAAATTAAAAAGAAAAAGGAATACCCCATCCCAAGCTTAGAAATAAGCATTGTCCTCAATGCTTGGGGCGAGGCGAAAGTACCTAAACCGGGGGATCGGTAGGAGGATACGGGTATTGGGGGTAGAGGTAAGGGTATGGTGGAGGGGGATAAGGATGGGTGGGTGGCGGGTATGGATAGGGAGGCGGAAGTGGGATGTTCTCGAAGTGGTTTTGGGATTGGTGCCATCCCCACATATGGTGCGTTTGTTGGGACATGATTTGGTTTAAGACACAAAGCGTATCGAATCGCTCGGCAAAATTGGGGGGAAGCGGGTAATACCCGGGTTGTGCTTGAGGCTGGGCAGGTTGCGGACCATGGGTGGGCTCATCGTCGGGCTCGTCATCCATAGGCATCTCGTCATCATCTTGATCTTGTAGCACATCCTCATTGACTGACTGAGTGATGGTCCTCGCGAGTCTCCATTGAGTGCGATCGTGGAAGGTGAAGTTGGTGACTCGAGGGTCGGGAAGAACGAGATACCCGACCCCTTGAGGACAAAACCACGTGAAGCTGTTCCTGTTCCTGCGATGGATGTGGTGCATGTTTATGAGGGCGCGCTCATCCAAAATATTTTTGCTGTCAACAGGCTGGAATTCATCAGGGAGCTCGATGTCAAGACCGCGAGCCAAAAGTGTGACAAATCCCCCAACGCAAATATCACCGGACGTCTTGGATCTCATGTGGGCGCATTTGTGGAAGAAGAATGAAGCAAAGTCCGGGATTGGCGGCCTTTCACGCCTCTTCATACACCAAAGGAAGAAGAGTTCATTTTTGGTGACCTGACCGGCTTCTTTACGGGAAAAAAACCATACACACCAGGATGCGATGGGCAATGCGGAGGCATGGGTGGATGATAGATGTTGCTTTATCCCGACTGGCACATGAGAAGATACCCCCGGTGATTTCCGTCCAAAATGTCTCGTGATTGAACTCAGCAGGTAGGACGTCGAAAATCATGGATGTGTTTGAAGAAGGCAAGCCCAAGATGTCGTTTATCGTTGCAAAAATCGATGTACCTTCGGTCCCCTAGAAGCTGGAATGCGGCTTTCTTTTTTTCGCTGTCGTATCCGCTGTCGGCGAGAAACTCTCTAGTAGGGAGCTCGTAAGTGTGCGCCATGAGGTTGAGAGAGTTTTCCCACCCAATGTTATGGAACAATTGGGTGACCCCTTCGAGAACCCCAAGTGATATAAGCGTGGGATTACACACGAATTTGGTAGATGCAACTTTTCTAGGCAGGCTCTTTGTGTAGTTTTCGGCTGCCTTGGCATCCCGAAACGTTGGGAAATCGGGAGCATCGCTTTGATCACTTGCCGGGGCTTTGCCTCGGCTAGCAGCCGAACGCTTCCTAGAAGTAGACATGGACTTCCTGCACAAAAAAAAATAACCACTATACGAACCACAATTTCAACAAACAATATGTCAACCCCAAATCACCAACTAACTTCCTATGGGCTTCTAAAGCAATTCAATAATCAAAGCAAGAAGGGATTCCTAACTTCATTTGATACAATAGCATATAAACGGGCATGCATCTTGATCAATTAAACAAAGGAAAGAAAATACCCATTTTTGTTGAAAGTTCAAAGTTTGCGCGCGAAAATTCGGGATTTGACAATCTTGCAATTCTCCAGCCCAAGCTTAAGCTTTTGTTTGATATCCCAAGAGAAGCAATTTACCACGAAAACCCGACGAATCCAGCAATGGCTTGAAATTCCAGTGAAATTTTCCGGCGAGCTTTGGGAAATATTTTTGGTGGGGTTTCTAGCCTTGCCCAAGAGGAGTACAATGGTGGTGGCGGAATCGTGAGAGGTGGCCGGAGTTGGCCGGAAATCGGCCGGAAAGTGGCGGTGGGAGAGTGGCGGTGGGAGAGTTTCAACAACATATCGGACCGTTGTTTTAGTGGGGTTTATAGAGCTCTGAAATTTGAGAAGAATGGCGATGGTCTTGCGAAATTCCGACCGGCGATTTGATGGGAAAGTGAGTTTTAATGGTGGAGATGAAGGTTCTCTAATGGAGGTTAGGGAGAAGAAGAAGAAGAAGTGGGGAAGAAGAAAGGGCCGGCTGGGTATAAGGTGGTGTAATTGGCGGTCAAACCTGGTCAACAAAAACGAGTCAACATTGGTCAACAACTCACGCGGACGAGATATCGAGTACACGCGGACCGCGTGAGTAGGTCCATAGCTGTTCTGATTTATCCTTCACGACATGCGATTGATAATGCCCACAAATGGTCCGTTTTAATAAACACGCAGACAAGGTATCGAGTACACGAGGACCGTGTGAGCTTTACTAGATGTCTTCTGTTTTTGTTTAATGGACGCGGACGGTAGAGGGACCACACGCGGACCGCGTTAATAAACACGCGGACGGATACTCGAGTACACGCGGACTGCATGTGCTGAGCCGAAACTCTTCTTTTTTCATTTAATGGACACGGACGATCGCGGAGCTACACAGAGTCCGTGTTAATAAACACGCATACGGATACTCGAGTACACGCGGACCGCGTGTGCTGGCTTGACATATTCTAACATTCTTTTTTCTCTTTCACCATTACGAACACCGGACCCTTAATTCTAATATTCTTTTATCTCAATAAGGAAGAAGAAAAGATGTTAAATCCAAAAATGAACCAACCACGATATTTATTCGGAACTAGAAAAGTTGAAAACTTTTAGTTTTCCAAAAATGCCCTTCTTTAACGTCTTTGGCGAGACGTGCCCCCTTCTTGATTTCAGTATACCGGGGCATCCAATTGGATGACTTCTAAGATATTCACATTAAAACCTTCATAGAAAGGTTTCAATCGATGCCCATTGACTTTAAAGACTTGCCCCGTTTCTTCACTTTGAATTTCAACCACTCCATGTTCAAAAACTTTTAACATAACAAACGGACCTATCCATCTTGACCTCAATTTTCCTGGAAATAACTTCAGTCGTGAATGGTAAAGTAAGACCCTATGCCCCGGTTCAAAATTCTTCCGGGTGATGGACTTGTCGTGGAAGAGCTTCGTTTTCTCCTTATAAATCCATTCGTTTTCATAGGAGTCGTTTCTCAATTCTTCTAGTTCTTGGAGTTGAAGTTTCCTATGCCTTCCCGCCTCGTCAATGTTGAAGTTGCATTGCTTGACCGCCCAAAATGCACAGTGCTCTAACTCGATGGGAAGATGACATGGCTTTCCAAATACCAACCTAAACGGGGACATTCCTATCGTGGTCTTGTACGCAGTCCGATAGGCCCATTAGGCATCGTCAAGTCTCAAACTCCAATCCTTCCTTGTCGGATTCACTGTTTTCTCTAGAATAGACTTCACTTCACGATTCGAAACCTCCGCTTGACCATTCGTTTGAGGGTGATAGGCTGTAGAGACACGATGGGTCACATGGTACTTCTTCAATAGAGCCTCCATCATTTTGTTGCAAAATTGCGTCCCTCTATCACTAATCAAAGCCCTAGGCACACCAAACCTTGCAAAAACATTAGACTTTAAAAACTCGATAACCGTTTTGGCATCGTCCGATCTCGTGGCTTTGGCTTCAACCCATTTAGAAACATAGTCAACCGCGAGTAAAATATAAACGTTGCCAAATGAGACGGGAAATGGGCCCATGAAATCAATCCCCCATACGTCAAAATTTTCACAAACAAGGATTGGATTTTGGGGCATTTGGTTCTTATGCGAAATGTTTCCTGTCCTTTGGCACCGCTCACAACTTTTGTAAAACATATAACAATCGTGTGACATGGTTGGCCAAAATAATCCACACTCAAGGACTTTTCTCAAAGTCCGACTATGTCCGAAGTGTCCCCCACATGTAAATTCATGACAAAATTGTAAAATGGATTGGTGCTCTTGTTGGGGTACACATCGCCTAATGATTTGATCGGGATAATGTTTCCACAAATAAGGCTCATCCCACACATAATATTTTGCATCACTTTTGAGCTTGTCTTTTTGAGCACGTGTGAATGTGTCGGGATACCTTTTAGTGACAAAAAAGTTAACGATATCGGCATACCAAGGAATAGATTGAGTAAGGGAAAAGAGATGCTCATCTGGAAACTCGTCCCGCAATGGGAGAGGAGTTTCATTTGAAGTGATCCGACTTAGATGATCGGCAACGAGGTTTTCGCATCCGCTCTTGTCCTGGATCTCCAAGTCAAATTCTTGTAACAGCAGGATCCATCGGATGAGTCTCGGCTTTGCATCTTTCTTCTTCATCAAGTACTTAAGAGTTGCGTGATCCGAATACACTATGACTTTGGTACCGAGTAGGTATTGTCTGAATTTCTCCAAGGCGAACACTATGGCCAATAGCTCTTTTTCCGTGGTAGAGTAATTGCTTTGAGCATTGTCTAGTGTCCTTGATGCATAATAGATCACGTGGGAGGCCCTCCCATTCTTTTGACCCAAAACAGCACCTATCGCACAGTTGCTTGCATCACACATGATCTCAAAGGGGAGATCCCAATTTGGTGCTTGCATGATGGGAGCGGATGTAAGAAACTCTTTGATCTTGTCAAAAGCTTCTTTGCACGCCTCATTGAACTCGAAATCGACCTCCTTTTGCAAGAGTTGGCACATTGGTCTTGTTATCTTTGAAAATTTTTTGATGAACCTTCGGTAGAAACCTGCATGACCCAAAAAAGAATGAACTTCCCGAACACAGGTCGGGTAAGGTAAGCTTTGAATAACATCAATTTTGGCCTTATCTACCTCAATTCCTTTTTTAGACACAATGTGACCCAAAATGAGACCTTGACTCACCATGAAATGACACTTCTCAAAATTCAAAACCAAGTTTGTTTCAATGCATCTTTTTAAAATTTTTGTGAGATTGGTCAAACATTCTTGAAAAGAGTTGCCCTATACCGTGAAATCATCCATAAAAACTTCAATTATATTTTCAACATATTCCGAAAAGATACTAACCATACAATGTTGGAAAGTGGCCGGGGCATTACATAATCTGAATGGCATTCTCCGGTATGCAAAAGTACCAAATGGACATGTAAATGTCGTCTTTTCTTGGTCTTCCGGTGCCACCGGGATTTGGTGAAAACCGGAATACCCTTCGAGACAACAATAATGAGATTTCCCGGCCAACCTTTCTAACATTTGGTCAATGAAAGGCAATGGGAAATGATCTTTTCTTGTGCTTGCATTAAGTTTGCGGTAGTCAATACATACTCTCCACCCGTTTTGCACACGGGTGGGGACCATCATACCTTTGTTGTTCTCGACCACCGTGATTCCCGTCTTCTTTGGAATGACTTGCACCGGGCTCACCCACTTGTTATCCGAGATTGGGTAGATCATCTCCGCGTCTAGGAGCTTCAAAATCTCTTTCTTGACCACTTCCATCATTGGTGGATTCAACCTTCTTTGTGCGTCCCGGCTTGGCTTGCATTCATCTTCCATTAGGATCTTATGCATACAAGTGGAGGGACTCAATCCTTTAATATCCGCAATCATCCAACCCATTGCTTCTTTATGTTCCCTCAACACGTTTAGGAGTTGTTCCTCTTCGCACTTGGTTAGGAGAGTTGAAATGATGACCGGGAAAGTCTCGTTGTCTCCTAAGTACGCGTACTTCAAATGTTGAGGGAGGATCTTCAATTCTAATTCGGGTGGTTGGACAAGGGAGGGTGGCAATCTCATGTGAGTTTGAGGTAATTCAATTTGCTTCACACTAAATTGGGTGGTCTTCTTGATTTCCAAATTGTTGACTAATCTTTCAATTTCAGGGTCTAGTGAGTAAAGCTTCAATTTCTTGGCCAATTTTGCAGAGTCAAACCCCTTGCTCAAGATCATCTCCAACATGTCATCATCACACAACTCGAACAACTCTTGGGTCATTGGTTCAATAATATCAACAAAACACAAAGAGGAAACATCACTAGGATATCTCATAGCATCATAAATGTTGAAACTTATTGTTTCACCATCAAACTCCATTGTCAAGCTTCCTGCGTACACATCAATCTTTGTTCTATCCGTCTTCAAGAATGGTCGCCCAAGTAAGATTATACCCGATTTTGAGGATACTTGTTCATCTAGTTCAATCATATAGAAATCCGCCGGGAAGACCAATTGGTTTACTTGAACTAGGACATCTTCCAAAACACCTCTAGGAAAGACACTTGATTTATCCGCAAGAGATATTATGACACTAGTTTCGCTTAAGGGTCCGACATTCAATGATTCATACACCGAGTAAGGCATGACATTGATAGAGGCACCAAGATCAAGCATAGCACTACTAAAGGTGACATCTCCAATCTTGCAAGGGACTGTGAACATTCCGGGATCTTTACACTTGGGTGGAAGCTTCCTTTGTAAAACCGCGGATGCGTTTTCGTTCATCGAGATTTTCTCATTCCCTTTCAACTTTCTCTTGTTGGTGCAAAGCTCCTTCAAGAACTTTGAATATCTCGGAATTTGTTTGATCGCATCAAGTAAAGGGATGTTTACTTCCACCTTTCGGAAGGTGTCCAAGATCTCTTTCTCTTCCATATTCTTCTTTGAAGTTGCAAGTTGGGAGGGGAATGGTGGATGAGTGGCTATTGGTGTCACTAGAGGAGTAGTCTTCTTTGGGGCTCCGACTCCTGTGTCATTTTTAGCTATGGGATCCTCAATGGGGATGATCTCTATTTCTTCCTCTTCTTCTCTTGGATTCTTCTTTGAACTACTTTCTCCGGCTTGTTTGCCACTTCTCAAGGTCACCACATTGGCATTTGGGTTCTTTTCGGTTTGAGAAGGGAGTTTACCACGGGATTCCAACTTGCTTATAGATGTAACTATATCTCCCATTTGTGCTTCAAGATTGGAGATACTAGTCCTTGTCTCTTTTCGGAATTGTTGGGTACTAGTGGCTAGGGATTTGACAATGTTTTCAAGGGACATTCCGAAGCTACTTGGTTGATATTGAGGAGGTTGTTGATGATGGTGTGGAGGGTGCGGTTTGGATTGATAGTGTGGTTGTTGATGTTGGTAATGAGGTTGTGTTGGTGGATAGGATGGTATAACCAACGCATTTTGAGACAATGGTCTTGGGTTGTAGCTCATGTTTGGATTTAGCTTCCAACTTGAATTATATGCATTTTGGTACCGGATGGTTTGTTGTGGTAGTTTTGGAACTCTCCCTTGGCATTCACATGCTCCGCATCTTCTTGAAGAATGGGACACATATCCGTAGGATGTCCCATTGTTGCACATATTCCATAAACCATCACTTGTGGAGTTTGTCCCATGGCTAGCTTTTGAACAACGGAGGTTAGATCTTTGATTTGAGACTCGAGATTTGATGTTCTCACTTCATTGACTTTGTGTTGTGTGTCTCTTTTCATATCTTGGTGAGGGCCAAAATGTTGTGAATTCGCGGCTATGGTGTTGAAAATTTGTCTTGTTTGTTGTGGGGTTTTACTAAAGACATCTCCACCACTAGAGGCATCAACTAGTCTTCTCCCCATTGGCAACAATCCCTCATAGAAGTGTTGAATGAGGAGTTGTTCCGCGATTTGGTGTTGTGGGCAACTATAGCACAAGTTGTTGAACCTCTCCTAATAATCATGAAAAGTCTCATTTTGACCTTGGCGGATTCCACAAATCTCATTTCTAAGACTTGAGACTCTTGAAGCGGGATAGAACTTATCAAGGAAAGCTCTCGCCATGTCGGTCCATGAGTTGATCGACCCCGGTGGAAGATAGAATAACCAATCTTTTGCTCTATCGGCCAATGAAAAGGGGAATGCCCTTAGCTTGATTTGGTCATCGGTTGACCCTTGTGGCTTCATGCTAGTGCAAATAATATGGAACATCTTCAAGTGCTTATGCGGGTTTTCGTTCTCCAATCCATGAAAAGTTGGGAGGTGATGGAAATAGGTGGTGGTTGTCGAGGCCAACAAAAATAATAACCCTAAATAATACACACTAAAATAATGTATAGTGGTAAAGGGGTCGAATACTAGGAGTATGACAATAAATTAAAAATGGGGGTTTTGATGTTTTGAAATACTTGAAACAAACTAGAATTAACTATGATTTAAATGGACAATTGCAACAAAAATAAGAGTTTGATGTAAAATCAATAAGGGGAAGATGGTTGACTTTAGACTTTCATTACTTGAACATTTCGTTAAATAATCATGAGAATACCAAGGTGCAATACTTGTGTTTATAATCTAATTTGGCTATAGCAATTTATAAGCATAACTTGCCTCAACTCTTCTTTTGTGTTAAAATGACTAGAGAAGCTCATAGCACATTTCCTAAATCAAAGTCACAAAACTAATGAAGCATGTAATTTTGTGAAAATCAATTAGCATTGGGTTTTTAAGAGTCACCAAATCCAAAGAGTAATCTATTGCTTTCATTACCACTATGGAGAAAATATTTTCTTAATCAAAATGAAATGAAAACAAACATTTAAACTAATTGTTGCTTGTTAAATTGAAGATCCATTACTTAGTCAAGAATTTAACCAAAAAAGATAACATTCATATATCAATATTCATGACTAGAGATATACAAACATGAAGGAAGTTTTCATAGAAAATATAATCAATAATATTCAACACAAGTTCATAGAGTTCTTCAAAATAACCAAAACATTCAAGCAATTACATCCAAGTCAACCAAATGAATATCTAGCCAAGCATGGCTAAGATACAAAGACAAAAGGGATTAGAGATACCAAACATTGTCTTAGATGCAAGATGAAAGGAAATTACACTAATCTTCCAAATATTCTTCAAATCTTCCCAAAGCTTCTTAGAGAGAAAAAATGGAATGTGTTCTTCAAGTTATTCCCCCCAAATGAGCCTCCAATCTCCAGCTAAAGAGAGCTAATTTCCACATTCAAAAAGAGACCAAAAGATACCCAACAAACTTCCACAAATAGAGTCAACAAGTCAAAACCCGGAAAAAACTCAGCACAATTCACGCGGACCGCGTATGGACCCACGCGGACCGCGTGGGTTACGCTTAATGTGAAACTTGGGCCATTTAACATGCATTTAAGCTGAATCTTCATTTCTTCAACTTTAGCCCATAATCATAAATCTTTAAGACCCATTTTCCATTCCAAAGCCTTCTAATGATTGACCCAATACTCCTCACATTTCTTGTAGCTCGATTCCGCACCGTCTCATCATCATCTCCGCTCATAAATTAGATCCAAATTGATTTCTTCTTTTACGCAAGCAGCTAGCCCAATCGCACCACTTCAAGTCCGCAAGCAAATCACATGCCTCCATGAGTCCCACATCCTTATAAGCCTCCAATAACGAATAGTCTTCGGAAAATCTTGCAATTAAGGTCAAAAGACTAGAAAGCACCCGGTGAAGGAGAAAAATGACAAAAAGAGAAAATATGCATGAAGATCGACTAAAATAAGATGCAATGTGCTAAAAAACTATAAAAAAAAGTAAATAAAATGAAGCTATCAATAGGTAATAACTGCAACTTATCATGGGGCCTTCGTTGTTCGGCCTTGACGTTCTAGCAAATCAAGCACCACTCTACAAACCATACTATCTTTAAAGATCTTCATTAGTGAAATTTTTGGTTTATGAGCATCTCCAGTGATATCTGCCTAACCCCACCAGAAATAGTGACCTAAACCATGCCACATTATGTGAGTATCCCATGAATATCCCTGACAAATAACAAAATTCGAACCTTAATCCTCTCTTACTTCTAAATTTCCTTCTTTAACCCTTTTACTTGATCTTGTTGATCATATCTAACAGTGGTGAAACAATAACTATCCTCAAGCACAGATCTCTAATGGGTGTACTCACTTCCTTGAGACTCAATGCATCGATCATAACATTGGCCTTCTCATTATGGTATAAGATCTCACAGTCATAATCTTTGACCACATCCAACCATCTCCGATGTCTCATGTTCAAGTGTGACTGATCCATCAAGTATTTTAGACTGTTGTGATCGGTATAAATAATGTACATGACCCCAAAATATTGCCTCCAAATCTTGAGGGCAAAAGCCATAGCCTCCAAATCCAAATCGTATGTCGGCTATTTCGCTTCATAAGGCTTCAACTGCCTCGAAACGTAAGCAATCACATGACCCCTCTATATGAGCACTGCTCCCAATCTCAAAATGGATGCATCAGAATAACCACAAAATCATCCATACCCTTGGGACGAGTGAGGATTTAAGCCTCGCATAATCTCTGTCTCAGAGTCTCAAAAGCCAGCTGATGATCAAGCCCCCACCGGAATGTAACATTCTTCTTTGTCAAGCCGTCTAGAGGTAAAACAATTTTGGAGAAATACTAAATAAATCTCTGATAATAACCCATTAGACTAAGGAAACTCCAGATCTCAGATGTTGTCCTCGGAACCTCCCACTGCATCACTGCCTCAATATTTTCTAGATTGACCAATATACCCTTCTAGTTAACGATGTTCCCCAAAAACCACACCTCTCACAACTACAACTCGCATTTGGAAAATTTGGCATAAATCCTCTCCCTCATCAAGGTCTCCATGTAGCATACCAAAAATAACACCAAAGTTTTCATTTTTAAATTAATAAAACCATTATTCCAAAAACATTGTCATACAAATCTAGATAAACAAATGTATCAATCATCATGACATATCAGACTAAATTAAGTAAATGTGGAACGAGGTGGTGTGTGCCTTGCAATCATCCCGAGTCATTCCCTTTGGAATTGGAAGTACTTGAAGCATAAAATAAAAACCATAATCACAAATCTTAGTTAGTTTCGCCAAGATACCACATACCATACATACATAAAGCACATAAAGAGCCCCCACCCAAATGAGTGTAACGGGCCCCACCCTAACTCACATAACGGGTCCTACCTTAAATCGTATAACGGGCCTCGCCCTAACTCACATAATTGGCCTTGCCCACATATAGTTCGTATAAGAATAACAGGTAACAACATACATAATAACTATCGGGCCCCACCCAGTAAGCATACAAGCATACACATATACTAGTGTCACATAGACAATTAGTATTCTAGTATAACAGATCATGGGTTAGCATTAGTGCCTTCAACTGATACATGGTGAGGAAAACTCACCTCGCACTACTGAATCAAACTGATAATCCGTGGCTGCTAGTCCGATAAATCTCCAAGCTATCAATATCAAATAACACCCAATTAACAATTGGATTCAAGTCTATAACCATAAATCCATACTTAGGGTAAAAATACCATTTTACCCCTTACCTAGTTTGATCCAAAACTAAGGCCCAAACTGACAATCTAAAAGGCCCAAAAACCAACTAACCCTCCAAGGCCCAAACATGGCCCAATATTCCAAATTTGGCCCAAAACCATACATGGGCCTTACCCCAAGGCCTACCATTTTTTTCTAGTCCAAACACTTGCATTCAAATATCCCAACAAGACCCTAAAGCATCTAAGCCCAATAGAATAGCCCAAACTCGAAGCCCAAAATGCAAAGCCCATCAGACTGAGAACACGAGGCGTACTCAGATGTATGCTAAGTGTACATGCTTTAGGGATTGTATGTTGTGCATACTAGCTTGTATTTACGCTCGTACTCCTCCTATTCATCCGTCCTTCACATTTATACCTTAATCCCTTAAGTTGTTGCTCCAATACATAGATTTGACATCCTTGAGCTGGATTATCACATAAAGTTGCTACTTTACGTTCATGCATGGTGAAATGAAGATCTTAAGCTTAAAAAGGACTTAATATGTGACATAATGTATGCTTGAGACCCAATACCCCATAATGCTTGCACCTTTAGGCCTAAGAAGTCCATAGCAAGCTCAGGTCTACAAGAATAAGTTCTTAAAATGTCCTAACTCCTCAAACCAACCCAAAAAGGAACTAAAAGGATAAAAACTAAGATATGAAAAGATCTAAGCATTTACAAGTCAAGGTATGAACTTGATACCCCAATTAGCTTTTAACAAAGGTGATGATTATGGATCTATATCTTTCTCACCAAGCACAACACCTTTAATCTTCTTTACTTCCTTCACAAAGAGCAAAACAACCACTAAATTCTTCTTAATGACTCAAAAACACCACAAAGGAGGCTAAGGGTCGATTTCTAGGGTTTTGGAGGCTTAGAGACTGGTAAAGAGGCCAGCCCTAATGACTTAAGGTTCTTATATAGGGTGAAACACCTTAAATTAGAGTTTTATTGAGTCACACATACGCCCCGCATACATGCCCAAAATCTCAATCAAGCCTTACAACAGTACGCTAAGCGTACCTTGTGGTACCCCCCGCATACTGGCTTTTCAGCTAGTACGCTAAGTGTACCAAGTGGTACACCCCGTGTACTATCCAAGGACCAAAAGTGAAACTTTTAAATAATAAAGGACAATAATGAAACATACCAAGATCCAAGTGTTATAATTCTTCCCCACTTGAATCAAACTTCATCCTTGAAGTCTGTTACTCTGAACAAATCCAGATAGTGCTCCTCCATCTCGTCCTCGGGCTTCCAAGTCCACTCCGAACCCTTGTGGTGCTGCGATTGCACCTTCAGTAGCTCGACAACCTTGTTCCTCAAGGTTTTTGTCTTCCGATCCAGAATCGCCACCTGTCTCTCAATATAATTCAGGCGGTCATCCACCTGAATATCCTCCAATTGTACCACTGTAGAATCATCCACTAAGCACTTCCACGGCTGAGAGATGTGGAACATGCTATGAATCTAATTGAGCTCATCTAGAAGATCCAAACGATAAGCAACCCGGCCCACCCAAGCCAAAACACTAAAAGGACCAATATATATGGGGCCCAGCTTACCCTGCTTCCTGAACCGGATGACACATTTCCAAGGTAACACCATCAGGAGAACCATATCTCCCACTTGGAACTCTAAATTTGACCGAAACCTGTCGGCATAACTCTTCTGCCAACTCTGAGTTATCTTGAGTGTGCTCCTAACTTGTTGAATCATCTTAGTGGTCTTGAGTACGACTTTGGTACTCCCTATAACTCGTTGAGCGACCTTTCTCCAACAAATCGAGGTCCTATACTTCCTCCCATACAACATCTCGAAAGGAAGCCGATCAATGCTAGCGTGATACCTGTTGTTATATGAAAATTCCTCTAATGGAAGATACGTATCTCAACTTCCACCGAAATCTAGAACACACGCCCGCAACATATCCTCAAGGGCTTGAATCGTCCGGGTCTCATCATATGTGCATCGACTATCGGGAGCTGAATAAACTAACAGTGAAGAACCATTATCCACTCCTAAGGATCGGTGATGTTTTTGTCCTACTTCTAGGTGCATCTTGGTTCTCAAAGATTGATTTGCGATTGAGTTATCATCAGATGTGGGTTAGGTATGAGGATGTGCATAAGACAACCTTTCGGACTCGTTTTGGTCATTACGAGTTCGCCGTGATGCCTTTTGGGCTCACTAATGCTCTAACCGCGTTCATGGATCTAGTCAACCGCGTTTGCAGGCTGACGCTGGATCGGTATGTGATTATATTTATCAATGATATCTTTGTGTATTCGAAGGCTCAGAAGTAGTACGAGGAGAACTTGAGGAAAGTGTTGGATACTTTGAGGAAGGTGAGACTTTTCGTAAAGTCCTCCAAGTGTGAGTTCTGGTTGTGCAAGGTGCAATTTCTAGGGCACCTTGTCAACCAGAAGGGTATTCTGGTCGATCGGACCAAATTCGAGGCCAAGATGTAGTGGGAGGTTGTTAAAACCAATAGATTCTATATTCAATATGAAATATGATAATGATTTAATAAAAAATAATGATATAAAATGAAATACGCTCAATTTGTATTAATAAGCACAATGTGTATTAATAAGCTCAATTTGTATTATTAAGCTCAATTTGTATCAATTTGTATAAAATAAATAGGGATCAAGCTCTAAAATTTAGGGTTTAGGACCTGCGTGCATACAATGTGTACCCTTGGTACGTTGGGCGTACGTGCATGGCCTCCCCGCCAAATTCTCCTTAGTACACTGAGCGTACCTAGCATGGTACGCCCCACGTAATGCCCTTCTCAGCTCAATTCTTGAAGCCCAACTATCCTGGCCCAAACCAAAACAACCCATTATTCAATAAGATAAATAACGTCAATACCTTGTAAATCCCGGATGTTACATAATTAATTACCAGTTACAACTAAACTTAAAATGTTATCCAAGTTACCTTTAGATGCACCACTGTGGCATTCCTTAAAGCGGGGGAAACATTATCCCAACCAGATACGTTCAAATATACCTCCTAATCTCATGGGTAAAAAAATTACTACAGTTCCCGAGAGGGGAATATGTGAGCTTCCTGTCGAAATCCAAATCCACAATCTTTCCCTTGTTTGCCCGTATCAGCTTTGATAGTTGGATGTTTTTGCTAGGCCTCTTCTTTTTTTAGAAAGATCAACTGAAAAATATAATTAAAAACATTAGTCACGATAGCTTATATTAAATGGATAAAAATAACTAATAAATATATAATAATAAGACTTACCATCATGTTCGTGTTATCCACGACCAAAGTCTACTGGATGTGGTGGACCCCCGACTCCATCACCTCCATGTCCTAGGTCCATAACATCTGCCATCACCTAGAAGACTATAGCCCAACTAAACCTCATATATAGCCTGCAAAATTACAATATGACTAAAATTTACACATATTACATATACAAAAATAATACACTTTCAATTATAGCATCCTACTTTGTTTTTTTTTTTCATTATAGCATTGTAGTTTCCAAATTGCATACAAATTCATATACAAAAATAATATTTGCCATTATAGCATCTTACTTTGTCATTTTTTTTTTCTATTTTTTTCATCTATATCATTATAGCATCCAAATTGCATACAAACACACAAACTACATACATAATTTCTATACATATAATTATACATATAATAAAATAAATACACATTCCATCATAGCATCCTACTTTGTTTCTTTTTTTCATACATAAATACACACATTCTACATATAAATACACTTAAACACACATTATACATACAAATACACATTATAGCATCATACTTTTTTTTTCAAGTTTTCCACTATTGCATCCTACTTTTTTTTTCAATTTTTTCCATACACATATTCATTATACAAATTTTTGTCCATACATCAAACACATTACATACGTACATAATGCATACAATATGAAGAATTAGATTAATATACTTCATGAAATGGAATAGAACTTGTGGTGAAATGAAATCAGAATGGTGGTGGTGTTGTGGGGGTGTTATGGTGGTGCTGTGGTGGCAAAAAAAACGGTAGCTTTGGTGGTGGTGATGAAAACCCATAATTAGAGGTCAACAAAGTTTAGTACAGAAAATCAAACACCCAAATCATTAGTAAATCACTTAGATAATCAGTGGACAGAAAAGAAATCGGAAAAAAATCGATAATCACCTGTAAAAGTTGCGAATCACCGGTCGCCGGTGATGAGGCTTCCGTCGCCGGTGATGGCGCTCTTGTCGTCGTCGGTGATAGAGGCTATGTCATCGGTGATTTTGCTTCAGTATCAATCGGCAGTAATAGCTATGGTGAAAGAAACAGAATACAGAAAGCAGTGGAGGAAGAGGGGTATATTTGCGATGACCTGTAGCGGCAATGCTTATTAGCGGCGATGGGGAGGTATTTGCGGTGACATTAGGATTTTAGCTGCGACGCCCTTACGACAAATAAAATAGCGTCTTTTTTTTGGAGCATTAGCGGTGACGGTGTTGCCGCCATTGAAGTCGCCGCTAATACGTTGAGCGAACATCGTTTATTGTCCTTCGATTTGGTCTAGATCAACAAACACGGTTAACCAGATTGTTTTGAAGCGGATCATGGTTTTCTACTATTAGAGGAGATGCCATTAGCAGCGACACACACTATTAGCAACGACAGGTAACGCGCAAATTACGTGTCGTTGCTAATAGTGTACGTCGCCGCTATTGTCCTTATTTCTCGTAGTGAAATTCAGCTTGGGATGACAAATTATTGGTTAGAGACAAATTATTGGTTTGGTGTTACCATGTCGAAAGTTCTATGTACAAGCAGTTCAAACATTTTGATGACAACATTCAATTTTAGGTTGTTTATTAAAGTTTGTACATTTGTATTTTATAAAAGTTAATTTGTGTTACAAATATACTGCATCCATACAAAAGATATTCGTCAACATGTTTTACAACAAAAATCTAAAAAACAATTTTGTGGAATTATTATGTTTAGGAAAAATAAACCGTTTATTTTAGGAAGTTGTTTAAATGTTTCTAGTAATGGTTCATAAAACTATGGCAACAAAAACAATAAATAAAACATAACAAATAGTTATAACCAACATTAAAATAAAAGATATATATTGGCCAATCCGAATCAAGTATATGTAGTTTCTTGCATGGTTTCTTATCTTTACCATGTATACATTTCTTATTTTCTATTGTTACCGAATGTATAAGGATCTTGTAATATTTGATTACCACTTATATCGTTGTGTAGTCTTTTCTACATAAAAGATACCAAGTAAATAAATCAATAAGAAGAATAGTCAAGACATAAGTTCGATTGTATAAGTATAAAACCTAAGAAACATAAAAATCAAGGTTAGTAGATGTTAAATAATTGATGTATATAAGAATAGGATTAGGTTATTGTATTTTAATTAATTATTGTGTGAATGTAGGAACGATTGTGAGCTAATTATTTTACATATTTTAAGAAAGTGATTAATACATATTATTAAATTAAAGATAATTAAAAATATCATCTAATTTCACTATAAGAGTATTTTAGACAATTGAGATCAATTTAAAAAAGAAAAATTCCATATTTTAGAGGATAATTAATTCTTTTGACTTTAAAATTTTGATTTTTTTAATTAATTCAATTTTAACTATAACAAATAAAAACATGTATATTATTCCACTTGAATATTCTGGCGAAATATATCATTACATATAGTCCTATCATTCTGTAACACCCCTAACCTAACAGCACCAAGAAAGCAAAAGAAAACCTCAAATTAAGGAAGGGACTCGTCGAGTAGATGGAGTGACTCGGCGAGTAGGAGCGCGGATAGTGTCGCGAGTTAAGTGACCTACTCGACGACTCAGAGGACTAACTCGGCGAGTTGGTCAGGTTTTGGGAAAACCCTAAATGCGGGCCTTGTACCCTATTTAAGGAACATTATAGCCTCTCTTCAGCCTCCATGATACTCCCTCAAGTCCAGAACGAAACCCTAGTGCCTTCCATGTGTTGTAAACCATTTTTGAGGGTTCTTAAGTGTTCTTGAAGCTTTGAAGAAGAAGAAGGAGTTGGAGGATTCAAGGAGGTGTTGTAGATCCAGAAATCTCATCTCATCCTCATCATTTTCTGGTAATCAAGTTCTCATCTTGACCTTTACTTTGATAGTTCTCTTCTTTGTCATTTTTGGGGGTTTTTGGTCCAAGAACCCTAGCATGTGAGGAATGGATGTCCCAAAGGATTATGTCATTAGATCTAGAACCATTGAGGGTTGTTATGGCATAAAGGTGCAAGCTTTATGCCATAGGAGACCCAATGCAAGCTTATGGAATGTTGTTTTGGCCTTTCTAGCCAAAAGGCCCATGTATGGACAAAAAAGGCAGGATCTTTGCATGGTTGTGAGGTGGTTGGGTCCTATCGTCCTGATCTGTCTATGGGTGCTTGAGTTTGGGGTATGGTGGCTTATGAACCAAGATCTATTTCCTTAAGAGTTAGGGTTTGCATGGAAACCTATTATGTGAGGGTATTAATGGGTAATGTTGGAAACTTTACCCTCAAGAGGTCATTTCCAGTTAGTATTTGGAGTTTTAGTCTTGGATCGGGAATGGAAGGGCTTAATCCATTAAATTAGCCCAACAGACAAGAGGAACTCGGCGAGTCCAGGGAAAATTCAACGAGTTGGATTGGGTTGTCCCAAGTTGAGTCGCGCTAGAACTCGGCGAGTCAGAGAATGACTCGGCGAGTTAACTCGGTTTATCACGAGTTGGTTCGCGATTTTAGGATTCTGAGCTTGAGAACTCGGCGAGTTGATGGAGCAACTTGGCGAGTCCAGTAACCTTAAAGTGTTGACTATGACCGTGGACCGTTTACTTCGACTTTAACCAGAGTTTGACTTAGTTTGACTTCTGGAAGGCATTTTGGGTCTAAGTATTGTTATTGGTATTGGTAGCTCGGGGAGCTAGAGGAGCAGCAGTTCGGGGAGTTGTCGGATAGCAGCCAGAGGGTTATCAGCAGAGTTCAACAGTGCAGGTGAGTTTCCTTCCAGTAGGAACGGGTCTACGGCCACAATGCTGGCCCGTCTAGTTAGTAGTAGTTCCGGACTTCGGTCCGATGCAGTAGTTTAGTGTGCTTGATGTCTTTGTGATTCCAGCATGTATTTGTATTATATGTTCCAGACTTCGGTCCGATGCAGTATACCGTATATATGTTTATGCTAGTAGTTATGATTATGCTATGCTATGTTCAGTCAGTTTCCAGACTACGGTCTGATACAGAGGGTAAGGCCCTGGTTAGTTCCGGACTTCGGTCCGATGCAGTTTCCAAACTATGGTCTGATGCAGAGGGCAAGGCCCTTGTTAGTTTTGGGCTTCAGTCCGATGCAATTTCCGAACTTTGGTCTGATGCAGTGGGCAAGGCCCAATATGTGTTTATATGTTATTGTATGGTATGTGGTAGTTTGGTGGAGCTCACTAAGCTTCGTGCTTATAGTTTTCCGTTTTGGTTTCAGGTACTTCCGGTAGCAGAGGGAAGAGCTCGGGTTGATCGGATGACACACACCATAGTTATCCAGCCTGGAATGTTTTACTCTGATAATGGAAATATGTTTTGGAATTAACATTCTGATTTATGATATGATTTTATTTATGGTTTGACAATTATGTTTTAATTAATGTTTTAAAAAAAATTAGTCGTGATTTTTGGGATGTTACAAGTTGGTATCAGAGTCTTGGTTTAAGGGGTTCAGACACACTTTTGGGTGTGTCTGAACTCAAACTAAGAAAATGGTATGAGGTTTTCAAAAGAAAAGCACTTTCGAAAGAAATTTTTGAAAAAAAACGTAAAAAGAAAAGAGTTTTTGCAAAAGAGAAAACAGTGTGGTGCATGAGATCAGTCGAGCTCAAGTAAGTACTCCCAAATTACCCATACAAGTTTATGTTATGATTATCAGTTTCAGTTTCAGTAGAACGACACGCTAGAATAGGACTAAGGATCTACGAGGATGCCTTATGTGCCTGCTATATGTGTTTCAACTTTATGAGAATTGCATGCTAGTATTTAGTAGATAGTAGTAGGATAGCATGTTTAGGTTATGCCTGATAGTATGAGCTTAGCATTGTATGCTAGTACAGTTTCTTGTTATGAAGATAGATTTGCTTGAGTAGTTTCCTTTGTCTGAATGCTACTTACTTTGTGCTTTGTGGGACTCTAAGTGATGAGAGTTGGCCATTTGGTGAATACATCACGTCACATGTGATCAGGGTTGAATAATCTCAGAGTGCTGGATTTGACCCTATTGCGTAGCTCTCGTTTGAGTCTAACCATTGTAGGGGCGAGTCATTTACTCGAAGGATTATCCGAGCCTCGTCACATGTGATGGAATTCAGGTAGTGGCTAATTGGAATTACAATGATACCTTCGGTAGCTGAGGATTGGGTGCGGGTTGGAGGTTACCTTAGGGCAAGCCTAGGATGAGAGTAATGTTGGGAGCAATAGTAGTAATAGAAAAGGGACCTGGTGGAGTCGAGGCAGTTCTTGAGGAAAGTACGCATAGATGTGGAAGGTAGTATGGGCCCGTACTACTGAAAGCAAAGGATCCATACTCGATTCAAGAAGGGTCGAGATGGGACCTGGAAACTTGTAGTGCGTGTATGTATGATCCCACTGCAGTGATGTGTATTGTGATAGTTATTGTGTTATGTTTGCAGCATGGTGACCTTGCGTGGGAGACGAGTGGGCAGTTCAGGTGCCAGTGAGGAGTCAGGCTCAGGTTCAGGAGTCGAGTAGCTTAGGGAGCATATGAGAGAGTTAGTATCAACAAAGATTACACATAGTATCCTAGATCAGACTCCTGTGATCTTTGGTACGGTCAAGGAGGGTATATTGGAGATTTTGGATGAGAGGATGGGAGCCTTTCGTGCTGAGATGGCATCCATGTTAGGGGTTCCTCTAGGGCCCAATGTTTATGGATCTTTGGGATCCCTCGGAAGGGAGGGTCCTATTAGCAGCTCTTGTCATCAGGGATCCAAGGTGGGTTGTGCACCTTGTCTCCAGGAGACTACACTTCAGGATTGGATTGTTGTGGATGTTTCGCGGGCCATGCACGACGAGTTACCCGACATTATTGAGCGTGTTACTGGCAGGGTAATAGCTAGGTTTTAGCATCAGGTAGCATCTGTGCAGGCCGTTGGTGGGGTAGCCGGGTTAACTCAGAAGCAAGAGATTGGGTTAGATGTGCACCTAGGAAAGAGGAAGCGGGAGCATGGTTTGAGTCAACCAACCGAGCAGTTGAGTTTGACTGTAGCAGGAGTCAAAACCCAAAGGGCGAAATGGTACAAAAAGATGTTTGTAGCAGGTCTAAGTGTGGAAGGTGCGGGTGGAAGGGTCACAAGTGTCAAGAATGCACGTTGGAGGAAGAGTTGTGTCATCGTTGTCATCAGCTTGGACACATCAGAGAGAATTGCCCCCGTATAGGGGTTAAGGCAGCTCCAACTTCATTGCAGATACTCCTGCTAGGAGGGATAGTCAAAGTTCCAGTTCCTATGGTCCCGCAGGAAGTCAATATTGAGCTGCCATAGACCGCTGGTATGTATTTCATTTCAGCTTTTGCTTATGATTTTATTGTTATAGTACTGCATCTATGTTAGTAAGTATATATCATAATAATATATTTCCTGCTTATGCTAAAGTTATATGCCATCTGCATACCATGAATGTTAGAGCGGTAGTTCGAAGATGTTTTCCTTTGAGCAGGTTTTCAGGATGCAATCACTGTAGCAAGTGTGAAGGGGACTCAGGAGGTATTCAGTTAGTCTTTCAGAGTGATTCAGATTTGGTATTGGTCAGTTTTGCAGCACCAAAAATAGTAAGTATTGGTTGTCAACATATCGACCATGAGATGGAGAAAAGTATTGGGAATCTGTTTAAGATAGAGAGCGGTAAGGGGTTAGCCGGATCAAAGTGGGAGAGAACCCTCCGAGTATTCAGAGACAATATCATGCTAAACTCGAAAGAGTTAGTGATCTTTGAGAAGGGGAGGAAAGCGGGCCGAGGGACCGCGTGAATAAAAAAGTGCAGGAGTTGGGAGTTTGAGAAACTTCCCCAACATTGAGTTCATGTAATTATGATTAGTAGACGATTAGTTTTGGAGAACCAAGCTGGAGATTTTCTCGACAGAATGTGAGTATAACTAGGATGTAAGACTATGGAATAGTTGTAGCATTCATCAGTAAAGAGAGACAGTGTAGGAAGTGTGGTGGACTGCAAGATGACAATGCCAGTCGTTAGTTGAAGGTTGGTTTGGGAAACCAGGTTGAAGGATTGATAGCAGGACTTGAGTGAGTTAAGATGCAGAGTGTATGAACGACCGGCATGGAATGCTTTTGGATTAGTAGTCACTAGCAGAGACAGTATGGAGAGTGTGATAGAACTGCGGGAGAACCGCAACATTTCAGTAGAGGCCAGTTAGAGGAGTGTGGGCAAGGACCCGTATCTCCTAAGGTAGAGGAGTGTGGGCGAGGGCTCGTATCTCCTAGTTAGCAAGGTAAGGATCAGGAAAGAATAGTTTGTTGAGATGTAGAATGGATTTGGTCTGCATAGCCCTAGGGAGGTAAGACCTAGGGAGAGGCCGCTCCAGGTTACGGTCGGGTGAGACCCGTGGCCGAGGCCCGCATGATTATAATAGTACAGGTGGGACCTGCTAGAGACCTTAGAGTTAAGATAGGGGATCGAGGATCCCAGGACTCGTAGATCCACAATGGCAGGGTAGATAGAGCAGTTTGGATAACCGAAGTTTCCTTCGGAGGTCGCTGGGAGCGACTAAGTAATTGAGTTAGGGTTCAATAACCGGTAAGAGTCCGGTAACCCAATGGAGGGTAGATTAGTTGGGACCAGGGTGGTCTCGATTCATCCGGAAGGCAGATAAGAGTCAGAAAAAACTTTAGTCAGAAGTAAATAATGATAAGAGAAGTTCAGAATGGAGCAGCTAGTTGGTTGAGAAGTGTTGCGCCTCTCACAACAGGGTTGAATATATCATAGGGAAGGGTTTGATCCTACTGCGCAGCTCTCGTATGAGTCTAACCGTTGCAGTGACGAACCTTTTACTCGAAGGATTATCTGATCCATTCGCTGGATAGAATGTCAGCACCAGGACAGAGTAAGAGGAAGCATTCAGTAGTAGTCAGTGAAGTAACCAGCACTGGAGGTGACTGGAAATGTACTTACAACAAAGATATGGACTTCACAGAGTTAGAGAAGGTAGTTTTTTATGGGAAGTTTCCTTATGAATGCCAGCCGACGTGCAAGGAAGAAGGGGTAAACCCCTAGGATGTTCAGTATGGGTACTTGGGGAGTACCGAAAGGAAGGTCGGCTGGATAAGAGTCACGTTCCAGGACGATTGGAGATTAGAGTGCTCGCGAGGTATTATCAGCAAGGATTAGTTATGATAGGATGATCGAGCAGAGGGTCGATGGAAGCGATTATGCGAGAATCGGACCCAGTAAGAAACATATCCACATAATAGGGACGTGGTAAGGAGACTGCAGGATAGCTGGCAGTAGCAGACTTTGAGGACGAAGATTTGAATAAGTAGGGGAGAATTGTAACACCCCTAACCCATCAACACCAAGAAAGGAAGAGAAAACCTCAAATTAAGGAAGGGACTCGTCGAGTAGATGGAGTGACCCGACGAGTAGGAGCGCGGATAGTATCGCGAGTTAAGTGACCTACTCGACGAGTCAGAGGACTGACTCAACGAGTTGGTCAGGTTTTGGAAAACCCCTAAATGCGGGCCTTGTACCATATTTAAGGAACATTATAGCCTATCTTCAGCCTCCATGATACTCCCTCAAGCCCAGAACGAAACCCTAGTGCCTTCCATGTGTTGTAAACCATTTTTGAGGGTTCTTAAGTGTTCTTGAAGATTCGAAGAAGAAGAAGGAGTTGGAGGATTAAAGGAGGTATTGTAGATCCAGAAATCTCATCTCATCCTCATCATTTTCTAGTAATCAAGTTCTCATCTTGACCTTTACTTTGATAGATCTCTTCTTTGTCATTTTTAGGGGTTTTTAGTCCAAGAACCCTAGCATGTGAGGAATGGACGTCCCAAAGGATTATGTCATTAGATCTAGAACCATTGGGGGTTGTTATGGCATAACGGTGCAAGCTTTATGCCATAGGAGACCCAATGCAAGCTTATGGGATGTTGTTTTGGCCTTTCTAGCCAAAAGGCCCATGTATGGAAGAAAAAGGCAGGATCTTTGCATGGTAGTGAGGTGGTTGGGTCCTGATCTGTCTATGGGTGCTTGAGTTTGGGGTATGGTGGCTTGTGAGTCAAGATCTATTTCCTTAAGAGTTAGGGTTTGCATGGAAACCTATTATGTGAGGGTATTAATGGGTAATGTTGGAAACTTTACCCTCAAGAGGTCATTTTCAGTTAGTATTTGGAGTTTTAGTCTTGGATCTGGAATGGAAGTGCTTAATCCATTAAATTAGCCCAACAGACAGAGGAACTCGGCGAGTCTAGGGAAAATTCAACGAGTTGGAGTGGGTTGTCCCAAGTTGAGTCGCGTTAGAACTCGACGAGTCAGAGAATGACTCGGTGAGTTAACTCGGTTTATCACGAGTTGGTTCGCGATTTTAGGATTCTGAGCTTGAGAACTCGGCGAGTTGATGGAGCAACTTGGCGAGTCCAGTAACCTGAAAGTGTTGACTTTGACCGTGGACCGTTGACTTCGACTTTAACCAGAGTTTGACTTCTGGAAGGCATTTTGGGACTAAGTGTTGTTATTGGTATTGGTAGCTCGGGGAGCTAGAGGAGCAACAGTTCGGGGAGTTGTCGGATAGCAGCCAGAGGGTTATCAGCAGAGTTCAACAGTGCAGGTGAGTTTCCTTCCAGTAGGAACGGGTCTATAGCCACAATGTTGGCCTGTCTAGTTAGTAGTATTTCCGGACTTCGGTCCGATGCAATAGTTCAGTGTGCTTGATGTCTTTGTGATTCAAGCATGTCTTTGTGTTATATTTTCTAGACTTCGGTCCGATACAGTATGCCGTATATGTGTTTATGCTAGTAGTTATGATTATGCTATGCTATGCTCAGTTAGTTTCCAAACTACGGTCCGATGCAGAAGGAAAGGCCCTGGTTAGTTCCGAACTTCGGTCCGATGCAGTTTCCAAACTACGGTCCGATACAAAAGGCAAGGCCCTGGTTAGTTCCGAACTTCGGTCTGATGCAGTTTCCGGACTTCGGTCTGATGTAGAGGGCAAGGCCCTTTGGATGCAGTTTTCGGACTTCGGTCTGATGCAGTTGGCAAGGCCCAATATGTGTTTATATGTTATTGTATGGTATTTGGTAGTTTGGGGGAGCTCACTAAGCTTCGTGCTTACAGTTTTCAATTTTGGTTTCAGGTACTTCCAGTAGCGGAGGGAAGACCTCGGGTTGATCGATGACACACACCATAGTTAGCCAGCCTAGGATGTTTTACTCTGATAATGGAAATATGTTTTGGAATTAACATTCTGATTTATGATATGATTTTTTTTATGGTTTAACAATTATGTTTTAAGTAATGTTTAAAAAAAAAAGAATTTTTTAGTCATGAGTTTTGGTATGTTACACATTCTATTGTAGATTACTCTATCATAATAAAACGACGAATAGTTCTTTCTTTTGTGAAGACCAGTGACCATTGTTCATCTGAATCCCACATGCCATCGTCTAATCTTCAAGCCCTTAATCGTCATGTTCTTTCCACATGATGCGTTTCGCTGGAATGGAATTCATGATTCTGTGAGTCATTTCAAATAATCCAATACAAAATTAGCATTTTTTTAGTGTTCTACTTTTATAAATATAAGTCATGCATACCATAATATATCTACTGTGGACACCTACCAAGATTGATGCACCATGGAAAAATGAAAATGCAATATAAAACTTCCATCTAGTAAGTGGCCATGGTTTTCCCTAGTATTAAATTTTAAATTAACAATTCAGGAAATATTATATATAACTTGACCAACAAAAGTAAGCATTTTTAATAATGATCTTACAGAAGCAGAGCAATAGTCTACAAGATATTCTTCCAAAGAATGACTCCTGATACTCTGTTCCTTCTTTCACCTTTAGGCTCATGATTTTGAACTTAACTTTACTCCTTTGGCTTAGTTGTTTTTCATTTTTCTCAGGTTGCTCAACAGACTTGAAAACTGTCATCAATGTATGCCAGTGAATAACACATATAGCACATAATGACATAAATGAATTTTAATAATGTGTTCAAGAACATAATTTATTAAAAACAAGATCTGAGTGCCAAATCAATAACTAAGATCAAGAAAAAGTATTCCTCTATTTGCCATCACAGAATTATCAATTTGATGGTATTATGGTACAAAATGGGCACCTATTTAAGTCTTTATGTTTAAGTCTTCCTGATAGTAGGTGGCCCCCTTTGAGAAAAATTATTCATCTATTCACCATCCCCCTTATAGTTACAAACATTATGATGCTTAAATAATCAATTTGACAGAGATAACATCTTGATGAGACAAAAACACATAAATAGTTAGTGGGAAGAAGTAAAAAAAGAAAAAGAAAACTGATAATGGCTGATTGTATATTTATTAGACAAAAATAATTTTGTATGATATAGTAACTTGAGAGCTGAAAGGGAGATTCATAAGAGAAGCGATTAGAAATAGGGAGGGATTGCCAAAAGCATATTTGATTAGTAACTTGGCTATGACGCCATTGCCGACAACGTTGGCTGACTCTGATTCCCCTGTCTTCTTCTATCACATGATGATTAAGGACCTAAGTTGGGAATACAATACGATAGGACCGATAACTGCAGTGAAAGACGTAGTGGATGCGTCTCTGGATCTCTGTGATAGAGAGACGATGATAGGGGTGGGGGTCTACGCCACTTTCTTGCTGCGACGGGGAGGACACAAACTACAACGGCAAATCAACGATTGGTGGATGATGGCAACGACTCTACATCAATGGTTAGGGCTTGTAATCGGTGGTGATACATTGGTAAGCTTTCATTTATGGAAATAAGAACATGAGAAGTAGAAAGTGAGTAACCATTGAAAGAGATGCTTGGGATCGAACATGCATGAAGGGCGAAAGATGGTGGCGACTTTGTTGAACTTTTGGGTTTACATTGACGCGGACTATTTGATGTCGATTTGGGTTTGAAGAATTTGGTGTGCCTTTATGATGATGAGGATTTAACCATATTAAATCATTTAAATATTTACCATAATTAAATTTGTTAAGAGTACTATTATACCCCCAATCAGATTTTTAAAATGGTTGAGCCACAAGGATTCCTACAATCATATAATAATTACTTAGAATAATTGAACTTATCTCTATAAAAATAAATGTTATCTAATAATAAATATGTATAAATAAATATTATTATGTATATGTAAATTTTAATACCTCTATGTAGATGGTTGTATTAATACGTAAATGTTATAGGATATAAACATTAATTTATTTGTTTTAAGTAGTTATTATATTCATAAAGAAATAAAGAAATGCATGTTTTGATTATGATAGATGAGCTGTATGTTTTAATATCTAGGTTTTGGGTTGATCACGTATTATAAATTCGGTGCGATTAAGATAAGATTAATCAAACCTATTGAGAAATTTAAGGATAGAAGAGAAAAAGTTTGGAGAAAACTTAATTAATTATTAAAATGTATAAAAAGGTGCCTACTGCCTATGTGACATTTTATTGTGTGATATTTTTTATTTGGTAAAACCCTTTATTCATTGAACATGCATTGTAGATAATATTTTATAAATTTGACTATACAATTGAAAATTATGTAGTCACTCAAATGGTCTCTCAATTATTTATAATAATTTTAGAACACATTTTTTTTTTTTGAAGGTAATACTCATCACAAGTTGTCACTTTTCATTACATTATCATATACTATAAAGTAAAATATGATTGGTGAATAATGAGATTTCCTCCTATCCCATAAAAGGATGTTTCCTTTTTCGAAAATAACGACAAAAAAAGCGAAAGTTTCGAAAAAAAATACTTCATACTCAAATAATCTTAATAATCTAACTAAGGGCATCCATTAATTGAAATTTTGATCCATAACTAACACTCGTTATTAATAATTAATATCTTACATAAAACAACATTTTGATCAACAACATTGAAACACATACCCATTAATTGAGTAGATACAAAGTTCTAAAATGCCAAGAATAACATGAGGGCCAGGGGTATCCATAATTGAAACGCATTTACATCACATTTCCATGGTCCCGATTAAACCTTGAGCAAGATATCTACACCCTCATTAACACAAAAACCACCACACACTTTCTTACACATACAAACAATTTCTTCCCATCTTTTTCAAGAAAATTGACCAATCAATCTCTCTCAAACATGGGTACTGCTTCTAAACGATTCAATGGCCCTGGCTGCACCGGCTCTCAAGATGAATTGATGGTAGAAGGCCGCGATGGCTGCACCTATACAAGGTCCGACCCAGAATATCCACTACAAAGTCAACGAACAACACAATTAACTCATAACCTTACAACCTTTCTATAAATGGTATGAGCATCGAATAATTAAAACTCACTTGATCATCCCAAGCTTTCTCCTTGTTGTAAATAACCGCTGCTCCCAAACTCCTAGCCGGATTAATACCGGTTCCAGTAATGGGAATCGTGGCTAAGTGAACCACAAACACAGCGAACCCAATGGGTAGAGGTGCTAACACCTATACATGTTAAACAAAGTAAAAATCTTTTAAACACATACGATTTGATAGTTATAAAGGAAAGTATACGTACAGGAACAAAGGAGTCTCGAGCACTCCTCTTGGGATCAGTGGCGGAGAAGACTGTGTAAACAAGAACGAAAGTGCCGATAATCTCTGCACCCAAACCAGCGGCTTTGTTGTAGCCATCGGCTAGCTCATTGGCACCACCACCATAGTTGTTGTAGTAAGTCGGGTTGAAGCCCTTGACTATTCCCACACCACAAATGGCTCCTAAGCACTGAGCCACTATGTACATGAAAGCTCGATTGAATGACACCTTACGAGCCAGAAAAAGACCAAATGTGACGGCTGGGTTAATGTGGCCACCTGCACATTCAGTTTAGGTACATGAATATACAATAATTGTATACGATGAATAGTAATAATAATTCTCAAAGTCACGGCCGAGACATTTATGGTTAACTCATCTTTTTGTTTTTATGTACATCCATTAATGGAGTATGAGGTTAAAGTATCAAATTAATGAAGATTGTGCAACGGTTGAAAGAAAAGAAGAGGTGGCAACTCACCGGAGATACCGGCGGTGCAGTAAACCAGAACGAAGATCATGGAACCGAAGGCCCAAGCAATACCGAGGATACCAACGCCGCCGCAGGGATCGGCGCCCTTGTCGATCTGGCCCTTGTAACCGATAACTGTTAAGACAGTAACGTAAAGGAAGAGTAGGGTGGCAACGAACTCGGCAATCACAGCTCTGTAGAATGACCACTTGATCAGCTCCTTGGGTTCTATGAATGACACCGGTGGTGGGTCGTGGTAGTCCTTCGCCGTGTCTCCCACTTCCGCCACTTCCGCCACTTCTTGCGTCATCTTGAAAAGAGAGAAATATGAGTTTCAGAGAAAGTGGCGGTGGTTGCAGATGTGGCTGTTGGTTACTGGTGTGGTTGTGAGATGGCAGTGGGATGATAAAATGAGTGTGGAGGGGAGTGTATATAAAGGAAGTGAGGGGAGATAAGATGAGGGGTGAAGTTTTAAGAAGACTATATCCTTTAGGGGGGAAATGTAACTTACCAGGAAGATTGTGGACTTAATGTGAAACATCGTTTCAACCTAATCTATTTACATAACTACCCCACCACCTTCTCATGTTTTATCGTTTTTCGCCCTACATTTCTTCATTCTATGGTTTTTATTGGAAGAACAGCTAGTTTGGTGACAATAATGGTAATACCTATAGACCTTACAAATGAAAACAAACTCACAACTATCATCAAGTTTATCGCATTTCTTTCTATTGAAAACGAATGTAAGATAAAATATATCTAATACAATAAAATACAACATATGTAAATATGTATGAAAAAAGTTTTAAATAACATTTTTTAATATAATAGCCTAGTTTAATCACATAATGATGTGGAAGTTGTGGTGTTCGACTTTGCTGACATGGAATCGATTTGCTCATGTATGCTCTATCATTCATGTCCTTCTTTACAAATTCCTATACCCCACATTGTCCAACGCGAACATCCCTTTCACGCAAAAATGTCCATGATTTCTACAAAACAGCAAATGTACGACTCCATCGATAAAACTAAGAATAGGCCCATTCTTCGTCGACAGATTTGGAATTAATTACCTAACATATTAAATTACACTAGGTCAAGTAATGATTCCAATGTTTTGATTCTAAAATTTATTGGAATTGTTTAATCAATTGAGAACTAGGTCAAGTAAATGTTTTGATTTGGAGGAATGGGTTGATGGAAAAAAGGATTTGGAAGTAACTTGGAAGCAAATGTTGTAAAAAAATGGAGTTGCATCAACTCTAGAATCATCCAATTTAACCCATGATTCCAATGGAACTGAACATTCCAAGCTTACTAGAATGATTAAAATGTATAACACGAGCTTACTAACCACTTATAAGAAGGATTCTTGGTGATGTTGAAAGCCATTTATTGGATACGAAGAATCATGAAAGTCCATAAGAGTTGCTTTATAACTTGTATGAAGACCAACTCGTGTAAAAATACTTCAAATGTTTCAAATCTTGATATATATAGGATTATTGTATTACTACAAAACAGGGCTTTATCCACATAAAAAAACCCGTCATTATAGACAGATTATGTTGTTTTTTTTTTTTTTCAACATGAAAGGAAACATCGCTTGATTGAAGATAAGTTCTCCTTTCATTCAATTGTAGTGAGTATAACTCATGCAAATCCGTTATTACAGAGAAAAGTTATCGTTATATGGTAGGGTGTTTTTTAAGATGTATCTATTTTATTTTATTAACCGTCATAAATAATACATTTATAGTGATGTGTTTTTCCCTATAATCATAAATGTTCACTTATAGTTACTGTTTATATATATTCTCGCGGTCATTGTTGACTTTGGGAGATACGAATGTGATTAAGCTATAAGGATAATTTATCTTTATTAATATTTTTAAGTTTATCATTATTATTGTTCACATACGCTAAAAAATAAAAAACCAGGACGTCACCAAAAATTTATCTATGGTAACGTGTTATTTCTTTTCTTATGATTATTGATAACTTTTGCTGACATGTTTAATATTTGATTGTGAATATTGTATACACTTACTTATTGGACAATTAAACGGTGAGAATAATACACTTATAGTGATATATTTTTTCCGATAGAGTCATACATGTTCACTTATACTCACCAATTATAAATAAAATTGCGGCTATTATTGATTTATGTAGATGAGAATGTAATTAAGCTGTAAGGATAAATTATCTTTACTAACACATTTAATGGTTTATCGTTACTATTGTTTACATACACCGACAAGTTTAACCTATCACGAAAAATGATCTATACAAACAATAACACATTTTTTATTATTTACATTGTAGAATGATTTTTTTAGTTTAATTACACATATTATATAAAATATAATGTAATATAAAAAACTAACTTTTAATAATATTAATTAGATAAAGTTATCACATCAAAAAACATACATATATACACTTATATAACCCAAATAAACTAAACTCTATTTTTTTTTATTATAACTATTGTTATTTTTAGTTGGTGCACTCGTTTGTCTTGTTTTGTTGTTGGATAATAACTCTTGGATTGCTTTTTCATGGCTTTTTATATTTCTTTATTTGCTTCAAATATATGCACATCTAATCTTGTAACGACATAAATAAATATAGGTGTTAAACATGCATCGAAGCAAACATGCATCGAAGCAAACATGCACATAATTAATGTATGTAATAAACTAATAGAATTGTTTTAAAAAAATTATAAGGTTTAATTAATGATTATAAATATTAATTAATGTAACTTATACAGCTAAAGTACAGTAGGATGAAGGGTTACAAATTTTTTTCCCAAGCTACAAAACAACCTATTACATTGAAAATTGTTAACAGGACTTTGTTACCTCCGTTTGGTACGCAGGTGGCTGACTTTATCGCTTTATCCACAAAAACTTTATAGTACTCATTCGTCAGTGGCTTTCTAAATATTATCTGGTTTTCATCGGTAGAATAGTATAACCCTTCGCAACGATGTTGGTATGATTACACACTGACAGTGAACATTTTATTTTCTACAAAGATATAGATGCACATATTAATAAATTTATAAGTACAAAGTTTAACTAACACATGAATATCAATGTAAACATGTCAAATATACGTACTTTGGTCAATTGTTACAGTGTCCTGGGATGAACTGTTGATATCTCATTTTATGTTGAAGATATAACTTGTGGCTCCTCACATATAGATGCAACATTAATTTCTTCACTGTCATGCAAACTTTCCTGAAAATAGCGTACCGTGTTTAGTCTATGGAAAACATGAGTTAATTAAAAATATTGGGAAAGAAGTGTACAAAACATATTATTATATTAATATAAATGGTATTCGACCTGTTTAGGGGGTATTTGAGATGCTGATGTACCCATAAAATTGTTCCTTTTTTTTTGGGATGACAATACGCGAAGAAAACATTAATAAGCAACCAATTATAATAAAACTTTCATCCAAAAATCACTTACTTTTTCTATAGGAGCCTTTTTCGAAATGTTGTAGTAGTTATTGGAGAATCCCTAATATTATGATTGGCTTGATTACCCACAGGAGTAACCAAACTCATCAAATAGTCAACTTTCGTCTTTAGATCTTGAATTGTTCTTTTTTTTTGTTCTCCTAGGCTTTACTGAAGGAAAACAATTGTTTCTTTTGATGTGGATCTAGCTCGAGGCAGATCCCAACAGATTGTTGGAGCAACTTCCATGCCAACCCCCTTACATATACACCATAATCTTTTCCAGAGACTAATGAGAGGGCATCTGTGGTTGGTTCAAGAATGTTTTTTCCTTCTTCAACTGCAATTTCATGATTGATTTGGAAAAAATACATGTCAAATAAATATAATATTAATTAGATGTGCTCTTTATCAATTAGCATTCAAAAACACCAAAACCTTATATATAAAAGCTGCTAGTTTGATAATACATACCAACTCCTTGATGGGTTTTGAGCATTACATCAATCCTATGGTGCACATGCAACCCTAAAGCTTTGGATCTAGGTTTTTCTCTAATTGTACATGCAATAATCATCCAAAGCTATAACCCTAATCTAGCATGCATAAATCGAAACTTATATCTAAAAGAAAGTTAGAATCTTACCTTTCAATTACAACAAGCTTGATCTTCAACCTTTGAGAACTTAGCACCTCAAATATGATGCCTCTAATAGATCACAAACACTACAAGCAATGGAAGAATATTAGAGAGAGGAGGAGAGGCACAAAATCAGCTCTAGGTCCTTCTAGAGTTTCTAGTGGCCGGTTTTTGCATGCCCAAGGGTTCCTTATATAGTTGAGCAACTAGGGTTTCAGTCAAAACCCTAATCCAGTTGCTTAGTCCTTAAGAAACCCATAGGATCCTTCCAGATGTCCCCTTGGATGAATTCTTTGTGGACTCCCACATAAATTCCGTCCATCCCTTCCTTATGGACCCTAAGTGATGTTGGATTAGTGTCTAAGTCCATAACTATAATTGGTATGTACTTGACCCGATTTGGCATGGTCCATTTGGGTTGCATGGCATCAGAACGATTTGGATAGACTTTTGTAAGAAAATGATATTTATGATTTATTAATATATTATAAGTTCTAATATATTAATATGAAATCATATTATTTAATTAGTATTGATCAGTAATTAATTTAGAATTAATTTTGTTATCAAAAGACACTAATTAAATATATAGGGATTGATTGTGTAAATCATTCATTCTTATATATGTGGGCTTATGATCCATAGTTCTTCATGTTGGGCTAAATCCATGGAGTAACCCATATACTATAACTTCTTTGTTATAACTCGGATTTCGGCGTTCTTTATATGCACGGAAACCTTGTAACATATACTATAACTTAGTTAAGATTATTCATTCTAAATAATCTTTTATCAAAAATCCATTTTTTTTACGCCTATCGTCTCTAAATTGACTATCCCGGATCTACGGGTGTTACATCACTAGCATACGACTTGAGGTTCGTAACCTATAGTGTTGACATATTCCTATTTCTGTGCCCATTCCAGTTAAAGTTGACTATGCATTTGAGTTCTATGAGTTATCGGTTGTTTGCATAACTACTTGGAAGAAATGGTAGGCCCTTGTGCTGCCAGGTGGCAAGAAGTTAAGATTAAACAAGTTCAATCCATATGGTATAGTTTATCACTAACCTTGTCTTGTCATTATGGTTATGACAAACTCACATGGATTGGAACACATACACCATAAAATCTAAGTGTCATAAGGTTTCTCTTCGATTCATGAAAATGATGGTGAGAAAACGCTTTCACTAATTAGTTTTTAAGTAGATAGCAATTGTGATATTCACATTATCAAATTTGTTAGTGGAGTGTGTGTGGTTAATCAGCACACTAACATGGACTTGTGAGAAATGTCAAAGGTCTAAACAATTGAGACTATGATTACAACATCCCTTTTCATAGTTGTTCAAATTGTTTAGATACACATGTGAGCTATCAAAGGAAAGGTGTATGATTTTGATAATGTTTTACCAAAGCATCTCGTATACGAAATCTGAACTTTGGTAAGAATGTCAATAAAGTATTGATTTCTAGAAGTCCAACTGATTTCTGGATACATGTCAAAGCTAGTGGCAACATAAGTGTTATGCTAATAATTATCATGTTAATGGGAGCATGATTATTATGTTAGGTGTTGCAAGTTAGCAATGTTAATTATAGAAAACAAAATTTTCAATTGGGAAAAGTTGTTTTGCTATAATTAAGGGAGAGGAAATTCTACTTCATTTCAATTCTAAAAGCTTGGATTGAAATTTTAATCATCTTTATATATATATATATATATATATATATATATATATATATATATATATATATATATATATATATATATATTGCGTTCTTAAAATTCGATTATGATTATGCCATCCCTTTTCATAGTCAAATTATGAAAACATGGCAAATAAAAAATATTGTAGCAAAAGACCGGTCTAAGATCATGGCTTTATGTGAGATATCATGAATTGTGTCACATATGCTTCGGGTATAGGATCGATTGCATGTGCTATAATATTTATCCTTTCTAAATATTCCAAATTCCTAGGGCATTAAGAGGGGAAAAGGTCTAGAATTGGATACAACAAAAAATGATTAAGCAATTGTCGAGGACAATCTAAGGCTTACCAAAGATTTGTTGCTAATGGACAATTGGAAGTATAGTGTTAATTTTGAAAGGACCATATTGACATATTCTGAAAAGAGGCAACTCTTGTTTATAAGTGATAGTCAAAATGGGAATGTGGAAATGTTTATATAGGAGGAAGTTATTCTTCAAATCTGTGAAAGATTCGAAAAACTTAATGCAAGAAGGTTGTTCAAAGGAATGTACTTTGAATTTGAGACTTCGGTTCCATGGAATTGATCTCTATTGGAATACTTTGTAATGTCTGTTTCCAAGTCTTTATGACTTTTGTGCATAGTCATTACAAGAGGATCAATGCATATAAGTTTAGAATCTAACAGATTTCGGTAAATGGTAGGAATTTGGAATTCTTACATTTGTGATAAGGATTTGGGATTGTGAAATGAGCATCATTGGAATCATGGTCAATTGGTCTATTTCACAAAGTAAGGATCATAGACAAACATAGTGTGCATACTTGGAATATGGCATAACTATTGTTTGGACAAACATAGTGTGCATGCTTGGAGCATGACATGACTATTGTTTTAATTCAAGTATTATGTTGATAAATCAAAAAATCATACAATGAATAATGTGTAATCAATATGGTGTTTAACTAAATGTGTTTTATTTACTCTCAAAGATGCTTGGGGCCATATAGGATTAGTATTATTCTTGTGTTTCACTTTGCATGTTTTGACTTCCTGAATAACTAGGTTATTCAAACTATCCACGGTCAATCATATATTGGAAGTAGGTATGAATCAAGACTGTCATGAATGCGTCTGTAGTTTGTCTAGGTGGCCTAGACATAGCTGCAATGTTCATGAGTTCTCCTGGAATGATATTTGAGTATTGGATTAAACTCACACTCATTTAACTCACTTCATGGATTTTTATCACGAGTCATCGTGAGATGATAATATCTTATATTCTTCAAACCAAGAGATATGAGTTGCAGTCTACAAGTCGGTTACACATTGATTATGTGAAAATGCACCGGTAACATGGTTTTATAAAACGCATTTTTGTGTACGTTTTGATAAGTATATAGAGCAAGCATATGATTCGAAGTTTATCCATTCCTTTTACCCTTGGAGGGATAAAAGTGATATTTGTGGGCCCCTCGATGATTTGGTGATGACAAACGTAAGTGCTCGGCTGGGCCTGGACTGATTTGATTCGTTCAATTAGTCGGTCATCGTAAATCGGAAATCGGGAACAAAAAATGGACATAGAGAATGATTATAATCCATGTCTCAGTCCATATGATATCTAGAATGGAGGAATATACGATCCCTTATCTAATGAACACGTCATTGATTTGTTCAGAGTTCGACAACGGCTTTTAAGAGCTATGATTGCTAGTCGGGATCTTGGAGTCATACACAATAATAGTTTTAGACTTATCCAAGTGGGAGACTGTTGGATTAGTGTCTAAGTCCATAACTATAATTGGTATGTACTTGACCCAATTTGGTATGGTCTATTTTTTTTGCATGGCACCGGAACGATTTGGATAGACTTTTGTGAGAAAAGGATATTTATGATTTATTAATATATTATAAGTTCTAATATATTAATATGAAATCATATTATTTAATTAGTATTGATCATGAATTAATTTGGAATTAACTTTGTGATCAAAAGACACTAATAAAATATATGGGGATTGATTGTGTAAATCATTCATTCTTATATATGTGGGTGTATGATCCATAGTTCTTCATGTTGGGCCAAACCCATGGATACCCCATGGAGGTTTTAACCCATGGAGCATGAAGAATATGGGAAGTCATGCGTTACATCATGTAACCCTAATAGCCACACTATGTAAAGACCCCATAGCTCAAGAAATCGTCCCTAAGGATTCATATGAGAGGGCTAGCCGATTTTGAGCATAAGAAGTTTTCTCTCGAGTTATTCCAAGTTGTTGGTGGTGTTGTGTGAACCATATGAGGTGTCACACTTGGGGAACTAGGCTCTTAAGATCCATGGAATCAAGCTACAACACAAAAGGTATGTTACTCTAACTAGTATCTTATTTGGTATATGAAAAGGAATGCTAGTTATAGGTTTAATGCCTTGGAAACCATTTTGCACGTATAATTAGTAAAGGGGCATTGGAAGCGAAACTGCCCTGACTACCTGAGAGATCTAAGTGATGATAAAGTCAAACTGTATGGCTCTACTTCAGGTACATTCACTATGTAACTCTATTAAGTTCCTATTTATAGATTCTTATTACATGATGTAAAGTTACATTTGGATGTTTTGCAAAATCTAATAGAAAAAAGGAAGCTTAAAAGAAAAGTAAGTTGAGTCTGCTCATGAAGAAGTGGATTTCGGTCACATGGTTCGATGATCATATTTTTTAGCTGTTGTTTAGGAGTTATGATAGGTTGCTTAGGAATATCTAGAAACATAGTTTTCATATGTATTTGCATTGTAAGGACAAGTTTTCCACACATTATTAATAAAACTGTTTTATTTACTTTATATTTCCTTGAAATGACATTTATGCAAAATTTATATATTTATATTATTAGCAATGCTGAAAATGGATTTGATTCTTGGTTATATCGTTTGTGGTAGTGTCCTAATTTTCCATGTAAGGAAGGATTCTCAGCAACCAAGTTTCAATTGGACAGAAACTTGGAATCATACAATTTGTTTTGTGATGTATGAGAATCTTGATCCTTAGGAAATTAGGAATAATTTATTGTTCACATATGTATGTGAGTTAAGTGAAAGATTAAAGGATCTAATACAAATTGATGTGTGCATGTCAGATCCACTACAAAGGAAGATAAGTCTATTCGTCATGATTTATTGATGGTTCAGTAAATATAGTTATGCTTACAAGTTTAAGAGTAATTCTAATACATTGAAAAGTTTCAATGTATAGTAGAACAAATAAGAATAATCAAATTGGACAGAAAGATAAAAGTTTCTACAATCTAAAAGGAAAGGAGAGTACTTCAGTATCGTGTTTTATGATCATCCTAATGATTATGGAACCATGTCACAATTGATCATCTAAGGACACCTTAGTACATTTATATGACAAAGAAGAGGTATCGAGAATTGTTGGAACAGTTAATATAAAGGATAAATCATACTTCATTCCAAAATCAAGTTTTAGAGTTATACTCTAGTTACTCCATGCTGTACCTTGAGTGACGTATACTAAGTAGGTCTATAACGCCTCATGAAATTTGGAGTAGAAATGTTTCTTACTCTTGTACATTTGAAATTGGTAGTTGTGATGTTTTTGTTAAAACAAAGATCAACTAAGACCAATTATATGAGGTGTTTCTTGATAAGAACCCACACTAACTCTTGAATATTTGTTTTTCATGGAATGTTTCATGACAGAGAATATTATATATCAATAGGTCAGTAGGAGTCTTAAGTTGTCTTGAATAGTTTCAAGAACTAAACAAAAACAAACCTTTTAGTAATCACTAGCACGCGACCTAAGGTTGATCTTATCATGTTGAAATATTCTTGTTTCTGTGCTATTCCAGTTAAGTCGACTGTGCATGTGAGTTCTATGAGTTCTGATTTTATTTCATAAGGCAAATCACATTGATCAGTGAAAGTACATTGATCAGTGTGGGTGAGCTACTCAATAACTTGGAAGCAATGGTAGGCCTTTGTGCTGCCGAATGGTAAGAAATTGAGTTTAAGCAAGATCAGTCTATATGAGTTTGAATTTGTCATAAACCTTGTCTTATGATAGTGGTTGGAAATGACAAATTCACATGGATAGGATCACATACACCTTAAATCTAAATAGCAATAGGTTTTTCTCTACTTCTTGAAAATGATTATGATGAAACGCTTCCACTAGTGGATTTTATGAGGATTAGAGTTAGCAGGTGTGATGACTGTATTCTCAAATTCGAGTATGATTACGACATCCCTTTTCATAGTTCGAATTGTGAGAAATGGCAAATAGTTTGAACATTTGGGACTGATTGCTATAAGTTCAGAAAAGGTTTACACATACACATGAGCTATCTAATGAATGGTGTATGAGCTTGAGAAGTCTAGATAAAGACTTATCGAAGCACCACGTATCAGAAATCTGAACTTGGGTAAGAAAGTCAATGGGTATTGATTTTTTAGAAATCCAACTAATTTCTGAGTACATGTCAAAGCTAGTGGGAGCATAATTGCTATGCTGGTAAGAGCATAATTGTTATGCTAGTGGGAGCGCGATTATTATGTAAAGTATTACAAGTTATCAATGCTAATTATAGGAAACAAAGTTCCAAATATGTAAAGTTGTAGAATTTGGAATTTTTTTCCCTAATTATACGAAACAAAGGTCTGAAGAGATTTTTTTACAAAAAACAAACAACACCTTAGTCTTCTATGTCCTATTGAACCTGTTCGGCTAACGACCTTCCACCAGGAAAAGGAGCGGTGGGTGAATAGGACACTCATTCAACAATCATGTTATAGGTTGTTTCCTTATACCCCTCTTATAGCATGACTTTGTGAATGAGGTCTACTATTGATTCGACTGGCTTTTATAACTATCTTTTAATTAATCTTATAATTAAACATTCATTATATAAATTATTTTTATATAATGAATTAATCAATTTAAACCTACCCTGGATTTATAACTATCTTATAATTAATCTTATAATTAAATTTATTATTGAATTCATAAGGATAATTCAATTTAATTAATCTATTAACTAAATAGTATCTTCCCAAGATTATCTCATAATATATAGCATTTTATTTTAATTATCCAAGATATGAAAAATTCGGATTTTTGCATAAATCAAATCAGGTAATTACTAAAAATTAACCACACAAATAAAATTAGGTAGAAAATCTCGAGTTTCTGTTTTGTGCTGAAGTCATATCACGATACATTCCGTGTCACGTCGTGACAAACAAATTTTCAAAAATTTATTTTATTTGATTCAACATATGTACTTTTAATGTAAGACACACCAATCCTCTAATACCACTGATGGGTTTATTAGGTTACAAAAACTATTTGTTTGCAGAATTTCACTTAACACATAAGGGCACATGCAACCTAAAGGATTTATATATTTAACACTTTAATTGTAACAAATTCATCATCAAGATCTAAACTTTATTCACTAAAATGACAAAAAGCTCATAACGTCAAAACTAGTTAGATCTAACATATGCATCATCAAGATTCAAACTTTATACCTCTAGAAGATAGATCAAGGTGAAAAAAGTCCAGATCTATAAGATCGAAAACAACCAACACTTCTCCAAGGTGCACCATGCATACTCCAAAGCACTCAAAAACACCTTTTTATAACACATAAGACTCAACTAGGGTTAGGGTTTCATGGAAGGGGTGTTAGGAGGGTGGATGCTGAGAATGGAGTGGGTTTGGGGGAGTTAAGTAGCTTAAATAGGGCTAAAACCATGAAAATGGTGTTTAGGCACTGATTGCATATGCCCAGCATACTTCGGGTAAGCCCAATGTACTCAAGGTACCTCAGTACGCCCATTGTATGCCCTTCTGTACGCCGAGCGTACTCAGCATAATCCAAAACTGACCAAAACTCAAACTGACATAAATTATTCATTCTAACTCCAATTTTGACATTCTTTATGTCCACAGAAAAGGTAACGAGAATCTATACTAATCCTTGCCTTAAAACTTTCTGAACAAAAATCCAAAATTCATAAAATCCTGAACTGACACTTACTGAAATACCTCTTGGCGCCAAAACACAGACCGAAATCCCGGATCATCCAAATTACATTACCCACACTCAAATGGATCTAAATATCATTTCCTTAAAGGCCCTAAGCATGATGATACTCAGTTTTCGGGTCACCACCCCCATATAGGAAACGATTCGGAGCAAGGAGTTACAACCCCCTACTTAAATTGGATTTAGTCCTCGAAATCACTTCTTATCGCGCACCTACGAACCAAACACTCCGGCCCACACCATAACTGGGAACAAAAGTGATCCTTTTACTAACGAACCAATGCTATTGCTGAATTTAAAGCCCAAACTTGCATGATCTCCACGCAGGTTGACCCAAATACAGACCCTTCAGCATGACTGGATCGCCTCAACCCAATATACCACCACATAAACCATGACTTGCTGATGAAAACATCAGATACATCAATACCATCATGACTCCTAATGTGAGCCTCATCTATTAACCACTAAAAAGAAGCACACATAACGCCAACATGATTTACAACTTCCTAGCTATAAAACCGAACTTCTAGCAAGAAGCACAGGGCTGGGAACTCTCAACTACAATCACTGACTCAGCTTAAACAATCTTCCCTCGAGACCAGGAACCCATCAGATCCAAACTTCAAACCCATATTCCAGAACCGACATTCAACCATTCATTGAATCCACCCCTTTCCTTTGAGTATGATCAATACCAAACATCTGGAAAAGGACTCAAATGTACCAATCGTGAATTTTCCACCAAATACAAATCCATAATATGAACATAAAGCCTTTAATGAGCCCTTGACTCCCTAAAACACCATTTCAAACCACTGATCCAATGATCAAAGATGAGAAATCCAAGAATTTTCACATTTGCCTCCAATCCTTATCAACTCAGGTGTACCCCCACCTGGAAAATCACTTGAGACATTCACTAAGAACTTTATGATTCGAGACTCCATAACTGATACACAATCTTAATAATGGAACCCCTAAGAATAGCTTGCAAACAAATGGGATTTATGACGCAAACATTTAGCAGAGACCTTCCGATGCACGAATGATACTCCCAACAATCCTTAACTGCTCCCTTTATCCAAACAAGTTGATTTGTGAGTCTGTCGGCTTCCATTACCACGACAAAACCTAAAGTCCCATAAGTAGAAGAAAAGAAAATTCATGATCACTAGGCACACGGCCTATGACTACAATAACCCTACAAGGTCCTCAACATAGGTCTGGATTGCCTCTGATCCCATAGCATGTGTCCGGAATACCCTACCCAGCCTACAGCCCATGTCTGGAATGCTCCCGATATCGCACCGATCTTGTCGACATTACAACATTCGCCCAACACTCTGTGCCAAAATATATTCACCTCATTCCATCACCTTAAAGGGACCTAATCAACGCCCCTCACAATGCCAAGTGAGCACAACAATCTCATAATCTTACCATGCATGATTCCCCTTACAGTAAAAGCTACTACGAATGCCAAAACCCTATGAAAACATGGTCGCACACGACCCGAGAATAGGATAAATGGTCATACTCTTGTTCCAATTCAGTCGATATAACCCAAAAAGAACCATGCACATAATTCAAACCAAATGCTCTAATGCTATCTTTGCCAGCTTACCTATGCCCCTCTAGGAAATATATACGAATATACCACAATGCACATCCTTAGGGAACCCATAACATCATCTAGAAAGGGAAGAAATACCATAGTTTAATCGAAACCACACCACAATCAATAACATGGGACATCCTCATGATCAATCGAAACAAGATCACATTCTTGATTGGGACTGAACAGATTCCACCAATACAAAACTAGCTCAAGAAGATTTCCAAGGTGATCCTGAATGCTACCAAAACCTGAGCCTGCTATGAACCAGAATTCTACTCCACCATTGAGGGTAAACATACCCAAAGACCAAAGGAACATAGAACATACTGAAATGGATGATAGGTTGACTCGTCTATAGAACTTCAACTGTCACAACTTAAACTTTCAAAGAACCTTCGCTGAATGATGAATGAAAAGACCAATGATCACGACTGCATTGACAACTAACCCAAAAAAACCCAATACACTACTTTCGTAATACCCCTATGAACCATTATTTGAACACAGCAACTCAAACAGATCAATGATGCTCCAGGAAGAACACCTAGTTCTCCCCCACTTAGGGTTCGAACTACTACCCACGGGTGTGGCGAACAAACCATAACTCAAACTGGCTTAACCAGGTATAGCCATCCCTGAACTTGGAATGAATAACACACGCACGATGATCTTCCAGATAAGGATCAAACAAATCCCAAGAGAATTCCTGAATTTCAGCTAAAGATCTCTTAAATTTCCCCAATCATGGCCACTTTAAAATTAAGGATTCCTTGTAAGAGCATAAGCCAACACCAACTTACGATCCAAAATATGCCCTCCTAGCCTACAATCCTAACCACTAATCTAGTACCTGGCCTGCCTATATCCCAAGAACACGGAATCTTGATCACATCACAAAGGATTCATAAGACATCAATGTTGGATACGGTGTCTAAGTCGATAACTATATTTGGTAGGTACTTGACCCGACCCGACATGGTCCATTTGGGTTGCACTTCACCGGAAAAATTTGTATGGATAGTTTTTTGAGAACAGTATGTTTATGGTTTATTAATATATTATAAGTTATAATATATTAATATGAAATCATATTATTTAATGAGTATTGATCAAGAATTAATTTGGAATTAATTTCATTACCAAAAGAGACTGGTTAAATATGGATTCTATTAGTATGGGCCAATTGATTATTTAGGATGGGCTAAGCTTGCATGGAAGTCCATGGATAGTCCATGGAGCTTTTGAACCATGGATCCTAGGTATGTGAAAGGTCATGGGTATTAGGGTTTACATGGAAGTAAACTTAATCCTCCATACTATATAAAGAAGTCCATGGCTATAGAAATCGGCACTAGTGTGTGAGATAAGGAAGGATAGCCGATTTCTAAGATTGCATCATATTCTCTCAAGTCTTCCAAGTTGTTGTGATAATTTGTGATTCCACTTGAGGTATTCAAATTATTGGTCCTAGGCTCTTAAATCTCCAAGCAATCAACTACAAGAAGAGGTATGTACTTCTATCTAGTTTTATTTGTACAAGTACCTATGATAACATGCTAGATAGGACAATGCTTTGGAAATCAATTTTGCATGTATAATAGAGAAAACATATTTCCAAAGCATCTAGGATTGTATGTGTACCTTAAGGTTGTTAGGATGCTCAAAACCCTTCAATCAATCCACCCGTGCACTCCTATGCTAACATATTGTCGCCAAACACCATCACCAACAGACCTCATGTTGGGTTTATATACTAACTCTGATTGTCACAAGCCTGCTCACTCCTTCTCCGAACTCGGAGAACTTATCACACCCCCAAACCAAGGATGGCGGAAACATCCGCGGGTGGAGGACTTCATATATAGTATCATACCCGCAAATGTAATAGTAATTTAAGCAAGCACAAACAACATATATATAATTGAAAGAGTTACATCATTGTAAGAGTTACATGTTTCCCAAACAATTACAATATGTTGACAAAACATGAAATGTTGATGCCTTAACGTCCCATCCTCAAAATGCACTTTGATACCTGTTTAGTGATTTCCTGAGAATACAAGTTGTTTGAAAAAGTGTCAACACAAAGGTTGGTGAGTTCATAACCTTTTGTTTTCAACTTGATAAAATTCTTTCTCTTGTAAATATCATGTTTGTTTCAGAAAAATAAAATATTTTCCTTATAATGTGTAATGTAGTCTTATATCCAAAGAACAAAATGTATAAGTAACCTCTCCTACTAATATAAAATGATGTGTGTTTAAATCGACATAAACGCGTTTGAATTAAATGAAATTCCCGTAAATTCTTATGTTTGTTAATACTTTCTGTGAGTTTATTATAACCATGCTATGACCTAGTTGGCCTGAAACGACATTCTTCAGGCTTCGTAAATGTTTATGACATTTGTCACCCCAGACCTGCCGGTCTAACTGTTGCATGCAGTTAAGGTGTGAGTTCGTCAAACCTAATATATATCTATATACAACTATCACGCTCTCCCTCTATGAGACTCTAGTTACAATACAATACTTAATGGTAATTGTGAAGCGAATGTCTCACAAAGTTATTAACAAATTTACGTGTAATGTATTGAAAATCCCTTTTCGTACAAATGTACCCTTTTGAAATGTATGTATCATATGGTGTATCTCAAACTATACCTATTATAGTTTATCAAAAACAAGGGTAGTAGTGGTAATATACGTAAACTATATTTAACATAGTTTATTCAAATGTTTGTATGAAATGGATGTACTTTGATTATAACAATTTGTTATCCTTTGTATATGTATCAAATCCATTTATTAACTCATGCATGTCTATATATCAAGACCAAAATGTCATTTATTTGCAATAACATATATTCACATAAAGATGTACACCTTGCTCGACATGTTACAAGGTGAAATGAAATCATTAGTATTTCTCTTGTTATTAACAGATTTCATTACTGTCCTTAGAAAATTTATAGAAAATTCATAACCGATCCAAATCCGAATCCGTAAATTCTGGGAGTTTGGGAAATGATTCTATTGGATTAATGTCTAAGTCCATAACTATAATTGGTAAGACTTGACCCGACCCGACATGGTCCATTTGGGTTGCATACCATCATGCACTTGGATAGACTATAATGAGAGAAATAAGACACTTATGGTTATTAATATATTATAAGTTCTAGTATATTAATAATAAGAATAATAAGATTATTTAATTAGTATTGATCAAGAATTAATCTAGGATTAATTAAGTGATCAAAAGAAGACTAATTAAATATATGGGTTGATTGTGTAAATCATCTATACTTATATGGTGGGCTAATGCTCCATGGATAATCAAGTTAGGCTAAAACCCATAGGATGGTCCATGTTGTATTTGAACCCATGGATCCAAGGAAATGGAAAGCCATGACAATTAAGGATTTACCCTAATTGTAACACTATATAAAGATACTATTCTTGACAAAATCGGCCACTAGGATTATTTTAGAGAGGGCTAGCCGATTTCATGAAGTGTAGAACTCTCTCAAGTTATTCTAAGTGTTTTGATGATTGTGATTCCATTTGAGGCTTCCACACTATTGGGGCTAGGCACTCAAGCTTCATGAAGACTTTCTACATCAAAGAGGTATGTATTCTATCTTGTTACACTCATTGTTTTGTATGCTAGATTAGGATAATACCTTGGATGTTCTTATTTGCATGTATAATAGAGAAAACATAGATCCAAGGTATTTAGGGTTGCATGTACACTTAGGAGTGTTAGAATGCTCAAAACCCAACAGTGGTATCAGAGCCTAGGCTTGTTTTCTTGTTATACTTGCAAATGGAGCTGAAAAATCGAGTTTTGATGCTGTCAGCCCAGTAGACTCGCCGAGTCCATGAAGGGACTCGACGAGTCCAAGGCAAAATGCATCCAACTCGCCGAGTTTTGTTCATGCACTCGACGAGTTGGACCCCAGACAGCATATTTTCGAGGTTTTTGGCTAGAAATGGACTAGGAACATTACCCTAAGTTGTTTTTTGAACTTATAAACTTGTTTTTAATGTGGTAATGTTCATGCTAATCCATTTTTTAAAGATAATTGTCAATAGATTGATGTTTTGTATTAGTTTAAGGTTTAGACTAATTACATGAGAAAGTTTGATTTGAATTATCTTGTTCTTATGAGTTGCTTAGATTAATAGAAAAGTTAATTGAAATAGTTGTTTTCAATCCATTTTAATCTAAGAGTTGAGTATAAAATGTGTTTGTGTAACTTGTCCTCAAGTTACATGAAGAGTCACATTAAAGACTCATAAAACTCATAAAAGTTGGTAATGGTTACAAAATGAAGAGTCTTGTGTCATTGAATATTTTTTTTTATGACTCCATAACTTGTCCTCAAGTTATGGAAATTCAAGAGTCACTTCATTAATAAATAAATAAATAAATAAATAAAGTGTAACCTTAATTAATTCCATAAGTTATAAAAATAAAGAAAATTTAATTCTTTTATTAGTTTAAAGTCTTCCATAGGTTATGGAACTTGAAGAGTTTTTTGGATTAAAGCTACTTTAAACACATAAGTTATGGAATTAATTAGTGTTGAATAGTTTCAAAACTTGCCCTCAAGTTTTGGAATTTGAAAAGTTTTCTCTTATGAATACTTTAATTCCATGTTCGCCCTTAGAATTCTAAAGAGTTAAAATTCAACACTTATACTATTTATAACATTAATGGTTAATTATTATATATATGTATAACAACAAGTCGTTTTACCGTTAGTAGGCCTCATTCACGAAACCGGTCTATAAGGTGGGTATAAGGTTGTTGCCTATAAAATGGTGACTTAATGGGTGTATACTCTCACCCACCGCTTGCTTGATCGGTGGAGGGTCGTTAGCCGAACGGGTAGGACAATGACTTTAAATTCTCCTTTCATTAAAAGTATTAATGATAAATACTAAGTAACTAAAATCTTAATAATTCCCAATCTTAGTTACTTTAGGAAAATGTGAATTTGGTGCTAGCCCATGGAATTCACACTTTGTACCTTACCAAGTCGTTGGTGGAGCGTGTGTGGTTAACCGGCACACTAACTTGGACTAGTAAGGACCACGAAGGGTGACTTAATGTTTGTCATAGATCAATGGAGCGTGTGTGGTTAACCGGCACATTGATTAGGTGATAATATTAAGGGTACCAAGTGAATTGGTATGGTTATTCACACCTTGTTTTGTGATCCTCGGCATCCCAGTCACAAAATTTGAGAGGGCACACTCGAGATTGAAACATGCCATTGAAAAGTTCAATGAATCTCAAAAGATCTAGGAATTTCAAATCCAATTAAAACCTAATAAATTATTTCGTTTTTCATGGTGGAAATTGGTGAATCGTCATTCGCCTACCTTCAAATATTTTATAGCTTGGATTACGGCATCCCTCTTCCAAGTTATAAAATATTGTGTTGGGTCCTAGCCTTAATATTTCATATTGGGTGTCATATTAAGGACTTTAAATCAACTATCTTGAATATCTCCCAACGCATGTCTGGTTTAGACATTTATGATCTTCCCAAATCTCTTGAAGATGATGTTCCTCAACATCATGCTTCACTTCCTCTATCTCCTCCAATTATTCTCCCTCACCCACAAGTTCTTGAAAATTTTAAGGTCACTCGAGCCCTATTGGCAAGTAAAGGTCTTGGTGTGGTCACATCTTGGAGATGTAGTCACATATTGACAAGCCGGGAGAGTTGGGTGTCAAAGTCTTCAGAAAGTTGGTGGTTCAATCACTTTCTAAGTCACATAGTGAGTTCTTTTGGAACACCTATGAAAAAGACTATGACAAGACCCTTAATGATTTTATCTATTTGTTAAGATCAACTTCCTCAAAACTTGATGGACATTGACAATAGTGACACAGTAAATCCAGAAAATCATTCTCTTCCCAATGGAAAGGGACCGGCCATAGTCAACTCGGTTGACCAAATGGTAAAGAGAAAAACTAATTCTGTGATAGTCCCATGTACCATTATCAAAGGGTCCATATGTTTATATTGCCAAAGAAAGGGGCATTGGTTGCAAAGCTGCCATAATTTACCTAAGGATGTTAAAGTCGATAAGTTTGACTCTACTTCAGGTAAAGTCCACTATCTAACTCTGCTAAGTTTCTATTATGAGATTCTTGATACATGATGTGACTGGGTAACATGGTGACGTTTTAAGAATCAAAGAAAAGGTAAAGAAACTTAACGAAAGAATATGTTGAATCTGATCGCATAGATGGATTTCTATCGCGTAGTTTCAAGATCGGATTCTTGAGCTACTTCTTAGGAGTTATAATATATTGCTTGTGAATAGATAACAACAAGGTTTTCATGTGGATTGTAAGGATAAGTTTTTCCGCAAAGTTTTAAAATAAAAGGAAAAAAAGTTTTTAATTTTATTTATTTTAAAAAAAATATATCCTTACAATAGCATCTGTGGAAAATTGTTGCTTATATGTTTCCAGTAATAGCAATATTGGAAACTGGATTTGATTCTTTCATTTGTGGTAGTGTCTGAATTTACCAAATGAAGAAAGTTTTTCATCACCCAAGTTTCAATTGGACAGAAACTTGGAATCATACAAGTTGTATTGTATGATGAATGAGAATTTTCATATTTGAAAATTAAGACTAATTCTTTGATCACATGTATATGTGGGACAATTGAAGGACTAAGGAATTAGGTACACTGAGTGTGCACTGGTCAAGGTCCACCACAAAGATTGATTTGTCATGATTTACTAAAGATTAGTAAATATGATTATACTTATAAGGTTAAGTATAATTCTGTAACATTGGAAAGGATACAATGTATGACAAAACGAATAAGAAGAATCAAATTAGGCAGAAGGATAAAAGTTTCTCAAATCTGAAAAGATGGGAGAGTACTTTAGTATCAGTTTTTATGATCATCTTAATGATTTAGAAACCTAATCACAACTCATCCTCTAAGTGCATTCTGATAGCAAAGAAGAGGAGCTATGAATTGTTGAATTGGTTAAAATCAAGAAGATGAGTCATACTTCGTTCCAAAACAATTCTTAGAGTCTTACTCCAAGATTGTAACATTGAGTGACATAAAGTAAGGTTTAAAACACTTGTCAAATGTAGTGTAAAATGTTTCTACTCTTGTACATTTGAGATTGGTAAGTTGTGATGTCTTGGATGAGACAAAGACCAACTAAGACCAATTGTGTGAAGTGTTAGTCTTGATAAGAATCTGCACTATCCCTTGAATATTTGTTTTGTCAAGGAATGGTTCTTGACTAGGAAAACTTATATGTCAAGGGGACAGTGGGAGCCTTAAAGATCATGAAAGAGTTTCAAGATTTAATCAAGAGTAAAACCTGTAATTTATCACTAGCACACGACTTAAGGTTTGCAACCTATCGTGTTGACATAATTCTTATTTCTGTACCTACTTCAAATAAGTTGGATTTGCATGTGAGTTATCATTGTTCAACTTGGAAGCATTGGTGGGCCTTGTGCTACCAAGGTGACAAGAAAGTAAGATTGAATAAGTTTAATCCATGTAAGGCTGAATTTGTTACTAACCTTATCTTATGATTATGGTTTTGAAAAATTCGCATGGATAGGAACTCATACACTATAAAATCTAAGTGTCATAAGGTTTCACTCCGATTCATGAAAATGATGGTGAGGAAACGCTTTCACTAAGTAGATTTTACGTAGATAGCAATTGTGTTATTTGCATTTTCAAAAGTCGTTAGTGGAGCGCGTGTGGTTAACCGGCACACTAACATGGACTTGTGAGAAATGGCAAATGCCTAAACAATTGAGACTATGATTACGGCATCCCTTTTCATAGTTCTGAAAATTGTTTAGACACACATGTGAGCTATCTAAGAAAGGATGTATGAATCTAAATTTCAGAAGTCCAGCAGATTTCTGAAAATATGTCAGAGCTAGTGGAAGCATAAGTGTTATGCTGATAATCATCATGTTAGTGGGAGCATGATTATTATGATTAGTATTGCAAGCTAGCAATGTTAATTATAGAAAACAAAGTTTCAATCCGTGAAGTTGCAGGGGTTGAAAAGTTGTTTTGCTATAATTAAGGGATAGGAAATTATACTTCATTTCAATTCTAAAGCTTAGATTGAGATTTTAATCATCTTTAGTCAAGAATATATATGAATTTTGTGTTGGAATGGTTCAAACTTGAGGAAATTCTATATATATTGCGTTCTTAAAATTCAATTATGACTATGGCATCCCTCTTCATAGTTAAATTTTGAGAACATGGCAAATAAAAATATTGTAGCAAAAGACTGGTCTAGTATCATGTCTTTATGTCAAATATCATGAATCGTGTCCCATATGCTTCAAATATAGGATCGATTGCATGTGCTATAATATTCATCTTTTCTAAATTTTCCAAATGCTTAAGGCATTGAGAAGGGAAAAGTCTAGAACTGGATATGACTAAAGTGATTAAGCAATTGTCGAGGACAATCTAAGGTTTACCAAAGATTGGTTTCTCAAGGACAATTGGAAGTATAGTGATAATTCTGGAAGGACCATATTGACATAATTTGTAAGGAGGCAACTCTTGTTCAGAAGTGATAGTCAAAATGGGATTTGGAAAAGTTAGAAATTATTCAATCTATGTAAGATTAGGAAACTTAATGCAAGAAGGATGTTCCCAAGGAGCTGATCTCCTTTGGAATGCTCTGTAATGGTTGTTGTCAAGTCTTTCTGACTTCGTGCATAATCATTACAAGAGGATCAATGCATATAAGTTTAGAATCTCACAGATTTCAGTAAATGACATGAATTTGGAATTCTTGCATTTACAATAAGGATTTGGGATTGTGAAATGAGTATCATTGGAATCATGTTCAATTGATCTACATCACAATGTAAGGATCATAGACAAACATAGTGAGTATACTTGGAGTATGGCATAACTATTGTTTAGAAAAACAAAGTGTACATGCTAGGAGCATGGGACGACTGTTGTTTTTTATTCAAGTCTTAAGTTGATTATTTGAAACATTGAATAATGTGTAATCAATATGGTGATAAATAAAAAGTGGTTTTATTTATATTCAAAAGGGTTCTGAGACCATATTAGATTCGATTATTATTGTGTTTCACTTTGCATGTTTTGACTTCCAAAATAGCTAGGTTATTCTTTTCGAATAACTATGTTATTTAAACACTCCACAGTCGTTCATATGTTGGAAGTAGGTATGAATCAAGACTGTCATGAATCGGGTTTGTAGATGGCTAAATGGGTTTAGTCATGGCAATGGTTGCTACAACATTCATGAGTGCTCATAAGTTATGAGTATTGGAATAAACCCACGCTCACTTGTATCACTTCATGGAATTTATCTCGAGTGATCGTGAGATGGTAATATCATATAAATCTTCAAACCTAGAGATATGAGTTGTTACCTATGAGTTGGTTGTGCATTGATTGCACGCAAACGCATCAGTAACTTGATGTTATAAAACGTGCCTTTGTGTACAATTCAACAAGTAGTAGAACAAGTATATGAGTCGAAGTTTATCTGTTCCTTCTAGAAATAGAAGCGATATCTGGGCCCCTCGATGATTTTGTTGTGACTTATGTACCGGCCGGTCAGAACTGAATTGATGTGTTCGATTAAGTTCTTTGTCAAACAAATCGAAAATCGGGAAACAAACTGCTGGACAATAAGTACGACGTTGTTCCATGTATTTGTCCGGCTGATATCATGAGAACAGAGGATTATATGATCCCTTATCTAATGGACAAGTCATTGACAAGGTCAGAGTTCATCTACAAGGTCAGAGTTCGACAGAAGCTTTTGAGAGCTACGATTGCCAGTTGGTTCCTGAAGTCATACGCAATAATAGTTTTAGACTTATCCAAGTGGGAGACTATTGGATTAATGTCTAAGTTCATAACTATAATTGGTAAGACTTGACCCGACCCGGCATGGTCCATTTGGGTTGCATACCATCATGCACTTGGATAGACTATAATGAGAGAAATAAGACACTTATGGTTATTAATATATTATAAGTTCTAGTATATTAATAATAAGAATAATAAGATTATTTAATTAGTATTGATCAAGAATTAATCTAGGATTAATTAAGTGATCAAAAGAAGACTAATTAAATATATGGGTTGATTGTGTAAATCATCTATACTTATATGGTGGGCTAATGCTCCATGGATAATCAAGTTGGGCTAAAACCCATAGGATGGTCCATGTTGTATTTGAACCCATGGATCCAAGGAAATGGAAAGCCATGACAATTAAGGATTTACCCTAATTGTAACACTATATAAAGATACTATTCTTGACAAAATCGGCCACTAGGATTATTCTAGAGAGGGCTAGCCGATTTCATGAAGTGTAGAACTCTCTCAAGTTATTCTAAGTGTTTTGATGATTGTGATTCCATTTGAGGCTTCCACACTATTGGGGCTAGGCACTCAAGCTTCATGAAGACTTTCTACATCAAAGAGGTATGTATTCTATCTTGTTACACTCATTGTTTTGTATGCTAGATTAGGATAATACCTTGGATGTTCTTATTTGCATGTATAATAGAGAAAACATAGATCCAAGGTGTTTAGGGTTGCATGTACACTTAGGAGTGTTAGAATGCTCAAAACCCAACAGATTCTAGTTTGTTTATAAATTTTCCCATGATTTTTAGTGACCTCCAACTTAAGTGAAAATGTCCATGAACACAGACTGGTCCAGTTTGGTTCTTGAAATGATAGGCAGTTTTGTAAAAATCACCATAAATTTTAGAAACATCGTATGGAGATGTGAAAGTAGCCATTTTGAAGATAAGAACTTGAATTACTTGCACATTGTACAGTTTTGAAAACAAAAATGTTTTAGTTGACCAAAACAGTCCGTGAATGGAGTCCAACTTTTCAGATGTAGGCTGTTAGAAACATTTAGTTGTGTTCTTGATGATTTAACTTGTATTCCCCCCTTTAAAACTTAATAAAATATTAAAATATAGGGGTATGAACTCACTTTGAGTGATTTCATAAAATTGATGATGGAGATATGTAGGATTCCTCTCAAGAACACTAAGAAGATGTCTTGAAGGTTCGATGATCTAACACTAATGTGATGGAATTTGTGTAAACAATCGATGATTGCAGTAGAATGAAGTGTAATAATCACAAAGAGGATGAATTATACTTACCAAGAGTAGGATAAAGCTTGATGATCCGCGTTGGAGTCTTGAAATAGAGAGAAAAAGTTTGAAAGAAAAGTTGTGTTTGATATTTGGTGAAATGAGAGTAAGTGAGTGAAAATGAGGAGAGAGGTTGATTTCTTCCAGCTCTTAGAACATGGGAGGGGCTGATGATTGATGGAAAAGTACAAGGAAGTGACTAGGTATGGTGGATAGGAGTGTGGGTTAGTCATGGAGTGGGTATGGTGGTTATTTGTGTCATAATACAAAGAAAAGTCAACACTCAACCTTTGTACTTCACCAACCACTAAATTTTTATTCTTTAAATAAAGATTTCCATAAAAATATGTTTAAATTATGAATATTTAGGGTCATATATGTTAAAATATGATTTTTGGATAAAATTCCGCGTTAAAATCATGAAAAACGGGCTCAAAACGTGAAAATGGTCAAAAACTAGAAAATATGCGAAAATCCGAAGTCTGGACTAGAGGTTCGGTCCTATTCATTAGAACCGAAAGTGGGGAAAGAGACTGAGAGGAGAAGGAGAAAAGAACCGAAGGTGCGAAAGCGGGAAGAAGGAAGAGGCAAGGCTCGGTCTCGGTTTCAGCAATTTCGGCTCTCGGTTTCGGCTGCTGGTCAGTCTTGTTTACTTCCTAGTTTCGGTTCTAGGGTTTCGGTTGCTAAGAGGCTTCTACCTCTAAGAGGAGTTTTGGCTCCTTAAGGTTGTTTTTCTCGTTATTACCTCGTTTCAAGCCGTTTTTGACCCGGTTAAGAGTCGGGATGGCCCGAAAGACTATGAAAAGTTACGGGAACTTTTGAGCGAGATTTGGGAGAGATATCAAATAGGAGGAGGTGTGGTGAAAACGATTGAGAGAGGTTTCGTTTGTCACCTTTTTGAGTGTCCGTCTTCGCAATGCAAGGTCCGTAAACCCCATTAAGCCATGTTTTAGTGTCTTACACACTCCCGATGAGTGTGCATTAGTGTTTTATCACTTTGGTTCATTGTTTTCTGCATTTAAGGCTTAGGAAATTCAATCACAAGTATTTTCCAAATGATGTTTTCTCATTAAAATAGCGGGTTGCTTAGTAATTACCCAACTTAAACCCTAATACACAAGGGCTAACTGAGTCGTCCGGTTTGACTTGTTGACTTTGTTTGATTTTGACTTGACCCGAAATTGACTATTGTCACAGAACTAAAAGGACATCACCCATGCTACATATGGTGGTATTCCAAACCATCAATAAACCACTCAACCCCAACTGTAATCACCCAACCGATCATAACAATCGTTTTCTTCTTGAGTCACCCGACTCAATGCACAGCCTCGAGCAACACCCTCAGGACCAACAAACTCAGCCAGGTCTGTGCCATTCAACCCAACCCACTATTGAAACTGGGGCCCAAATCAATTTCCATACCCATCCTCATGTATGCGCAAACCTACCACACGATCAATAGATACAAAACTGTTGTTACAAATGATGGTATCAAACCATGCCATCTTTCCCAACCAGCCCTTAGGATCCCCGAAACACTCCTTGATTTGAGTATGCATCTGGTGCTTCCATTAGTACGGGACCAATTCTACCTTCCACACACCTATCTATACTTTCCTCAAGAATCATCATGGGTCCTTTAAGACCTACTCATAATAACACTCCCGATGCCTACTCAACAATGAATAACCGTTCTAAGATACCTCCTAGGCTCCCCTAGGATTCCCCCACCCTCCCTTGCCATAAGCTGCTAAAGAACCCCTACTAATGTCAGCTAACCACTTCATGAATAAAATTACATGCAACAAAGCTTAAATAATCTTTGACTAAAGGATTCAACCCTAAAACGGTTGGACTTAGACAAGAGTTATGTAGTAGGTTCAAGTCCTTTATTGTAATTATTTAACCTTCATAGCATGTAATTTAATATATTTATTTGATGGTTAACTTACATTAGTATGGGTCCCACAAAGCACAAAGCAATCAACATTCGAGCAAAGGAGCCGACTAGCACTAAGACACAATAAAATCAGACAGATCCTCATACAAAATTCTCGATTTCTATCCCCCATCATCTCGGATAAACCTTCGTCATATCCTCCCATTCTCGAGAGTGGATAATCATTCCTCATGATGACCAATTACTAACTTCACCCACTCATGAAACTTCCACCAATCCTACAGTCACTCGTGCATGCTAATCATACATAACGTTGGATCCCATAGATAGTCGAATACTTGGCTCTACTCTAAGCCCTTAATCAGACAAGAACAGAAAGTAAAACTAAATCAAACATTCTCAGGCTATAGAATATTTGTTATGTACAACTATCATGCACACACTAAGTGACCACAGTTATGATGTCAATTTCATATAAGAAAGAAACCTTGGGTATAAAGCATCATATAATCAGGCAATTCTATCATGCAAGTCCTGAAGATCCTTAGCCTATCACAAGCATGTTTTTCTAACATATTACAATATCAAATAACAGTGTGGTAATTTGGGGTCTGCTTATTGGTTTCGGTTGATCGTGCACATTGCATCATTTCCTGATTATTTTGAAAACAATTTTGAAAATCATTTTTTTGAAACCTTTTTATTTTCTTAGTTTGAGGCTGGATTCACATGACTTTTCCTCCAATTCACTCAAACCAAGGCTCTGATACCAACTTGTAACAGCCTAAAATTTTCAACAAATTTAAACATTTCAAAAGTGATCCATTTATTAATATATGTATTTACAAACTATTATTTCCGAAACATTATTTAAAATTAGAATCTCCCAAGATCTAATCAGTTGTAAGACCAAGGATGTGTACGGTCATGCCTTCGCCCTGCCATTCTCCACTAAGGTACCTAAAACCATAAACCAAACTGTAAGCACGAAGCTTAGTGAGTTCCCCCAAAGTACCAACACACCAACAAATAATATATTCAAATAACAGCATGTACTGGGTCCACAGCTAAAAGACGGGATTACCCCTGAGCCCACAGTATGAGTATGGCTTGCCTATCGGGCCTACAACTCATATCTAGATTGCTCCTAAGCCCACAACATAAGCATGCATTGCCCCCAAGACCCACAAATTATGTCTAGCTTCCTCCTTGAGCCCACAACATAAGTTTGGCTAGCCCCTAAGGCTGAAAACTTATGTCTGGCTTGCTCTCTGACCCAATTAGTCTTTGGACTGAAATACTCTCAGGCCTTCAGTACGTGTATGGCATACCACCTGGTCCTCAGCTCGTATCTGGAATGCACTTGAGCCCTCATTATGAGAATGACATGCCCTACCCGGCCCTCAGCTTATAACTGGGATGCTCCAGGGGTTTGTTGGCTACATCACGAAGCAGTACAAACTCAACCTAACACAATATGTCAACATATACATAACATATAAACATATAATCAATCAACAGACAACAAGAAAACAAGAAGAACTACAGATCACTAGGCATAGCATCATATTATCACGTATTAGGATATCTAATCCAGTGGTCCAACCTTGGTACCTACAACCCATAATTAAAGTAAGGAAGACTCACCTCAATCACCTGATAATCAAATGAGTGCTCGGACCACGGAACCAGATAACCTCGCGCCAACTAACAATAAATGCAATCTTAAACAATAATTAACCCCATAACCCACAATACCCTTAGGTGAAACTTAGTCAAAGTCAAAGTCAATGGCCAAGGACCAAAAGTTAATATTTCTCCCCAGCAGAGTATGTCCTACGTATCAAGAGAGTACTCCCAGCGTACTCTGATGTTGACCAATAGTGAGGCACTGACTGCGTACGCGTAACATACCACCAGGTACACCTAACGTACTCAACCCAGTCCCAAAACTCTATTAAGAGCTTATTCCATTAAGTTCCTACATCCAAAACTCATATCCAAGCCCAAAATAATGTCCTAAGTCATAAAGTTTCCAACTTTATGACTTTGCATGGATATAAAATGCTTAATGTCCAAAACCCTAACTCAAGAAGACATTACAAATATTGCATGGAATGGATAAAAGTGCCACGATCACATATTAATAGTTCATAATACATTTAATGGATAAATTTGCACCATTATCAATTAGAATGCTCCCAAAAAACAAGAACTAGTCTTTAAGTCTCAAAGGGACCCAAAAGTTCATCTTTTTCAACTTAATCCATTAAGTATAAGTCTCCAACTCTCAGATCTAAATCAAAATGATGTTTAAATGGATAAAGTTTCCAACTCTATCCAAAAGAATATCACAATCTTTCAAGATCTAAATTGTATGCACTAAAATGAACAAAAGCTCATAACATCCAAAACTAGTTAGATCTAACAAATGCATCATCAAGATTCAAACTGTATACCTCTAGAAGATAGATCAAGGTGGATCTACAAGCTCTAAAGCAACCAAAATTTCTCCAAGAAGTTCCTTCTTCTCCAAGGTGCACCATTCATGCTCCAAAGCACTTAAAAACACCTTCTTATAGTGTACAAGGATCAACTACGATAAGGCTTTCATGGAAGGGGTGTTGGAGGGGTGGAGGATGAGAATGGAGTGGGTTTGGGGGAGTTAAGGAGCTTAAATAGGGCTCAAACCACAAAAATAGGGTTTGGGCACTGATTGTGTATGCCCAACGTACTTCTGGTACGCCCAACATACTCAAGGTGCCTTAGTACGCCCAACGTACTCAACATAACCGAAAACTGACCAAACTTCTAACGAGCATAACTTCTTCGTTCTAACTCCGATTTTGACGTTCTTTATATCAACGGAAAGGTAACGAGAAGCTCTACACTTATACCAACTCATAATTTCCTTAAAATTATCCAATTAAAAATCCAAAATTTATAAAAGCCTGAACTGACACTTCACTGAAATACCCCTTCGCGCCAAAACACAGACCGAACTCCTATATCATGCAAATCACATTACCCACACCCAAATCTTAATATATTTTCATCAAAGGCCCTAAGCATGATGATACTTGGTCTTCGGGTCACCACCCCCACATAGGAAATGATTCAGAACAGGGCGTTACACGTTGAAGAGCCTGAAGAATTAGTGTTTTTGTTGTTGAAGTTTTGCCCGTGTAAAATCTAGTTTTTTTGCTAAATGACTTGTAAGTTGAGTTATGTTTACCGTACTTTAAGTATAACTTATATTTATGTTTATAATCTTTATTATGAACTTATAAATACGATTTATTCATTATACCAGTCATTATAATGATTAATGTACTTACGAAAATGATGACAAAGTAAGAATAGTGAGGTGTTTAAAGTGATTTTGCAAACACTGTATCTTTATATACCAAGTAGATCCTACTTCCAAACTATCTTACCTGATTGCTTCTTATTTTCTATAAGTTGGTATTTCATTTGGAATTATTGATAAATTAAAGAAACAACAATTATAACCACAAATGATATAAAAATGATTGAACATAATAATATTTAATCTAAGTTCATTTTAAAAGAAAAAGATGAAGCGTATCTAGATCACATATTTAACTTAAATTCTTTCACCTTTATCCAGGTAAGTGTATAGTTACTTTAAAGTGCATAATTAACATAAAATTAATTATCACAAGTATTTATTGTTTGAAAGATTGCTTATATGTTAACTGTTTTAATATATGTATTTTAACTATTTTTTGTGTTGATTTTAATTACTAAGTCATAATAGTATTGTGAAATCAGGAAACGTTATTTAAATTCAATTTTATTTTATTATAGTATTGTTAAATTTAATTTAAGACTTATAAAGAATACTTAGATCGAAGTAAGTTGAAAATCTAAATAGTCTCATAGTCAGGTAATGTGTGAGACTTAGAGCGGAGTGAAGTAGTCCTGTTTTTGGGTAGTAATTATTGGAAGGTCTACATTAGACAATCAGGGGGAGGGGGTATGTCTAGAGGATCTTCCAGAGTGAGATGACAACAATTGATTATTCTAAAAGTTCTTTTAAATTACATTGATAATGTGGCGTTATAAACCTCAAACGTAGATAAAATGAGATACCATATTTATCAAATACTCTGAACTTTGGTTGCCTTTTAACGACTTACATTGGCCAAGGACTCCCTTAATTGTGTAGTCAAACAACTGCTTAAATGATTTATCAAGTTAGGTGATTCTTCCAAATAATCGTTGAACTAGGATTTGTGAAAATCAATTGGGTTGGGTATGTTCGGGTAGAATGTCTTATAAATATTTACGTTAAATTTATTTATCTATATTGTTTGGAAATGTTTGTTTTGCAAGATGATTAATATAATTTAATAGCATTAAAGTAATGTGGGCTTGAAAACCCTATGTATCCCACCAGGTTTCCCACCCACTGAATTTGTATGAATCACATGTAGCGATACTAAGACTATTGGAATCTAATTATGATATCAATTGAATAAGAGATGAGCTTGATATAGCATTCAAAACCTTTAAATATTTATGATGTAACCAACGTTAGATATTTAATTATGACATCCTTGGTATTGTAGTATTCTGAAACAATATTTTTTATCTCAATGAAAACATTTTATTAAATTGGGATTTTTCGCAACAAAACAACTTATTATTTTAAATCATAAAGAAAAAGTTTGAATTGGTTTTGAAAAATGGAGGATGTCACTATATATATATATATATATATATATATATATATATATATATATATATATATATATATATATATATATATATATATGAACTTGTAATTTATCTCAAACACAAGGACGGTTATGCACTTTACTCTTAAATTCATACATAACTCGAGAAACACAAGAAAAACCAAGACATCATACCGTTTTAGTTTTGTAGAAAGGTTTAGGTTGCGTTTGTTTTTAGAAACCATTTTTTTTCTTGCTTGTAAAAGTTTACCCAAAAAAGAGGAGTTTTCCATTGCGGTTTTCATTGGAAATTTAGTAAATGTGTTGGGTTAAAACTATTTAGTTTTCATTATCTATTTTAGAAAATTAGAAATATGTTTGGTTGTGTATTTTCCATAAGTGTTAATTTTTAAGTTTTTTTTTTAATTTTAGATAAAGGTAGGGTTTGGTAGGTAGGATGGATGGGCTCAAGTAGGTTAGCGGTGGGTATGGTTGGCGGTGGGTGTTAGGGTTGGATGGTGTGGTTTCTGGTATGGGTAGGGGTAGGGTGGGGTAATGAGGTAGGGGTAAGAGGGTTTGATTGGGCATAGGGTGATTGGTTAGTGGGGTGAGACTGGGTGGGTGGTGGGGTTGGATAGGTGGTGTAAAGTAGAGATTGGATGGAGTATGTAAGGTAGGGGTATAATATATAGGGGAATACGTACGTAATGGGTGGGTATATGATTGGGGTGGGATAGAGTGATTGGTGATGGGATAGGAGTGGGAATAAGTGTGAGTAAGGGTAAGGGTTAGTAAGTAGGGTGTGGTAGGGTGTATGTTGTGAGTAGGTGATAGTGTTAGGTAGGTAAAACTTGTGTGGGGCCAGATTGGTAGGTATGGGGTGGGTCGTGGTCGATGGGGAGGTATAGGATGGATGTATAAGGGTAGCTGGGTAGGGTATGGGGTGTGGGTGGGGATGAAGTGGGAATAGAAACAGAAGAGTGTTGGTGTAGGTTTAGGTGTGGGTGTGGGTGTGGATAAGAGTTGGGTGTGCATGTTTATATAATTTAGAAAACTTTTGAAAATGAAAAAAATATGAAAAACAATAATTATGAGTGTGTTTGGTTGTAAAAAAAAGTTCAATTTTCAATGAAAAATTTGAAAACACGTTTGATTGATTCAGTTTCAAAAAATTTCCAAGAAAATGAAAAGAAAAATTCTTTTTCAGAATATAAAAGTGTTTTTTTTAAGTTTTATAAATTTCTAAAACAGAGAATGAAACTTCACCAGTTTCAATCAAACATGTTTTCTAAAATGTTTATTAAAACTAAAAATGAAAACTCAACTCTATTTTTTGAAAATGTTTTTTAGAAAAATGAAAATAATTTTCTACAACCAAACGCATCCTATTATTTTTTCAAGTTATTTGTAATTTTAGAAAACGGAATATTTTTGTTTTTTGGAAAAAGTTGGACAATGAAGCAAGTAAGTAGAAATTTGATGATTATTTTTTGGTTAATTAAAATTCAATTTTTTTTGGTCTTGTGTTGGAAAAATAGAATTAGGATTGTTAATTAGGGACTTATGATTAATAATTAGTGATTATTTGTTGTTGAAATTTAAAATCAAGTTTATAGGTCATATATTTTTATAATTTGACTATAGGTTGCTATTTGTTATTAAAACATGAAATCAAATTACAGAATTATAGTTGATTGTTGATAAATTTTGATTGTAGGTTGTTATTTATTGTTGAACTTTAAAACATAATTTTGTCATGGGACTTGAAATTTATGTCTAATGAAATTGTGGTTTTTTTTTCTTATTGTATATTACATGATTTTTTTGAGGATACCCTTTTTATTTTGACCATTGTTCCGCCACTGTATTGTTGATTCAAAAGGATATAAAACCACAGTATAACTTGAAAAAAAGTGAAAAAAAAAACAGTTCACAAAATAAAAACTTGGTATAAATGTATTATACTAGCAATTTTTGAACTAGATATAAAAACAACATTTACACAAAATATTAGAGTCAAAGTAAAACTGAGAAAATGTACTATACATGTAGTCCAATATGTAATTATGATAAGTTTGATGATAAAATGGTAAAGAGTATATTACTTATATACATATAGAAGTCATTTTTTTGTCCTTTTATATAAAGGATATGTTTAAAATATAACATAGTAGAGGTCAATACATATCGACGGAAGGCAACTAGGCAACAAGTTGGGCCGCTAGCCCTTTCTGGATGGCAAAACCAATTCTTTTGAATACAACATTTACGGACCTATAACATTAGAATGCATGACCCATTAAACTCTGATGAGAAACTCCACCACCTCTGGTGCGAGAAAACCAAATGAATCAAATGCAAATGGTACAAACACATGTTGATTTTCTATACATGCAGTCTCTTGTTTTGCTACTTTGCACGCAACAACTTTCAAAGCGGCATGCCCTGCGGTAAAACCCTCACTCCTCAAATCGATGAGAGGAGAAACCCTAGTAAGATCCACACAAGCGTGCTTCCCTCCTACCTATCCAAAGACCAAAATGTCAGCCGGTCTCAGTGTGGATCTTCTATCCTGGGAGTCCGTAAAAAAGTACACTGACGCTTCTTTCTTCACGGAAATACCAGCATGCTGACAAACATTAAAGAGAACATCCCCAACCACATTATGTCGGTACATGAAACCAGGGAGCTCTATATATTGAACCACATGTTCCCCAAAAGTGTCCAAACATACCTTGCGGTGTGACATCCCCATATATATATGGCTAGAAAAGTCCGATTTCGTTTATGATTTTTAATAAAAATCAGATTAACTTCTAAAAAAAAGTATTGCGGAATTAGTTCCCAAGACAAAATATGATATAAATTTATCAAAGCATTTCTTAAAGAAATGTATCTTCATTTCACTACAAAAACTCGGGATGTCAATCATCGATACAGACCATAAGCATAAACCAAAAAGAAATAGACATCTTAGGCCACAAAACATAACCTGGCCTCAAATCCATAATCTCTCATCCAGTCATCCAACTATGCTTTTGCCACTACCTGTAATACAAGAAACTGAGTGGGACAGGCTGGGGAGCCTGGTGAGCATATAAGGTTTTCAACCCACAATAAATAAGTTTATTATTTTCAACAATCATTAACCCGATTACCCATTCTCATTATCCCCACCTTACGTCCCTAAAGCATCTATCATAACGGACATATCCTAAGGAATTTCATCGGGATGGACACTACTGCTAAGGGGATTCCTCCGCCATTAGTGTCCGTAAGGCAACCAGGGGGGATGGAGTACACTAGTGAACACTTTGTTCACAAACACCTACAGGTTGCGAGCCTGCTAGCGTTCATCTGGACTTCCTAGAAAAGTCTGTGGTCGTCATCCATACTCCGCTATTTCACCACACACCAACTATTTCATCTACCCATGTTCTACCTAACGTATTTGTAGATATAAAATACATATATGGTCCAGATATGTAAAACAAAGCTTACATCTTTTATCCTGCATAACCTTCAAAGCATAAAATACATATACGGTCTAGATCTGAAGAAAAAGTTCTGATCTGAAGGAAGGAAGTTCAGATCTTTCATCCAACATAGATCTCAAAGTACACAGTTTAGATCTGAAGGAAAAAGTTTCAGATCTGAAAAAAAGAAGTATAGATCTTTCAACCAGCAAACATCTCAAGTAAACAAATAACATATATTTACACATAGCACATAATTTATATAAAATACTTCATATCTATGTGCAAGATGAAAGTGACTATACACTTTGACGAAACCGGGAAGTGTTCTTGAAAACCGGGTTCCACACGAGCAGAGTTTCAAACTGAAAACTCTCTTTCTCGGGACTCCGGGAGCCTCGGGGCTTCCTTCGGGTGCTAGGGGATTTACCTAGGCTTTAGGGGGGGGTTAGGATAGTCTAGAGAGAGAAAGAGATTTGGAGTGATTTTCTCGGAAGTTTTCTCCCTTTTTATAGGGATGATCTTGTACCGAACGTTGGGTGTACCGAAGGCTACGCTTGGCGTAGCTTCATATAAGGCTGACAGCTCGCACCAGCTGTCTCACAGATCGGAACCGAATAAGAACCGAAGTGCACTGGGCATACTCGGCCTCAAACGTGAGGCGTAGGTGAGGTGACGTGTCTTCATCCGATGCGAGGCTTGATCAACGATGAATGGTTTAAATCGCACCACGTCATCCGTATCACACTAGGTTTTGCATTTCTGAGTTCCAACTTCAAAAATTCGTATCTTCCTGATACGAGCTCTATTTTTGACATTATTTATATCTACGTGTAGACAGGAGCATACTCTACAGCTTTCGTTTAGACTCCGTCGGCTAATTTTGATTTTATTTTAATTTTTATATTTTTAACAGGCCGGGACAGGATTGGTCCGTTAATAATCAATAACTTCTTCATTATAACTCGGATTTCGACGTTCTTTGTATCCCCAGAATCCTTGTTTTGACCACTACAACTTTATGTAAAGATATCGTGCTTATCTCACACTTTAATTTTGACGCTTATTTATATTCTTTATTAATTATACCTTTATAATTAAGTATAAAACACATAATTCACATAATGCTAAAATATTTCATCTTTATTACTTCAAAAAGAGTTACAATTGTTGACCTAGAATATTACATCATCTATCAATGCTTAGTCCTGAAACACGGTACGTTTAAAACTCTCTCCCCTTTAGGATGATTTTGTCCCGGAATCATGCATCAACAAACAGATGCGCATAGCGACTCATCATGTCACTCTCCGTTTCCCAGGTGATATTTGGCCCATTCGAATGTTTCCATCGCACAAGAACTAAGTCGACCATCTTGGGTCGCAACTTCTTCGTCTTACGGTCATCAATCGCCTTAGGCTCCTCGATTAGCCTCTTATTCTCATCCATCCTTAACTCTGAGATTGGAATTATTTCAGGAACTTCTCCCGTGAGTTTCCTCAAATAACACACATGGAATGTGTTATGAATATCATCTAGTTCTTCAGGTAATTTGAGCTTGTAAGCTTGGTTCCCAATCCTATGAAGAACTTTGAATGGTCCAATAAACCTTGGACTCAACTTTCCTCGTTTATTGAATCTTATAAGTCCCTTCCACGGTGAGCCTTTAAGCAAAACTAAATCCCCAACTTCAAAGGTCATTGGTCGTCTTCTCTTGTCAGCATAGTTCTTTTGACGATCCTGAGCTGCTAACATTCTTTCCCTTATCACCTTCAACTTTTCAGCAATCTCATGGACTATCTCGAGGCCCATAAACTGCTTTTCTCTAGCCTCAAGTCAACAAGACAACGTACAAAACTTCTGTCCGTACAACGCTTGATAGGGTGCCATCTTGATGCTCGAGTGGAAATTGTTGTTGTTCGAAAATTCTACCAAAGTTAAGTGCTCATCCCATTTACCTTGGAACTCCAGGGTACATGCTCTCAACATATCTTCTAGTGTTTGAGTCGTTCTCTCGCTCTGACCATTAGTCTGCGGATGGTAAGTTGTACTCAAACACAACTTCGTACCCAATTCCTCTTGTATACTTCTCCAGAACCTTGACGTGAAACGACTATCACGATCCAATACAATCATAAGAGGAACACCGTGAAGTCTTACTATCTCCTTCACGTAAGCATTTGTGAACTTATCCATAGACCACCTCTTGTTGGCTACTATGAAGTGTGCACTCTTAGTGAAACGATCCACGACCACCCAAATCATGTTATGACCGCTCTTCATCCTGGGAAGTTTAGTCACAAAATCCTTGGTGATGTCTTCCCATTTACTCATGGGTACAGGTATAGGTTCTAAACTCCCATACGGTTTTTGATGTTGTGCCTTAACTATTGCACAAGTCACACACTTGGCCACATACTTTGCAACATCGAGCTTCATCGTCAGCCACCAGCAGTAGGGTTTTAGGTCCCTATACATTTTAGTGCTACCGGGATGAATTGAGTACATGGTCTTGTGCGCTTCTTCCATCAGAAGATCTCTTATCCCTCCCGTCTTAGGTACCCAAATCATATCTTGGAATACCTTCAGCCCTTGACTGTTTGTATCGAATTCTAACGTCTTCCTAAACGTTCTTCCTTTCGGTCATTCTTCTCTATAGCTTCTTATTGATCTTTTTTGATGCTTTCCACAATTGTCGAGACAACTTCTATTCTCAACGCTCTTGGCCTTTTTCTTTCAAGGTTAGCTTTCCGACTGAGAGCATCAGCGACAAAATTGGCTTTACCAGGGTGGTAAAGTATCTTACAATTGTAGTCTTTGAGTAATTCCAGCCAGCATCGTTGTCTCATATTCAATTCTTTCTAATCAAAGAGATATTGAAGACTCTTATGATTAGTGAAAAGCTTGCACTTCGTACCGTAAAGATAATGTCTCCATATCTTTAGTGCAAATACTATTGCCTCCAACTCCAGATCATGAGTGGGGTAGTTCTTTTCGTGTTCTTTCAATTGTCTCGATGCATATGCTATCACCTTATCCCTTTGGGTCAGAACACATCCCAACCCAACTCCCGATGCATCACTATAAACTGCGAAGTCTTCAACTCCATAGGGTAGAGAAAGAATTGGTGCTTCACATAATTTATTCTTTAGCTTCTTGAATGCTTCTTCTTGCTTCTCACTCCATGTATAAGTACCTCCTTTATGGGTCAAAGTTTTCAATGGTGCAGCTATCAAAGAAAAGCCTTGGATAAACCTTCGGTAATATCTGACTAATCCTAAAAAGCTTCGGATCTCTGTGGGGCTTTTTGGTCGCTCCCACTTCATTACAGCTTCAATCTTGGCTAGGTCAACCATTATCCCTTGCTGGTTAACCACATGACCCAAGAATTGGACTTCTCAGATCCAAAAATCACATTCGGAGAACTTTACGTACAACTTCTCCTTCTTCTAAACATCTAGCACTTCTCGTAGATGCTTGCCATGTTCCTGCTCACTTTTTGAGTAAACCAAAATGTCATCTATGAACACAATCACAGATTTATCAAGAAATGTTTTACAAACCCTATTCATCAAATCCATGAACGATGTTGGAGCATTGGTTAGTCCGAATGACATAACGTGGAACTCATAGTGTCCATATCTTGTTCTGAACGTGGTGTTTCTCAATATCTTGTTCTCGCACCCTCTACTGATGATACCCTGACCTAATATCGATCTTGGAGAAATAACTCGAACCTTGTAACTGATCGAAAAGGTCATCAATCCTCAGTAATGGGTACTTGTTCTTCACCGTTTGTGACATCCCCAAAATCTCGGCCAGAAAAGACCGATTTTCATTTATGCTTTTAAAATAAATTTAGAGTAAATCCTTTTGATTTGAAAGAGTTGTGGAATTTGTTCCCAAAAACAAAACACGATAAAACAATGTTTACCAAAGCATTTCATAAAAGAAACGTATTTTTCATTATATAATCAAAACTCGGGGTGTCATGTTCCGATATAGACCAATAAGCATAAACGATAACATTACAAGTCATTCAACAAATATATACATATACAGACTTGTAAACAAAACAACTTGATGGTTCATCCATCTTACGCCCTTGCGCCACTTCCTGTAATACAAATATAGGGTTTTTAAACCACAATAAATAATTAAATTAATTATTATCAACCAACAATAACCCAGTTACCCATTCCCGTTATTCTCACTTTATGTCCCTAAAATAACTAACACAAGGGACCTAATCTAAGAATATTTTCATCGGGGTGACAACACATGCTGCGGGGGTTCCTCAGCAATATAATTCAAATAAGGCAACCAAGAGGGGGATGGAATACAGCGAATGAACACCCAAGTTCATTAACACCTATAGGTTATGAGCCTGCTAGCGTTCCACTAGAGTGTCTAGAAAAGTCCGTGGTCGTCATCTAAATTCCGCTAGATGACTGGATCAAAACAACAACGAGGCCTCTCATCTGTTTATTACACACCAACTATCTACCCATGTTCTACCCAACATATTAGTAGATAAAAACATACATTTCTATACATATTTTCAAAACCTGTATAGCATGCTTGATCAATACATTTTCCATATAACAGATGAGACACACACACATAACACGTATTTCATATAGAAATAATCAGATCTGTAAGATAGAAGAAAGTGAATATACATTCACACACATAACAACAAAATATACACATAACACGTATCTCGTATAAAATACTTCATAATTATACGTTATGAGAAAGTAACAACGCACTCACACGAATAAAAAACAATATACTTTAATACACTCAAACCATACTTGTATTATTATTGCGTTTATGAAAGGTAGTATATACTCACTTGATCAGAAGATGATCGGACAACACTACGGCTCGTAGGAGTAGTATTTCTTAGCAGATCTGGAAGATCTCTACAAAACTCGAACTTCTCGCGGGCAGAGCTTAGGCTCGGAAACCGCACTTCTCGGAATCTTCGGGATCTCGGCACTTGCTTCGAGACTCGAGAATATTACCGGGGCTTTGGGGTATTTCTGGCACGCAAATCGAGGCAAAACGGGAGAGAGAATGGAGAAAAATAGCAAAGAAACTCGGCAGCCTCGCATCCTATTTATAGGAGGCTGGAACCTCCTCGTACGCGGGGCGTACAGGGCTCCGAAGTCGTCAGTGCATGCGTCATCCGAAGTGTCGACACTTCTTGCTGTACGCGGGGCGTACTCCGGATGAGTCCGGTGACTCGTCTTCGGATAAGGCCGGATTTTCCAATTAAAATTAAATACAAATTATTTAATAAACTTCGGAAATTCATATCTTCTTCATACGAACTCCGTTTTCGACATTCTTTATATCCACGCGAAGGTGACACTACGCTCTACAACTTTCATTTAGACTCTGTCGGCTAATTATGACTTTATTTTTATTATTTATTTTTAATAAGCCGCGATAGAAAATTTCGTTATAAATTCATAACTTCTTCGTTTGACGTCCGTTCTCGCCTAACTTTTTATCGCTTTGATATTAACAACGAGATCTTCGATTCTCGTTTAGATCACTAAGGCTAAATATCGCTCTAACGTAAATTTCACTTTTTACGTTATTCAGTGGTGTCGATTCTGTCGCGAAACTTCGACAGGTCATAACTTCCTTGTTATAACTCGGATTTCGGCATTCTTTATATCTTCGGAAACCTTGTTTCAACTACTACAACATTATCTAAAGATATCAAGTTTATTTTATACTTAAATTTTGACGCTTATTTTTATTCTTAATTAATCAAACCACATAATTAAGCAATTAAGCACAAAACACATAATACTCAAATAATACACTTCTATTATTTCAAAACGGGTTACAAAGGTTAACCTAGACTATCACATTGCTAAAAATGACAAGCCCAGAAACACAGACGTTACAATTCACCTCACCTTAGAATGATTCCGTCCCCGGCATCACACCTCAACAAACAAATGCGGATAGCGACCCATCATGTCACTCTCCGTCTCCCAAGTGAGATTCGACCCATTCGTGTGTTTCCATCGGACAAGCACTAAATCGACCATTTTGCGTCGCAACTTCTTAGTCTTTCGGTCAAAAATTGCCTTTGGTTCTTCAATCAACCTTTTGTTCTCATTGATTCTCAACTCCGAAAGTGGAATCATGTCGGGAACTTCCCCCGTGAACTTCCGTAAATAACACACATGAAAAGTGTTATGAATTTCATTCAGTTCTTCTGGTAGTTCGAGCTTGTAAGCTTGGTTCCCAATCCTCTGAAGAACTTTAAACAGTCCAATAAACCTTGGACTTAATTTTCCCCTTTTACCAAATCTTATAAGTCCCTTCCACGACGAGACTTTAAGCAAAACTGAATCTCCAACTTCAAAAGTCATCGGTCTTCGCTTTTTGTTAGCATAACTCTTTTGACGATCTTGAGCTGCTAACATTCTTTCCCTAATTATTTTCAACTTTTCAGCAGTTTAATGAACCATCTCCGGTCCCATAAACTGTTTTTCCCCAGCCTCAAGCCAACAAGACAGTGTACAACACTTTTGTCCATACAAAGCTTGGTAAGGTGCCATCTTAATGCTCGAGTGAAAACTATTGTTATAGGAAAATTCTACCAACGGTAAATGTTCATCCCAGTTACCTAGGAATTCCAAGGTACATGCTCTCAGTATATCTTCAAGTGTTTGTATCATTCTTTCACTCTGACCATCAGTCTGCGGATGGTAAGCTGTACTTAAACACAACTTGGTACCCATTTCCTCTTGTAGACTTTTCCAAAACCTTGAGGTGAAACGGCTATCACGATCCAATACAATCGTTAGAGGAACACCGTGAAGTCTCACAATTTCCTTCACATAAGAATTCGCAAGCCTTTCCATAGACCATTTCTCCTTGGCTGCTATGAAATGCGCACTCTTAGTGAATCGATCGACGACCACCCAAATCATGTTGTGACCATTCTTTGTTCTGGGCAGTTTAGTGACAAAATCCATAGCAATGTCTTCCCACTTACCCATAGACACAGGTAAAGGTTCTAAACTCCCATACGGTTTCTGATGTTGTGTCTTGACTCTCGCACAAGTCACACACTCGGCCACATACTTTGCAACATCAAGCTTCATCGTCGGCCACCAGTAGTAGGGTTTTAGGTCCCTATACATTTTAGTGCTACCAGGATGAATCGAGTACATGGTCTTGTGAGCTTCTTCCATCAGAAGATCTCTGACTCCTCCTATCTTAGGTATCCAAATCCGATCCTGGAATACCTTCAGTCCATGACCGTTTGTACCAAACACCAACGTTTTGCCCAAACGTTCCTCCTTCCGGTCATTCTTCTCAGAAGCTTCGTTTTGAGCTTTCTTTATACTTTCCAAAATAGTCGAGACAACTTCAATTCTCAACGCTCTTGGCCTTTTCCTTTCAAGATTGACTTTCCGACTGAGAGCATCAGCAACAACATTAGCTTTACCGGGATGGTAAAGTATCTCACAGTCGTAGTCCTTGAGTAACTCTAGCCAGCATCGTTGCCTCATATTTAACTCTTTCTGATTGAAGAGGTATTGGAGACTCTTATGATCAGTGAAAAGTTTGCACTTCGTGCCATAGAGGTAATGCCTCCATATTTTCAGAGCGAAAACTACTGCTGCCAACTCCAAATCATGAGTCGGGTAATTCTTTTCATGCTCTTTCAGTTGTCGAGACGCATATGCTATCACCTTTTCTCTTTGGGTCAAAACACAGCCCAATCCAACCCCAGACGCATCGCTATAAACAGCGAAGTCTTCAACTCCATCGGGTAGAGAAAGTATCGTTGCCTCGCATAGTTTCTTCTTTAGCTTCTCGAATGCTTCTTTATGCTTCTCACTCCAAGCATAAGTAGCTCCTTTGTGGGTCAAAGCTATCAACGGAGTAGCGGTCGAAGAAAATCCTTGGATAAACCTGCGGTAATATCCGGCTAATCCTAAAAACTTTCGGATCGAAGAAAAGCCTTGGATAAACCTGCGGTAATATCCGGCTAATCCTAAAAAGCTTCGGATCTCCGTGGGACTTTTCGGTTGTTCCCACTTCATTACAGCTTCAATCTTTGTTGGATCAACCATTATCCCTTCTTGGTTAACCACGTGACCCAAGAATTGGACTTCACGAATCCAAAAATCACATTTGGAGAACTTAGCATACAGCTTCTATTTCTTCAAGACTTCTAACACTTCTCGCAAGTGTCTGCCATGCTCCTCCTGGCTTTTTGAGTAAATCAGAATGTCGTCTATGAACACTATCACAGATTTATCAAGGAACGGATTACAAACCCTATTCATTAAATCCATGAATGTTGTCGGAGCATTGGTTAGTCCAAACGACATAACCAAGAACTCGTAGTGTCCATATCTAGTTCTGAATGAAGCCTTCTCTATATCCTGCTCTCTTACTTTCAGCTAATGATATCCTGACCTAAGATCGATCTTCGAGAAATAGCTCGAACCTTGCAATTGATCAAACCGGTCATCAATCCTTGGCAATGGATATCTATTCTTTATTTTTGCCTTGTTCAGCTCTCGGTAATCAATGCACATTCTCATATTTCCATCTTTCTTCTTCACGAATAACACGGGAGCTCCCCAGGGTGATGAACTAGGTCTAATGAAACCTTTGTCCAATAACTCCTGAAGTTGCATCATCAGCTCCTTCATCTCCGTCGGTGCTAATCGATAAGGTGCTTTTGCAATTGGCGTTGTTCCTGGTAACAAGTCAATTCCGAACTCCACTTGTCTATCAGGCGGTAATCCAGAAAGATCTTCGGGAAATACTTCCGGATAATCACACACCACAGGAATACTCTGCATCACCTTCTTCTACTTCTTAGCATCCATCACGAATGCTAAATATGATGTACATCCCTTGGTCAAACACTTTCTGGCTTTCATTAGGGAAATGATTCCAGAATTCACTCGGTGTTTGTCCCCATACACCATAAACGATTCCTTTCCAGGCGGGTTTACTTTAACTATCTTCTTCTTGCATAAAATTTCGGCATCATTGGCGTTGAGCCAATCCATTCCCAACACGATGTCGAAACCGTTAAGTTCGATAGGCAATAATTCATCATGGAACTTATTCCCATTCAAGTCAATTAAGATGTTTTTCATACGATGGCTAACAGGTACAAACTTACCACTAGCAACTTCGACTAATAAAGCATCATCTAGTCTATCAACAGGAAAAGCTAGTTTTCTACCAAATTCATGCGATATAAAGGAGTAGTTGGCTCCAGAATCAAATAAAATTTGGGCAGGCAAATTGTTAACGAGAAAGGTACCTGAAGCGACATCAGCTTCATCCTTAGCAGCTTCCAGTGTCATCTGGAATGCTCTCGCCTTTGGCTTTGGTGGAACGTTGGGCTTAGCTGCCTCCTTCTTCTTCGGACAGTCTTTCAAAATGTGCCCCTCTTCATTACAACCAAAACACATCCTTTTGTTGTTCGGACATTCATTAGCAAAATTTCCAACCTTCCCACACTTGTAGCAGGTTACATCCTCGCTACATTTCCCAAAGTGCTTTTTCTTACACTTATCACACCACTTCGCCTCTCCTCCTTTTCCCCCACCAAACCTTTTCGAATCAGATTTCGAAAATTTGATTTTCTTACCGGAACCAGATGTTCCCTCAAACTTCCTCTTCTCACCAACCTCAACCTTGTTGGTGGTTCTCCCCTTTATCATGTTCTCAACAGACTTGGCAGCCCAGATAGCTGCCTCTAAGTATGTGCCTGACGTACTGGCACCTCATACTCCCATTGGAGTCCCTTCGCATACCGGTCCACCTTCGTCAGCTCGTCTGGAACGATACGCAAGGCAAACTCCATCTTATCGGTGAAGTTATTGGTGTATTCATCAACTGACATGCTGCCTTTCGTTAGTGTCAGAAACTTGTTCTCTAGCTCCAATAGATTTTGAGCCGAGCAGAACTTGCGCTTGAACTACACCAAGAACTCTGCCCATGTCAATTGCAGTGGCTCATTTGGGCTCAAAGTCTTCCCTAGAGTATTCCACCAACAAACGGCTCCACCTTGGAACTGACGTACTGCATAGATGGTCTGCAACTTGTCTCTGCAGCCACAAGTCATGAAGGCCAATTCCATTTCTAAGATCCAATCCATAACTCCAATTGGATCCTTCTTTCCATTGAAGGTCGATGGTTTGCAAGTTAGAAAGTCATTGTACTTGCATCCCATTCCATCATTCCTTCCATCATGGTTATCTCGCCTAACTATCGGTGGGTTGGCTTGACCAACAGACCCACTGAAGTTTCCACCTTTTGAGTGCCCTTCATTTAATTCAGGCTCTTCCACACGAATTGACAGTTCTTCACGATTTTGTTGAAGCAACCGTCTAGTTTCATCCATCTGACGATCCAACATTGTTTGAATCATCATTTGCACACCAGCCATGGTTATTGGCTCAGGTGCTGCTGCTACAACAGGTCTTTGTTCAATTACTGGTGGTTGATTCCTGCTTTCATCAGCATTTCCAACTCCACTTCTTGTTCTCACCGTTTTTTATCTACACACCGAATAAGGTGAAATTAGATCCTCATTCACGATAGATATTCAAATCATCCTTATCACTCCGAAACGTTTACATGCTAGTTCTAATATCGTAGACGTACGCTTATAATCCTACACACATAAAGTTTCTAGATCCGGTCGGCAACTGACCATAGATCCAAACAAATAATATCATATATGGCAACATATAACATTTAGCACATAAAACATTTTAGGCAACTTCCTAAAATAAACTAGTGCTTGTGTCTAAAATATAACAGACACGCATCTCAAAATTTCACTTAGCATTCTAAGTTTAAGTCTAGAAATCCTACAAATTCCTAGTTCGCTTAAACTAATGCTCTGATACCAACTGTGACATCCCCAAAATCTCGGCCAGAAAAGACCGATTTTCATTTATGCTTTTAAAATAAATTAAGAGTAAATCTTTTTGATTTGAAAGAGTTGCGGAATTTGTTCCCAAAAACAAAACATGATAAAACAATGTTTACCAAAGCATTTCATAAAAGAAACGTATTTTTCATTATATAATCAAAACTCGGGGTGTCATGTTCCGATATAGGCCAATAAGCATAAACGATAACATTACAATTCATTCAACAAATAAATACATATACAGACTTGTAAACAAAACAACTTGATGGTTCATCCATCTTACGCCCTTGCACCACTTCCTGTAATACAAATAAAACTGAGTGGGTCAGGCTTGGGAGCCTGGTGAGCATATAGGGTTTTCAACCCACAATAAATTATTATCAACTAACAATAACCCAGTTACCCATTCCCGTTATTCTCATTTTATGTCCCTAAAATAACTAACACAAGGGACCTAATCTAAGAATATTTTCATCGGGGTGACAACACATACTGCGGGGGTTCCTCAACAATATAATTCAAATAAGGCAACCATGAGGGGGATGGAATACAGCGAATGAACACCCAAGTTCGTTAACACCTATAGGTTATGAGCCTGCTAGCGTTCCACGAGAGTGTCTAGAAAAGTCTGTGGTCGTCATCTAAATTCCGCTAGATGACTGGATCAATACAACAACGAGGCCTCTCATCTGTTTATTACACACCAACTATCTACCCATGTTCTACCCAACATATTAGTAGATAAAAACATACATTTCTATACATATTTTCAAAACCTGTATAGCATGCTTGATCAATACATTTTCCATATAACAGATGAGACACACACACATAACACGTATTTCATATAGAAATAATCAGATCTGTAAGATAGAAGAAAGTGAATATACATTAACACACATAACAACAAAATATACACATAACACGTATCTCGTATAAAATACTTCATAATTATACGTTATGAGAAAGTAACAACGCACTCACACGAATAAAAAACAATATACTTTAATACACTCAAACCATACTTGTATTATTATTGCGTTTATGAAAGGTAGTATATACTCACTTGATCAGAAGATGATCGGACAACACTACGGCTCGTAGGAGTAGTATTTCTTAGCAGATCTGGAAGATCTCTACAAAACTCGAACTTCTCGCGTGCAGAGCTTCGGCTCGGAAACCGCACTTCTCGGGATCTTCAGGATCTCGGGACTTGCTTTGGGACTCGGGAATATTACCGGGGCTTCGGGGTATTTTTGGTACGCAAATCGAGGCAAAACGGGAGAGAGAATGGAGAAAAATAGCAAAGAAACTCGGCAACCTCGCATCCTATTTATAGGAGGCTGGAACCTCCTCGTACGCGGGGCGTACAGGGCTCCGAAGTCGTCATTGCATGCGTCATCCGAAGTGTCGACACTTCTTGCTGTACGCGGGGCGTACTCCGGATGAGTCCGATGACTCGTCTTCGGATAAGGCCGGATTTTCCAATTAAAATTAAATACAAATTATTTAATAAACTTCGGAAATTCATATCTTCTTCATACGAACTCCGTTTTCGACGTTCTTTATATCCATGCGAAGGTGAGACTACGCTCTACAACTTTCGTTTAGACTCCGTCGGCTAATTTTGATTTTATTTTTAATAGGCCGGGACAGAAAATTTTGTTCTAAATTCATAACTTCTTCATTTGTCGTCCGTTCTCGCCTAACTTTTTATCGCTTTGATACTAACAACGAGATCTTCGATTCTCGTTTAGATCACTAAGGCTAAATATCGCTCTAACGTAAATTTCACTTTTTACATTATTTAGCGGTGCCGGTTCTGTCGCAAAACTTCGACAGATCATAACTTCCTTGTTATAACTCGGATTTCGGAATTCTTTATATCTTCGGAAACCTTGTTTCAACTACTACAACATTATCTAAAGATATCAAGTTTATTTTATACTTCAATTTTGATGCTTATTTTTATTCTTAATTAATCAAACCACATAATTTAGCAATTAAGCACAAAACACATAATACTCAAATAATACACTTCTATTATTTCAAAACGGGTTACAAAGGTTAACCTAGACTATCACATTGCTAAAAATGGCAAGCCCAGAAACACAGGCGTTACACCGTTGCCTTGTTCAGCTCTCTGTAATCTATGCACATCCCTATGCTTCCATATTTCTTCTTCACGAATAACATCGGAGCTCCCCAAGGTGATGAACTAGGTCTAATGAAACCGTTGTCCAACAACTCCTGAAGTTGCATCATAAGCTCTTTCATCTCCGTCGGTGCTAATCGGTGTGGTGCTTTCGCTATCGGTGTCGTTCCTGGTAACAAGTCTATCCGAAATTCCACTTGTCTATCGGGCGACAATCCATGAAGATCTTCGGGAAACACTTCCGGATAATCACACACCACTGGTATTTGCTGCATCTCCTTCTTCTCTTTCTTAGCATTGATCACAAATGCCAAGTACGATGCACATTCCCTGGACAAACATTTCCTGGCTTTCATCAGGGAGATGATTCCAGAATTCACTTTACGTTTATCCCCGTAGACCTCAAATAACTCTTTCCCAGGCGGGTTCACTCTTAATATCTTCTTCTTGCATAAAATCTTAGCATTGTTGGCGCTAAGCCAATCCATTCCCAGTACGACGTCGAAACCATTCAGCTCAATAGGTAACAACTCCTCATGGAATTCGTTTTAGTTTAATTCGATGATGATATTTCTAATGAAATCACTAACAGTATGAATTTGCCACTGGCAACTTCTACAACTAGAGCATCATCAAGTTTTTCTATAGGCAATGCTAGTCTTCCACCAAATTTATGTGATATAAAGGAGTAATTTGCTTCGGAATCAAACAATATATTGGCAGGCAATCCATTTACAAGAAAGGTACCTGAAGCGACGTCCACTGTTTCCTTCACGGCTTCGAGTGTTATCTGGAAAGCTCTAGCTTTTGGCTTCAGTGGGACATTAGGCCTTACTGCCTGCTTCTTCTTCAGGTAGTCCCTCAAAAGGTGGCCTTACTCATTACAACCATAAAAAACTTTCTTGTTGAATGTACACTTGTTGGCATAGTGCCTAAGCTTCCCACATTTAAAACAAGTGACCTCCCCATCACATTTCCCATGATGTTTCTTTTTGCATTTTTCACACCATTTCGCTTCGCCTGCTCCTCCTCTCGAACTAGACTTCGAGGATTTAATTTCCTTGTTAGATCTTGAAGATACCTCGAACTTCCTCTTCTCACCCACCTCAGTTCTCTCCAAACCCATTTCCTTTAATTGGGTCTCAACATTCTTGGTTGCTCTAACGGTTGCCTTCAACGTGCTTGCCATTTTGACTGTCAGGCCAAAGTCCGACAACAATCCATTAGCAAAATTTTCTATCCTAGTGAGCTCAGTGGGCACCAGGTATGGAAATAGCTTCATCTTCTCAGTAAACGCAGTAGCATATTCATCAATGCTCATTTTCCCTTTCTTCAAGTTTTGGAACTCATTGTTTAGATTGATCAGATCTATCTCGGAGCAGTACTGCATCTTCAATTGCTCCAGGAACGCTTCCCAAGACATCTTCAAAGCTTCTCCTCATGGCATCGTATCCACCAACAATTTCCACCAGCTCAAGACTCCGGTCTTCAGTTGTCGAACTGTAAAGACGGTTTTCTGCTTATCACTACAGTTGCAGCTTTCAAATACCATCTCCATTTCGGAGATCCAGTCCATAATCTCCACAGGCTTTCAGTTTCCAGAAAGACTTGGTGGTTTGGCACCCAAGAAGTTCTTATACATACGTCTATCTTGGTCGATTTCCCTCTCCGGGTCATTCCGTCTCACCATTGGGGGTTCCATTTGAATGACAGTACGACTGTTATTCCTTTATTTGGACTCTCTGTCATTTAGTTCTGGTTATTCAACAAGCATTGAAGGTTCATTTTTGTTATTCTGCAATAGTTGTCTCATTTCTTCCCTTTGTTCCGTTATGGTGACTGGCTCAGGTGACTGGCTCAGGTGCAACCTCGACTATCGGCACCTGCTCAATCACTTTGGGACAAGGCTGTTGATTCCTGTTTCCATTTGCATTTCCAGCCCCACTTTGGGTTCTTTCCATTTCAATCTAGACACCAAATTAGGTGAATTCAGATCTTTATTCACGATAGACGTTTAGATTCCTCTTATCGCTCCGAAACATTACATGCCAGTTCTAATATCGTACTCGAACGCTTAGAATCCTAAACACATAAGGTTTCCGGATCCGGTCGGCAACAGACCATAGATCCAAACAAATAATAACACATAAGGAAAGCATAAAGCATTTAGCACATAAAAGCATTTTATGCATCTTTGCTAAAATAAACTAGTTCTCGTGTCTAAAATATGGAAGACACTCATCTCACGATCATCGCTTAGCATTCTAAGTATAAGTCTAGAAATCATACAAATTCCTAGTTCGCTTAAATTAATACTCTGATACCAACTGTGACATCCCCATTTTTACGGCCAGAAAAGACCGATTTCGTTTATGCTTTTTAATAAAAATCAGAGTAACTTCTAAAAAATGTATAGCGGAATTTGTTCCCAAGACAAAATATGATATAAATTTATCAAAGCATTTCTTATAGAAATGTATTTTCATTTCATTACAAAAACTTGGGATGTCAATCATCGATACAGACCATAAGCATAAACCAAAAAGAAATAAACATCTTAGGCCACAAAACATAACCTGGCCTCAAATCCATAATCTCTTGTCAAGTCATCCAACTATGCTTTTGCCACTACTTGTAATACAAGAAACTGAGTGGGTCAGGCTGGGGAGCCTGAAATTTCATCGGGATGGACACTAGTGCTAAGGGGATTCCTCAGCCATTAGTGTCCGTAAGGAAACCATGGGGGGATGGAGTACACCGGTGAGCACTTTGTTCACAAACACCTACAGGTTGCGAGCCTGCTAGAGTTCCACTGGACTTCCTAGAAAAGTCTGTGGTCGTCATCCATAATCCGCTAGATGACTGGAACAACGTCAACATTGAGGTCTCTCATCATTTTATTTCACCACACACCAACTATTTCATCTACCCATGTTGTACCCAACATATTTGTAGATATAAAGCTTACATCTTTTATCCAACATAACTTTTATCCAACATAACTTTTAAAACATAAAATACATATACGGTCTAGATCTGAAGAAAAAGTTCAGATCTGAAGGAAGGAAGTTCAGATCTTTCATCCAACATAGATCTCAAAGTACATATTTTAGATCTGAAGGAAAAAGTTTAGATCTGAGATGAAAAATTGTAGATCTAAAGGAAAAAGTTTCAGATCTAAAAGAAAGAAGTATAGATCTTTTACCCAGTAAACATCTCAAGTAAACAAATAACATATATTTACACATAGCACATAATTTATATAAAATTCTTCATATCTATGTGTAAGAAGAAAGTGACTATACACTCACCTGATACAGAGTGATTTGGATAACACCTCACTTCTACAAATAACCTTCTTTGATGAAATCGGGAAGTTTGCTTGAAAACCGAGTTCCGCACGAGTAAAGTTTCAAACCAAAAACTCTCTTTCTCGGGACTCTGGGAGCCTCGAGGCTTACTTCGGGTGCTAGGGGGTTTACCTAGGCTTTAGGGGGGTTAGGATAGTCTATAGAGAGAAAGTATTTAGAGAGAGAAAGAGATTTGGAGTGATTTTATCAGAAGATTTCGCACCTATTTATAGGGGCTGATCTCAGACCGAATGCTGAGCGTACCGAAGGCTACGCTGGGTGTAGCTTCGGATAAGGCTGCCAGCTCGCACCAGCTGTCTCACACATCGGAACAGGATAAAAACCGAAGTACACTGGGCATACTCGGCCTCAGACACAGGGCGTAGGCGAGGCGATGTATCTTCATCCGATGCGAGGCTTAATCAGCGATGGATGGTCAAGATCGTGCCACATCATCCGTATCGCACCAGGTTTCGCATTTTCGAGTTCCAACTTCAAAAATCCATATGTTCCTCATACGAGCTTCATTTTCGACGTTCTTTATATCCACGCATAGGCAGGAACGTACTTTACAACTTTCGTTTAGACTCTGTCGGCTAATTCTTTTTAATTTTAAAATTTATATTTTTAACAGGCCGGGACAGGATTGGTCCGTTAAAAATCCATAACTTTTTCATTATAACTCGGATTTCAGCGTTCTTTATATCCCCGAAATCCTTATTTCGGCCACTACAACTTTATGTAAAGATATCATGCTTATCTCACACATTAATTTTGACGCTTATTTTTATTATTTATTAATTATACCTTTATAATTAAGTGTAAAACACATAATTCACATAATAATCAAATATTTCATCCTTATTACTTCAAAAGGAGTTACAATTGTCGGCCTAAACTATTACATCATCTAGCAATTCTTAGTCCTGAAACATGGGCGTTACATACCGAAGTCGACATATGTTGGCAAACTAGGCATATCTCATCAAGGAATCATGAGGCGGTAACGAAGGATGGTTCGATACTCCACATGAGACATATGTTGGCCGAGGCCATCAATAAGGATAGTTAGCAAAAAATCTTGTGCATGAGGTGCTCGAAGACACTCAAAAACTGCTTTCTGTCTAACATTCATGTCGAAGTCGACTTCCATGTCTTTGACGATTTTGTTAAAAAGGGCACGCACCAATCTTTTTTGGGATTTAGGGGGGGGGGGGGGTCCTTATGAGTGAAAGGATACAATCGTATCGCGAAGACGAGTCAAAGCACATAGGTAATCAGAGTCCATACCACATACGTCAATGTCACGTAAGATGTGGTCTTGTAATGTCTAAGATTGGGCCCTCAAGACTACAAATGTGTAGGAGGAAACCTTGTTTGTTGAGTACAAACCCAAAGCACCGAAACGAATTAGTGAGGAAGCCAGACGCCACCGGATGTCTCCAAAAAATGGGCCTCCACATACCACCATATCCTCGACAGACTCGCACAATCATTTGTCAAAGAACAAAGCTGCCTCTTATATGTGCACCGGTTGGCATGTCCTTAAACCAAAGAAAAGTTTTGCAATGCCCATATATGATCGAAGCAAAATGAGCTCACTCTGCGGGTCACATAGTTGTGGAAGAAGACTCATCAAATAAACAGAATTGACCGCTCTCTTCATGACCAACCTGTTAAATAAACCTCACGTCTCTGCTAACAACCCCCCCCCCCCCCCCCCCCCCGCCCCAAGGAGCTTTACCCCCAAAGACGGTCTCCTTATACCCCCCGATGGGAATAAATCGGCATGAAGCTTCCTACCATCACAGGAGGGCCAAAAAATCTCTGTTTTCTTAATGTTCACCTCAAGACCCAAACCTGGACCATTTACCCGAATAATACTCAACACTCTAGCCACCTCCTCTGAATCCCCAATGACAGTTTCATCATCTAGATACCAAGCATGAAGAATGAGCTTGCAATTGTCTCTAATCTTGTACACAAACGGATGCAAAATGAGGGCAAAAAAAGAGGGCCCAAAGGGTTGCCTTGCTGTACCCCAGTGGACCATATATGTTGGTCTCCAATGTAAAGTCTCGTTGCTTCTCCGTATAAGAAATTCACCCACAAAGAAATAGAATGACACATCCTCCTAGCCTCGTGGAGCAACACTAATCTATCAACTAGGTTAAAGGCGTTCGAAAAATCCACTGTAAGCATTGCAAGAGATCCATCAATCTGGTGTTCACTCAACACCTTATAATATTAAGATTAAAAGAAAAAAAAATGTGATAATTCCATATTAGCCCAAATGGATGTAGTTGTTTCACCAAGTGAAAATTCAATTATTTGTCATTACATACCTTAATAGAAATATATTACAAAAGGAAATCTTACTTAAGGTATTATTGATTTATTTCTTTTAGTGGTGGGTCACCTCAAGATCGAAGTTTGTGATATTCAAATTTATGCCAACTCTAATTTGGAGTAGTTTATATCATATCACCACGATTATACCGTCTTGATGGTGGGTTTTAAATGGGTAATATACTTTTGAGTTTTGAGTGAAACAAACGAAATTGAGATCTTTCCATTTTAAAGACTTTGAATTTAAATTCAATATAAATGATATTACTAAATATAAGTAGATAAGAAATAGAATTTTTTTTGCTCAATTCGATGCGTTTTTATTAATTTATTTCTAAAAAATCGACAATATAAAAAACAAATATGATTGTATAACGTACGTCCAAGACACATTCATGTGGTATCTCAAGAGAACACCTTGTATCGACGTTGAGCCACTGACTAGGTGGGCAGTGAAATTCTTCAACGTAGGTGTTAGATTCAAATCTCAAACATGCTTCTTTTATCATTGATAGCACAAAATTTATCTTTTTCTTGATAACATTGATATGATATGAAACGTGACCATCAAAATACACGAGACCAATATTTAAGAAAAAACCTTGACTACTTTACATTGATCTTTACTCGTATTTAAGAAAAAACTTTAGACTACTTTACATTGATATATGATAGTTACAAATTTATCACAATTTGTTTAAGTACATTGGCTTATGATAGTTTGCAAGTTTTTGCGTGAGATACACGAGACAAATATTTCAAATGATTTATGCACTTGTGACGTCCTTTCAGCTATTAATAATTGTGTTGAGATGACAAAAGTCTTGTTTTTTTTATTTAATTTTCAATGTTCACAAATAGTTCAACATAGTTGCTGAGATGAATCTATTTCAACATATCGACATACTATTAGAATTGCAATTTCTTTTTCCTTTTAACCTTATAAGGCAATTACACCAAATGTTTGACCGCGTGAATATGAAAGGGTTTCACAAGAATAAACCAGTTTTACAAAATGTCAAGTTCTTGTCGAGGCGACATGGCATTAGGAGCTAATCATTCAAAAGTTCCACTATGCCAAAAGCAATAAAGTCAACAGTTATAATAAGCCTTATAGCACCCAAAGCCCTTCTTGCGATCTTCTTTCAAAACACATGTGGACTTCATTTGCAAGCCAACTCAACATGTCTTTCACCAAATGAAAGGCTTGCAAAGTATGAATGAGACCCATCATCGATCTTTATATAATACTATGTAATATGTATAATACTATATCCTTATTTATATTAATATTATCTTTATATAATACTATGTATATACTATATCCTTATTTATATTAATATTATAATTATTAAATTTCATTTTTATTGTTTTAAGCACAATATGTTCGATCACCGAATTTTATATTCAACATTATTCTTTTTTATTTTCAAATTAACCGTCAAGCTCATTATTATTCGATGAGTATTTCTTTTATAATTGTTTGTATTTAGATTATACATGGTCATTATTCATATTATTTTGTTATTGAATTAGTATTTAAGTAAATATTTTATTAAAAAAATACTTATTGATGTGGCATTGGAGATCACACTTGAAAAAATGTTGATACTATACTTATGTAGAGATAATTGCAACATCTGATCTGACAAATTTGAAATACTAGTTGTGTTGCGATGATGTTGATGGACTTATCTTGTTAAAATTAGCAAGAAGTAAGCGTTTGAACGCAAAACAAATGAATTTATTTGTAACATCTATGTTCTTCGAAGAAAAATAAATCTAGATGGTCATCAAATGTTTATATTTCTAAAAATATTAACTTTCAATATTTAGGAAAAAATGAACATAAAAATCTTATTATTTTGAAAATTTTAATGATTAAGTCCAAAAAAATTGAATAGAAAAACCATAAAAACCTACAAATTCCTTCATTTAAGCTCCTTTTGATTTCATATCTTTTCATTTCCTCCTGCCCATTTCATATCCATGTTCAAAAGCTAATGACATATAATCGATATTGTTTTTTAAAATAATGAGAATTTTTGTTGAGGTTTCCTCAAACTTTATATATAATATATAAAAATATTTTTATGTATATATATATATATATATATATATATATATATATATATATATATATATATATATATATATGTATTTTTACATATTTATTTATTATTAAATTTTTATATATAGATGTTTACGTATTTTTATGTATTTTAAATGTATAAATATACTTTTTTTTTACATATTTATATGTATTTTTTCAATATTTTACTTATCTTTTATGTTTATTTTTTATGTATTACGTATTTATATGCACTATTACGTATTTATGTATTTTTTTAGTTGTTTTGTATACATGTTTATGTATTTTAAATGTATAAAGGTACTTTTAGGTACTTATGTGTACATTTTAAGTATTTATACTTATTTTTTTCGTGTATTTTTATGTATTTTAAATGTATAAAGGTATTTTTAGGTACTTATGTGTACATGTTAAGTATTTATACTTAATTTTTTCCTGTATTTTTATGTATTTTTTTATGTATTTATGTATTTTTACTTCAAGCGACCTTCACCATTTAATCCAATTCCTATTGTTTTTTCGAGTATGTTTCGATGGTTTTCCTCCATATCAATATATTTTAAGCCTTTGTCATTCTCTTATCTTGAAATTAAACAACACATTAACACAACAAAATAATAAATTATACACATATGAAAACTTGGGTTTCCCTCGAGGCCTAATGATACTCGTGAAATTGTCAATTTCATCTGGGACATAAGGTGCATCGAGCATCTTGCTTTCGAATAGTGCATTCATGAAAGATTTTTGCATCGTAGAAAACTTAAAACAACGAGAAAGCAAGAATCAAATATAACAAATTTTTCTTCATTTAAAAGGTATAATAGTTAGCTTACATTCAAACTTGAAGTAATATATATATATATATATATATATATATATATATATATATATATATATATATATATATATATATATATATATATATATAAACAAATGCTTAACACATACATATAAATATATAAAACATACGTTTATACATTTAAAATACATATATATATATATATATATATATATATATATATATATATATATATATATATATATATATATATATATATATATATATATATATATATATATATATAACATTTATACGTTATATATAATTTTTGAAGAAATCTGAAGAATAATCTAATTATTTTGAAAAAATTAACGCTATAAAGGTTTTTGTACTATATATATATATATATATATATATATATATATATATATATATATATATATATATATATATATATATATATATATCATCTAATTATTTTGAAAAAATTAACGCTATAAAGGTTTTTGTACAATGACATCTCGTTGCAAAATTCCAATATATATATAATCTATAAAAAATGAAATAAATACATAAAGTGATGACATATAATCGCTATAACTAATTTTAATGAAAGTGTTTATCATATATAGCAAAGACACGCCTTGCATTCTACTATGGTTGACTTTTTTTCTTGCCTAAAACAACTATCTTCTTTTCACCAACCGTTATGAATCTCTTTGAATGTTCTTTCTCTCTTGTTTATTCTTATAGTTTTTCCTTCTTATGCTTATGGGTGAGACTCTTTTTCTTCTTAAGTTGTTTGTAAGTCTAGTTCGTAGTTCATGGGTGAGGTTACCTGCAATAGGTGGGCAATTCCTATCGATAGAGCTAAAACACCTTCAAGAGATATAGCTCTAGCTCTTGATAGAACGGACAAGATGAATGAAGGGTTTTCTATTTACTATAATATAAGGAAGCTTGTTTTTAGAATTTCTTGCTTGAAGAAATTGAATCTTAGGCATTGAATGCGAGCTCTAATAAAGTTTGATTCTTCTTTAGGGACTACAACGACCTGGTTAAAACCAATTTTTTTTTTCTTTTTTTGCAAAAACTTAAAAGAAAAAAAATGAAAAAAATAGAAAGAAACCAAATATTTATATTCTAATAGAAAAAAAAAACATTCAAATGTAATACAAAACCAACTAAAAGTATACAACAACAATAGTAAGAAACCTATGGATCTCATTCAAATGGGGTACACGATGAGAGATCTTGGCAACATGAAACAACCACTATTAGTGGCGACTCCAAACATCTGTTTTTAGTGTCGCCGTTAATAGTGGTTGTCGTTGTAAATGGCATCGCCACTATACATACATCAGTGATCTGTGTGACACCTCATCTAGTGACCTTAATCGTTTATATGTGAGATTAGTCCAACAGTTGGCATCTGGTTCATACAATATCATTATCGACAATGCTATTAGCGGTGACAATTATCGCAGCTAATTGTCTACCATCGTTGATAATGCTCTAACGTAGCCGCTAAAAGTCATCAAAGATTAATCCATTTTCTTTAATTCATTCACGTATTTGCAACCATTTCTCTCTAATCTTCTCTTAGACGATTTATAACAATTTCGACGATTTTATTTGACTCTCACCGAAAAAACCACTTGCGCCACCAACATCCACCTCCACTACCAGCAACGACTAAAATAATCACCCGTGACAGAATGTATGTGTGTATAATGTATGTATACATGTGTACAATATATGTGTCATCGCTAAGTTTAATGCGATAGAGGTGTTTATGTTTTGTATATATCAAAACAGAAAATTATGTATGTATATGTGTATTTGTATGCATTATGGAATATATGTGTATAATGTATGTATATATGTGTTTATAATGTATCCATATGCAAATTTGAATTTATATGTATTTAAACATGAATGTATGTATATGTATATATGCAAACTCGTATATATTTATGTGAAATAGTCATAGCCTTAAGAATTTGTTAATTTGATTGGAACATGACTTAAATTTAAATGGCTTAATTATTAAGTACTTAATTGTAAAGGACTATATTTTAAAATACTTAATTGATAATGGTTTGATGATTTGTTAATATTTTCTATTTATACTAATTAAAATTATGTTTTTTTTTTTTGTAACTTAATCGTTTAGGAGTTTATGCATTTGTTAACAATGACCTTCATTTGTTTTGTGACATAATTAGACAAGCCCTAAAAAGTAAATAATGTGTGTGACATAATTAGACAAGCCCTAAAAAGTTAATAATGTGTAAAGTATAATGTTATAATGAAAAAAAGTAGGATGCTATAATCCACACTCTATTTAAGATACAAGACTATAATAGAAAACAAAAGCATAATATGATTGTTTAAAATACAATGTTATAATATTTAAAAAAAATTAAAATGCTATAAATAACAAAAATATGAAAAAGTACAATGATATAAAGAAAAAAAATTGGATGCCATGATTGAAAAACTAAAAAAAATGGATGCCATATATAACAAAATTATAGAAAAGTAAGATGGTACAAATAAGAAAATTATGTTGCAATTCTATTCATTTACATGTCTTCATTTTAATCATCATGAGCTTAGAAATACCCAATTGATTTTGGGTTGTCTCCGTTTTCGGATTGCCATTTGAATTCTTAATCTTATTTAGAATGTGAACATGTATTACAAGATTCTTTGTTTAAGAAAGTATACATGTGTTTACATATTAAAATGGCAATTCCAGCATTAAGATATTTACTTTATATCTACAAACGGATCTTAAGGCTTATACAATTTGTTAGGATAACATGGATTAAAAACCCTCTAGGCTAAGCTATATAAACATCCTCAAGTATGTGTCTATTAAGAAAAGTTGTTTTTTTTTTTTTTTAAATTTGTTTCTTATATCTCATAATCAGAATATATAATTATGGTAGATAATCACCTTGTAGATCTAAGCATAGCTACCTAAGAAAATGTTTGATCATAGTCATTGAAATGAGTGTGAGAAAATCTTTTTATAACAAGTTTTTCTAAATGTGTATAGATCTTCATGTATGTATTCTTTCTAAAAAAAATTAGACTGTTTCTAGTCTTGCTATAGAAAGAAGATTAATCAAGCTAATACTTGATTACTATACATGGTGTGACACTTGTGTTGTATTAAATAAATTATGATTTGTAATATTGTAGTAGTGTAAAATATGCAGGTGTATGTGCATGATAAAGATTAAGTAATAGTAATAAAAGTATTTAGGTCAAAACGGGTATTTTGGTCATTTTGAGTAATTCATGGATTTTGAGTAAAAAGTATAATGTTGTAAAAGAGAAGTATTACAACTTATATAGGTTGTATATGATGAATAAGTTGTGAGAAAAAAGGGGCTCAATTATTTAAGATGTATGGCATTTGAGACAAGGGTAAAACAGGAAGAAAAATCCTTACGAATGGGAAAATTGTAGTTACTGCGACACGGTAAGAATTGCACCATGGTGTGGTGTTAGAGGCATTAAAATGGATTGACGTAAAATGAATAGTGACATCAACGTACTTTGAACCATGATAGTGTAGAGAAAACTAAACCCTGACGTGGTTGAAAGTAGATTGATATGTTCTTTTGCAACGAATCTTTTTTAGTGACAGAGAAAAGTGTCACAAATAATGAAGAAACAATGATGTGATAAGTAGATGACGTAGCCTTATACGACACGACACGATAACATTATTACCACTGTGCAATGATACCGATGAGTTAAAAATCTGATAAAAGAAATGAGAGTCCTTTGTGACCCTCATTTCACACACCCTCATTTCGAAATAGAAGAGTACAAGAGAAGGGCGATTTCAAATAGATTTTTGGGGTTTTGTAACCCTAATCAAACCAAGTGATTTATGAAGTGAAATTTTGATGTATAACAGTAAATAAAAGTGTTAGTTACATGAATCTAAGCGCATAGAGTGACAACAACAACTAATTTCTTAAATTGAGAATGAGTTGTCATGAGCCCTAGAAATTAAAGTTAATGGTTTTTATAAATTGAGTTCAAGTTATGTCTAATGGAAATATAAAGATGATTAATTCCTGCAATATGAGTAAATTCTCTCTAATAAATGATAATTTTTTGCCATTTCTTATATTCTCATTCAATTTATCAAATGTTATTTTATAGTTATTTTGAATTAATTTTTTCCACATGTCATTTTAATAGATTTTCCATTTTATTAAATTCGATTTTAATTTAATAATTTCAATAAATATAGTAATAAATTGATATCAATTTTATTAATAATCTTACGTTTTAACTTTAAAATTCCCAAAATATAAAGCTCATTAGTTTATTTATTTATTTAAATTTAAAAAGATAAAAAAAACATTTCTATTATAATAATTTATTATTTTTCTTATTTTTTTCTTTTAAATTCAAAGTTCTCAAATATTTTAACATTTATATTTAACTTCTTTTAAAAAATTAACTCATGTAATATATAGGTCTCACATCCAGTTTAGTAATAGGAGTAGTGTTATGAACATGAACTTATACTAAATAAAGAAATTAGAATATATTATATGAGAAAGAGAATGATGTGGTATGAAAGATAATGTCTTAATTTAATTAAATTGTTTAAATAAAGAATTATTGATATTATTACATAATTTTTTTGCTTCGATTAATGGGCATATATATATATATATATATATATATATATATATATATATATATATATATATATATATATATATATATCAAGTCATAAACATATAGGTCAATACATATCGATAGAAGGTAAACAGGCAACAAGTTGCGCTGCTAGTCCTTTCTGGATGACAAAACTAATTCTTTTGAAAACAACATATGTGGATCTAGGAGATATGACATTAGAATGCATGACCCGTTGGAATCTGTTGAGGAGCTCCACCGCCTATGGTGCGAGAAAACCAAATATATCAAATGTAAAAGGTACTAACACATGTTGATATTCTATACATGCATTCTCGTGTTTAACCACTTTGCACGCAGCGACTTTCAAAGTGGCATGCCCTGCTGTGAAAACCGCATTCCTCAAACCGACGAGAAGAGAGACCCCAGTAAGATCCACACACACATGTTTCCCTCCTACCCATCCAATGACTTATAAAGAGTATAAGTCTATTAAGTTAAAATCATAGTAAGAGAAGGATGATTATATTGCTAAAGTCATATATGAGTATTATGACAAGTTTCAAATAAGATGAAAGCCTCCTAATGAGTTAAAGGTTCGCAAAAAATTTGTAGAATATTAAGTTGAAAATGATGAATATGATGATATGATAACGATATGTTATGATGTTATTATGTTAGAATTAAATTACTCATTTAGTTTGTGCTCATTTGTGAATATGATTTGGGAAAGCAGGAAAGGTAAACAAAAGCAAGGGAAAGGTAACTACGGAAAAGTATGAGTTAGTTTATTTATAACTATCATCTTTTGTATAAAACTTTATGACTCCATATAGATACTGGGTGCACTTTTAGTATGTATTTCTATGTATTTAGTTTTTTTTTTTAAATAATTAACTGAATTCGGTGTTTTGGTGTATAATATTTTGAAATCTCTGGATGTAGTTTGTTAGTTAAAATTAGAGAAAAAATATGCTTGTTACAAGCTCGTATCAAAGATAGTCCAAGTGAACTAGATTCTTAAGTATGGATTCTAGACTTGAACTGTATTAGAAAAAAAATGGAAATAGCCTAGAGAGGCAGTGGAGTGAAGTATGAGAATGATTAACAGAGTAAATTTTAAGTAGAGATAATTACATAATTGAGGTATATCATGATGGAGATAGATTAATTAATTTTTTATTTTGAAGATGGTGAATACCATAAATACATGAGGTGGTGGTCAACTACAAGTCATGCAGGGATTGGGTGAAACTAGAGCAGGAAAAGGTACTAGTATCGGAAAGAAAGTTAGATGCACTTATAAGGAGTTTATTGATTGTAAAGCTATTGAATTTTTGGGAACTACAGATCATGCTTTAGTTATGACTTGGCTAACTCATATAGAGAAAATGTTTCGAACCAGTAAATGTCTAGAAGGGGATAACGTTGATTTTGTGGGATATGGTTTGTAGTAGACTTTGTGAAAATATGGCATGAACGTTAACTTGGGAACAATTTAAAGTTAAATTCATTAAGTAATATTATTCCAATTTAGCTATAAAACAAATGTAAGTGGAGTTTATGCATCTACAACAGGGAACAAAATCAGTTCAAGCGTATATGATGGAGTTTAATGATAAAACAAGGTCCACACATCATCAAGTTGATACCAAAGACAGGAGAAAGAGAAGGGAGTTCAGAGAGGTGAAGGTGAATCTAAAGAAAATTGGAAGGAAATCCTGGAGGGAGTAATAAGAAAAATTTTAAATTGCAGTCCCACGTAGAGTCACAAAAAGGAAATGAAAAATGGTGTGAAAAGTGTCGCAAAACGCATTTTGGAAATTATGATACCTCTGCTACACGCTTTAAATGTTACAAGTGTGGAAAATCTGGTCATATGGTTAAATATTATCCTAAGAGCAGTGTTACTTGTTCTAAATGTAAAGATAAAGGACATATTCTTCCGAATTATCCTCGCGTTTCAAAAGTGAAAATTGTTGACCAAGGCACTAGATTGCGGACCAGATAGGGAAACGTTTGTGTGGAACAAAGGAGCGAAGGAGGAAGTATAAGAGGTTGTGCTTTTCAAACGACTACTGAGGAAGCAAGGCAAAAGCTGGATGTCGTGTCATGTACATTCATTCTGAATTCTATACATGTACATGTAATGTTTGATTCTGGAGAAACTTTTTCATTTGTGTCGACCTCAATTATTCCAAAATTAACCACTACACTAACTTCATTAAATGAGAACATTGTAATAGAAATGAAAATGGGAACAAAGTTATTTTAAAAGTGCATTATAAAGAGTGTTGTTTGGAGACTTACGAGACTATTTTCCCTATAAATCTAAAATTGATCACTACCAAAGCATTTAATTTGGTTGTGGGAATGGATTGGTTATCAACCAAAAAGGGGAATTTATTTGTAATCAAAATAATTTAATGATTAAAGCTCTGGATGGTTCACAAATTACGATACATGGCAAAAAAAAATGACAAAATCCTCGTGGTGTCAAAGGAAAAAACTCGAAACAATGTTAGTAAAGGAGGAATGTTGTTTGTTGCATGTGTGATACAATCAAAGTTAGAGAAAAGAGACGTATCTGAGGTAAAGATAGTCAAAGACTATCCAAATATATTTTCGGATGAGTTACCAGGACTACTGTGATATCGACAAACAGACTTTGTAATTGATTTAACACCTAGATAAAATCCTATAGCTCGTACTCCATATCGATTAGGCCCATCAAAAGTAGGAGACTTAAAGATAAAATTGCAAGAGTTATTAGATTGTGGGTTTATAAGATCCAATTCATATCATCGGGGTGCCCCCATTTTCTTTGTAAAGAAGAAAGATTGATCAATGCATATGTGTATCGATTACCAAGAATTGAATAATATCACAATAAAGAATAGGCATCCCTTACCAAGAATAGATTATTTGTTTGATCAATTTTAAGGGGGTGACTTTCTTTTCAAAAAATGTTATAGGATTGGGACACCATCAGTTAAAGTAGTGAGAAAATGATTTATCAAAGTCAACAATTGGTACCCACTATGGCCATTATGAGTTTTTAGTAATGTCATTTGGATTGACGAATGCATCCATAGTTTTTATGGATATGATAAATAGAGTGTGTCGTCCATTTCTAGAAAAGCTTTCCATTGTGTTTATAGATGATATTCTCATTAATTCAAAGAGTCGGTAAGAATACAAGATTCACTTACAAAAGATTTTGGGACTTCTTTAAAAAGAAAAATTGTACGCAAAAATTTCAAAATGTGAATTTTGGTTGAAAGAAGTTCAATTTCTATGGAATGTTATCAGCGAGGAAGGTGTTAAAGTAGACCCCACAAAAATCGAAGCTATGATGAATTGGGAACTTTCAAAAAACCCAATAGAGATATGTCGTTTTTTGGGAGTGGTGGGGTACTACCGTCGATTTATTGGAGGATTCTCAAGTATACCGACTTCAGTGACAAAGCTAACACGAAAAACTGAGATATTCGTTTCAATAGAATTGCAACAACAAGCATTTTTGTTTCTAAAAAGGGTATCGTGCAAATCCCCGCTATTATCTCTAAAATAAGGTGGAGAAGATTTTGTTGTTCATATTGACTCTTCGCATGTTAGTTAGGATTTGTTTTAATGTAGAGAGGTCAACTAATTGCCTACGCTTCAACGCAATTGAAACCCGTTGAACAAGTTTATCATGTACATGATTTGGACTTGGTAGTTGTAGTATTTATGTTAAAAATATGGTGGTGTTATCTTTATGATGTAAAGTTTCAAATATTTGTCGACCATAAGATTTTAAAATACATGTTTGATAAAAACGAACTAAAGATGAGACAATGAAGGTGGATGGAATTACTAAAGGTTTAATAATGTGAAATATTGTGTCATCTCTAGAAAGCTAATATGGCAGTAAATGCTTTTACTCGAAAAGAGCTGCTTATACTCGAAAAGAGCCAACAATTCAGGTAAAATTTATTCGAATGGGAGTTACTAGTAAGTTACCCGACTTGATCCGAGAAGCACAAGTTAAAGCTGAGAAATCTGAAGAAATGAAAAATGAGGGGATAAAAGGATATATTTCCTTTCTAGAAAGTAATACCAGAGGTTTGAGAAATTTAATGGGAATAATTTAGGTTCCTAAATTTGGTGATGTACGAAAAATTCTATTGGATGATGCACACTGTACTCAGAACTCGGTCCATGTTTGACATGTTTACAAGTGAAGTTAAACCATCTGAAGCCTTACGGTGAAGCACAACCATTACCAATACCACAAAGAAAATCGAGTGATCTTACTATGGATTTCATTACGAAGTTTCCCCGAACTTCACACGGATAAGAATCCATTTGGTTTGTAGTTGATCGATTAACTAAATCAACCTAGTTTATACCAATAAGAGAAAGTTATACTACCGAGAAATGAGAAAAGAACATATATCGATGTGTTAGCCGCATGATGTGCCCATCTCTATTATTTCAGATAGAGATAGTAGGTTTACATCATAATTTTGGGAAATCTTTCAGGAGAAAGTATGTTCAAAAATATCGATAAGTATCGCTTACCATCCATAGATGGATGGGCAGAGTTTAAATATAATAAAAGATTTTGGAGGTAGTTGGGATGATCATCTACCTTTTGGTAGAATTTAAATATAATAAAAGCTATCATTCGAGTATTCAAATGGCACCGTAGGAGGCTCTCTATGGAGCCTCATGTAGAACTCCCACTTTTTGGACTAAAGCTAGAAAGAAACCACTCGACAAACTTGATATTGTGCAAGAAATAAAAAGAAAGATTAAAGAGATTCGAGAAAACATGAGAATTTCTTAAGTCCTCAAAAAACAATATATTGATACATGAAAAAAACCAATAAAAGTTTCGAGTTGGGGATATGGTGATGTTAAACGTATCCCTATGGAAAGGTGTATTTCATTTTGGGAAAAGAGAAAAATTGAGTCCTTGTTTTATTGTACGTTTTGAAATTACACAAAGTGTTAGAAATTTTTCATATCGTCTCAAACTACTAAGCGAATCTTAAGGTATTCATAATGTATTTCATGTATCATGTTTGAGAAAAACATTATTCAACAAATCTCAAGAAGTACCATTGATTAAAATAGAGGTGGATGAAAAATTGAGGTATCAAGAACAATTGGAATAAATTTTAGATTGAAAGGCTACGAAGCTATGAAATAAAAAGATAAGACTTGTTTAAGTCAAATGGATGTATTACAAGGGAGTTGATGCTACATGGGAACTCGAAGATGAATTTAAAGTTAAATACCCACATTTGTTCTAACTAGATTTCGGGGATGAAATCTTTTAGGAGGGGAAGAACTTGTGACACTTGTGTTGTATTAACTAAATTGTGATTAATAATATTGTGGTGGTGTAAAATATGCAGGTGTATGTGATACGGATTAAGTAATAGTAATAAAAGTGTTTAGGCTAACAAGGGTATTTTGGTCATTTTGAGTAATTCATGGATTTTGAGTAACAAGTATAATGTTGTAAAAGAGAAGTATTACAAATTAAATTGGTGTTATAAGATTCATAAGTTATGAGGAAAAAAGCGGGTGAAAGAGTTAAGAAGTAGGATATTTGAGACAATGGTAATACATGAAGAAAAATCCTTAAGAATGGGAAAACTGCAATTGTCGCGATGCGGTTTTGGAGGTGTTATAATGGAGTGACATAAAACGAATAGTGACATCAACCTACTTTGAACCATCATGGTGCGTAGAAAACTAAACGGAGACACGGTTCTGGAGGCGTTAAAATGGACTGACATAAAAAATAATAATGAAGGCAACGTACTTTGAACCACCACGACACGTATAAAAATAAATTGTTACACGGTTGAAAGTTCTTTTGCGATGAATCTCCATAGTGATAGGAAAATTTGTCACAAATAATGGAGAATAAATCATTTTCCATTGAACATAAGTAATAAAATATGGTTTCACAACCACATCATAAAATCAGAGTATCAAAACATAGTATCTCTCAAAACCTGTCAACCACTGGATGAAGTTTACAATCAAGCCTTCGCCTTTTCCAAGCCTCTGAAGTACTTCAAAATTTTAAATACATAACTGTAAGCCAAAGCTTAGTGAGTTTCTCCAAATTACCACACACTATAATATACATACAATGCGTGCATACATGAGCCTTCAATCTCGCTGGACTGTATCGCAAGGCCTACAGTACACCTAGACCACTCTTCCGATCCCACAACATATAGACGGACCACTCTCCTAAGCCTACAACATGAGGTTGGACCACTTTCCTTAGGCCTACAATATCAACTGAACCCTTGGTATCTTTTCCTGTAACATGGAGCAGGATATCCTCAACCCAACCACAATATACAAACATATATAGCAAACAAACAATCCATCAAGAACACCAACACGTGCAACTGTCTACACTAGTCTACATATCTAACAACCCAATACTGCATATCAGGTATCATACAGTACACTACGCCACAACTGATGGATCTCCAATGAATGCATAACTATAAGTAATCAGAGGTGAGATAAAAATTCAAACATGTGATCCCACTCTAGAGCTACAACCAAACAAGGAACATGCAAGAAATCCTAGATCAAGAGTTATCAAGTTGTCCTACATAACTGCATACAACGCTAGATCATTACACTAGACGATTATCAACCTACTGGTACTCTACTAGCATACCACTAATCTTATATCCTAGAATACAAGGATATACATTGTAACACATAGTATGTTATGGAAACCTAAGTCGAAGACCCAAAGAAGCACAACAACACCCTCGCTCCCTACACCGATCACTCCTGTGAACCGACTAGCACTATATAAAGATAAATCATTAATCAATAACCAAGTCCTTCATATTTGACCCAATGTCAAAATATTTAAAAGCCAACATTAGGTCAAAAAGTGCATCGTGTGCTTAAGAAGGGCTCAATGCTTTGAAGACAAAATAATCAAGCTTAAGGATTAAAATAGGCGTGTCTGAGAAATGTCAGAAAGTGTCACACGCTTTGGCTTAATCCAAAGGGTAAAATGACTTAATTTGTTAATTAGATTCCCTATCTTCCATATCTAAGCTCTCATGAGGTCTAAATGAGAAAAGCTTCCAGCTTTATCAATGAAGACCAACCAAAACTCACTAGATCAAGCTTAAGAAGTCCAAAATGAGATAAATACTTCATAAAACATGCATGGATCCAAAGACGGAACAAACAGAACTACTGCAAACTCATCCGCCAAATACTTTCTCAACTGAGAAACTTATAAAGTGATATAACTTTAACTCAACTCCTTAGGTAGATCTAACTAGTGGGAAACCTTTCCCACCCGAGATATCACTCTAAAGGGTCCAATAAACTAAGGGCTCAGCTTGCCTCGCTTCCTGAATCGGATAACACCCTTTCATACTGATAAGCTCTAAAGCACAAAATCCCCAACTTAAACTCTAGACTAGACCTGTGTCAATTTTCATACCTCTAACGTTGAATTTACATGGTATGCAGACTCCCGCCCACCTACTGAATCAACTATGTGGTCTTGAGCACTACTTTAGTGTAACACCATGGTTTCCAGGTATTTTCACTTTTAACTCGATTGTGTGAATTTTGGCATTTTAGTCCAAATGCTGATGTTTGGAATATAACTCTCGACATTCAAATGCCATGTGTTCTATGATGGAAGCCAGACGTTACCATACAGAGACCAAACCCTAATTTTGTAGGGTTTGCACCTTATTTAAAGAATATTATGACCTCAAAACCCTTCACCACTCGAGCCTCCATCCTCATTTTGAAAACCCTAAATGTGTATGAGAGTATGACGCCTTGTGCATGTTTTTGGTATCATTTTAGTGTTCCTAATAGAGAAGGAAGATCATTGAAGTGTTGGTGTTGCTCTCAAGCTTGTAGATCTGGACTCTTGACATGTTGGAGCATCATTTTGTGGTATAAAGTTTTAAACTTGATCATCATATCTCTAGATCTTGTTTATGTTACAAGTGTATGATTATTATCCCCTTATTCTTGGTCTTTTTGGGTAGGAGATACCTTAGAATAAAGGAGTGGTCCTTTTGGATGTTTTAGGGTAGATTAGGTGATAAAAATGTGGTCTAGGACCTTCCTTTCCTTCTATGCAAGTTTGGAAGTGTCTTAATGGATTAAGGAGTTGGAATTTTAGATTTTGGGCTAATTGTAACCATGTATAGCCATAATGTTTGCAACTTTATGGCTTTAGATGTTCCATTATGTTTGGATCTCGAGTTTGGACTTGATAGCTTTAGCTATTAATTCATTGGTTTGGAATTTAGAGAACAACGAGTAAACACCAGGCACTTGCAAGTGAATACCCAACGTTCGGATGCTAAGTGTCATAGGGGGGAATGCTACGTGTTCTATGCAGAAGCCCAATGGGTCCATTTTGGGCCTTAGGCCATTAGGGGTTTTTAGGCTTTAGACTATCAAGTTGGGCATCCTTGGATTTTAGGCTCGTGATGGGTTCGGGCCTAATTTGGAAGGTTGGGATATATATATATATATATATATATATATATATATATATATATATATATATATATATATATATATATATATATATATATATATAGGGCTTTAGGATTTTAGCCTTTGTATAGTTGAGTTAGGCCTTGATTTTGGATCAAGTTAGATAAGGGGTAAATTGGACTTTTACACTAGATTAGACTCTTAGATATAAGTCAGAATCTAATTATTAATTAGATGTGTTTATGATGATAGTGCGGGGATCTGTCGGACCAGCTGACAGAGACTTATCTGGGTGATTCAGCAGTTAAAGGTGAGTTTCCTCACTGTGTTTATCGGGTTGAAGGAACCAATTTTGACCCATGGTTTATTATGTTAGGATGCTAGATGCCAATATGAATCTTGCATGTGTTATGTGATGGTATGCTTACCGGGCAAGGCCGTATGTCGGGTCGGGCTCAATGACTATATTGTATGCTATTGTGTTTATGATTATCGCGTGTTTTTGTATGATTATATGTTTATATGCATACCGGGCAGGGCTTGATGCTAGGTGGGGCCTGATGACTGACAAATTTATATACCGAGAGGGGCTCGATGTCGGGCGGATCCTGATGCCGAGCGAGGCCCATTCTAGGGTGGGGGCCCAGTATGTGATTATTATGTAAGGTATGTGGTATTTTGAGGAACCCACTAAGCTTTGTGCCTACTATTTTCGGTTTATGTTTCATGTACTTCAGGTTCGAAAGGGAGGAGCTCAGGATGGTAGGAGAGCATATACCACATTATTCCGCATTTTGTGATTTACTCTGATATTTTATGATGTATTGATATTCTTTTTACGCATGCAAGTTAGGAATAAGGATCTGCTCAGGATTTGCATGATAGAATGCTAGGAGATATGCCTTTATATGCCTTTTGTATGAGCTTGTAGACTTTCATGCTGGTACTAATTATTAGTGATAGGATGATCCGATTAGGTTATGCATGGTTCTAATTACTAGATGCTTAAATGACGCTTGCTTTGTGCTTTTTAGGAGTTCCAACTAATGTCAACTAACAAGTTAGTGAATATGTTAAGTTACATATTATTGAGACTAAATAATTTCAGAAGGTTAGGTTTTAACTCTATTGTGCAGCTCTTGTTTGAGTCCAACCGTTGTAGACTGAGACCTCTCATTCGAATAATTATCTAGTATCAGTGGTATGTAATTGTGTTTGTGAGATAGTTAGAGGGAATTCCTTTTGCAACTAATGGAAGAGAGTGGTGTGGTGGTTACCCTAGGAAAATCTAGGAAGATATTTAGTGTTGGGAGCCTTATCTTGATGAGGATTAATTGTTCAGATAACGAGTAACTTGGAGGATTCAAGGCAATCCTTAATGAAAGTATGGATAGATGTGGAAGGTAGTATGGACCCGTACTACTGGAAGCAGAGGATCCATACTCGAGTCAAGGAGAGCTGCAATGAAACCAGGAAGCATGTAGCATATGTGATTCCTCGATATATATTTTGATGTGTATTTTAATGGTTTATATGGTCTATTTTCAGTATGGTGGCTCTTCAAGATAGACTAGTTTGTAGTTCTAGTGCTGGTGAGGGCTCGTGCTCAGGTTCTGAAACCGAGCAGTTGGATGATCATACGTGAGAGTTTATTACGTCTAAAATTACATGTCTCATTCTTGAGCAGACTCCTATGATCTTTGGTACAATCAAAGAGGGTATCATGGAGGTGTTGGAGAAGCATTTGGGTTCTTTATGTTCTGAGATGGTGATCTTGATATGGTCGTGTTCATTAACATTCAGGGATTTCTAGGCATGCAGGCTCCGGATTACAATGGGGAGAAGGATTCGATAGCAATCAAGCAATGGTTAGCGAATGTCGTTAACGCTTTTCGCACCAGCAGTTTCCCCTAGGGGAAAAGGTCAGACTTTCTTCTTATCTTCTGAATAACATGGCATGAGACTGGGGGTAAGAGGTAGCACATGCCTTGGGAGGCGAGGGGATAAATTCCATGACATGGGATGATTTTGTGACCGGGACTGAGTTTTCTCCAGTTACTAAGGTGTAGCAGTTGGGGCGAGAGTTTCAGGATCTCCGCCAGACTACCGAGACAGTTATTGATATCATCGCGATGTTCTGGAAGAGAGCGTTATTGGTTCTGTAATATGTGTCAAACGAGGAGATAAAGAAACTGAGGTACCATGAGATGTTGAGGAGTGACATTCGGCAGTTTGTGAGCCGATCCGGTTGCAAGACACTAGAGGATATGATGTCGAGAGCTAGCGAGAGATTTATATTGAGATGGAGAGGAAGAGGAAGTTGGATCAGGCTCAGGTTTCACGGGGATTGGGAAAGACGCCAAAGGTACATGATTCGAGATCGAGAGGCCAGCAGGGTCGGAGTCGTGGTGGTAAGTGCGGCAAGACACACGACGGTTGGGGAGATACGTTGGGCTGGGGTCTTATAGTGGTGAGAGATGTGCTCTATCTTGTTGCACCTTTTGCAATGCAACTACCAGTAGACTCCATTATGATGGAAGATGCACTTGTTGCATTTTGGGAGGTTTCCAACATATGTTGTTATTGGTGTTGAGGTAGTAGGGTTAGTGGGGGTATGGGTTGCTATAGCTTGTTGCCTTTTGGTAGTTCCTTGAGTTGAGTAGCTCCCTTTCTTTTTCCAGGACTTTTGTTTCTTGGTCTTGGGTTTGTGGTTTAGGGTGTCCTGGTAGGCATTCACTCATTGGTGCTCTTGGTTATTACTACGATTGGAATTTTCGACACCGATTCCATTTTCGTTTGTGTTGTTAGAGTTGAGTTATGCCATGATGGCGTTCACAGCAGCTGTCACTTGGGCTTGGAAAAGTAGCGGATTCTATCCGTAGGATCGGTATTTTGGCCAGTGTGTTGGTTGTCTCCATGGGAAGACATGATTATATTGTATGATGAGAAGCGAGTTCGTGAGTAACTATGGTTATTTGTACTTGTATTTCATTTATATTCTTAGACATACATTTATGTATGCATACATATAAGTCACATGTTTCGTTGTATGATTCTAAATGTTTTGATCTACATTCCTTTAATGTATTTATGGTGATACATATTAGTAGGTATTGGACGATCATTAAGTTTAACAAAAGAGGATATAGATATCAATACAATGAGTTGATTTAGATTACATGGGCTCTTGGAGGGCATACCTCTCTTGATTTGCTAATACTAATTGTAACGAAATACATAATAAACCTAGGACATAGTGCGAGTAGTGTAATGACACTCATATGCCGAAATAACACACAAGGTGCTCAGCCATTTCATGAGTGGCGTCTTCTTCCCACTGCTCTGCTAGGGCTACCCTAGCTTCGGCTGCAATGAGTTGTTGCCTTATGGTGGCCACTTCTTCCTCTAGGGAGGGTAGACGGTCGGTAGGGTCGTCCTACTCTACGTGTTGGTTTGGTATTGCTCCCGAAGGTTAAGGCTCGCTAAGGATACCTCCAGTACCTTCATCCTCGTAAGAAGAAGATATGGTAAGAATGGATTGGTGCGTGTGATAAGCTATGGTACAGAGCCTAACCATCGGCAAAAGGTTTTAAAGTTCTTATCAATGTCTGGTTCAAACGCTGAATCATAAAGCTTTAAAGAATAAATATGGTAAGAGAGGGTTGGTGCGTGTGATAAACTATTGTGCATGGTCTAACCATCGGCACAGATTTATTTAGAAGATTTATGGAATAGAAAAAGAATGTTTCAATCATTCTGAGGTCAAATCAGCATAAATCATAAACATTGTCAACTCATCAACAAGAAGTGGTTTAATTTATGTATCATAGACTTGAATTGCAGTCTAGAATCAAGGATTCACAATTAAATCTATTAACATGGAATAATGAAAAATAGTAAAATAATAAAGAAAAAACAAATAAACAAATAAACAAATAAACCAAAAGAATTAGTCAAACAAGGAGGTTTTCGAAAATGATAACCATGCAACTTTTTCAAAAAAGTAATAAAGACCCGATCTAGAAAATCTTTCGACTTAAAAGTCCATTAAAAATTTTCCTTTCTCCGAGATATCTACTCCTCAACATTTTGTATAAAAGAGTACACAAATATGATCAAATACATCAAAACAATCACACACATAAAATGCCTTTAAAGATTGATGTGTTGTGGATGGATTCCAAACTTCATATCCACTAGGAGGAGAAGAGGTCTAACACTAAGTCTTTGCAACCAATGAGTTATAAGGTTCCAATACTTGTAACCTTCAAGTTATGAGAGTCACCAAGACAATACTTGAAGGTTCCTTTCATTGCGAACCATGATAAAAGAGATTAAGAGCATTTTCTTGCTGAAGAGGTATTTGGATCTTAGATGGGAATCAAAGTGAAAGTGGTGGCATCAATGGAAATTAGATGGGCCATACTACCAAACTTCACTTCATCCCATTGAGACAAAGATAGACTACGAGAGAAGGGTAAAATAAGTGTCTAGAAAAACAATTTTGGACACAGTTCTTTCTTATCTTGACTCTATTGTAAGAGGCACTGTGCCTTTCAGTAAGATCATCAACATCATGAAGAATGATGTTAGTGCTGAAGAAATGATGCATAGCCAGCTCTAACTAGCTCTACTCAGAAGATTCTGCACCAAAGAATGAATACATTGATCCTTTCCCAAAGGACAAATCAACAATGGTTAGAGTCCTGAGACTTAGAAATTGAGAGAGAAGCAAACACATAGTAACTATTAGTAATAAAATATGTAATGTATACTCTTATAGTAAACTGAAAGCTAGAAAGCTTTTCTAAAACACAAAGATTTTATAATTAAAGAAATAAACTAAAAGAAATTAAGAGCTTGTGTTCAGTAGTTCAAGATAGTAAAGAGTAATGCAAAGAAAGCATAAAGTGGTATTGTCAGGAATAAAAAGATTCAAAGCAAGTAAATGTCATTTTTCTTGAAGGAAGTAAGCATGATTTAGTACTTTGAGTCCATGACTTTTCCTTCACCACTTTCAAAACTGAATTTGTATCCAACATCACACAGTTGGTTGATAGATATGAGAATGTTTTGAATACCATTGACATAGAATACATCCTTCAGTTCAACTGTTTTGCACATTATTGTGCCAATACCTTTCACAGTTCCTTTACTTTTATTTCCAAAAGTGAAAATAGGACTATAGCACCCAGTTTCAAATCGTTTCATCATTCGGGGCCTTGGCCTAATTATTGGTTATCATAAGGATTAGGGCCTTGGGGAAGAAGGGAATTGGCTATTTTCGGATGTGGGTGTACTGTAATAAGTAATCTGAGTGTTCGTTTGTGTTTCGGAGCCCAAGGATATTATTGTAACTTATAAGCTTGGTTCTTTATAAATTTTCAGTTTTTATTCAAGAAGTTTATGGCAAGGGAGAGCTGTCAGAAATGTAGGGCTTCTCGTCACCTTTCCATGGATATAAAGTTTGTTGGAAATGGACCTATGAAGAGGAAGTTATGGTTGTTTGAATTATTGGCAGAAATGGTCCTAGGTGGAAAAGATTTGCAGGATTTGGTCAGATGCATGCATAGCTGGTAGGTGCGTGAGTATGCCCAACGTAATTTGGGGTACGCCATCGTAAGTGTCAGAGTGCCAAACCCTAAATTTTAGGGTTTTCATAATATTTAAACATCCATATAAGCTCAAGGCTCTCTCATTTCTTAGCCTTCACTAACCTTAGAGCCTCATTTCGAACCCTAATTCCTTTGGTGGTGTATTCTTGAGCGTGGAAGTGATTTTGAAAGGTTCTTGGTTTTTTTCAAGGAAGTGAATCTTGGTGATCAATCCTGGTGTGGATTTGGGGTAGTAGATCCAGAACCTTCACTCTTTTGGGAAGCTTTAAGAGGTACAAAGTTCTTATATTGACTCCTTCTTATGCTAGTTTGAGTTTAGGTCAAGATTAGGAGCTTTTATGGTGCATTAAGTTCTTATTATGAGTTTCATCCACTCCAGGAGCTTGGAGTGCTAGATCTTACTCCTTCTGATGTTGTTAGTTCATAAAAATGTTATCTTGATTGTGGATATTGGACCATGCATGAGTTTGAGCCCTTATTGTGAGACTTGATGGTCAAAATCAGATTTTAAGTCCCACTGAGACATACAAATGGGAAAAGTTACCAACTTTACGAGTTAAGGAATTAATTTGAAGGTTTCCTGAAGTTTGGGGGCTAGGTGCTTAGTAGTTTAAGTCAGAAATGAGTTATTGAGTAGGACTCCATTACGCTGTGCGTAATGTGTAGTACCCCCCGCGTACTGGATTTTTCCCCCATCCCAAATCGTTGAGTGTACGCCGAGCGTACGAGGTGTACGTTGAGCATACATGGCCAGCATGCAGTGTGGCGTTTCGAACCTTTTTGGACTTTGGGATTTGGTCGTGGGCTTGGATCGAGTTTTTGGGCTTAGTTCTTTGAAGTGGAGATTTTCATTCAAGGGTTGTATTTATTTATTGGGCCCTTAGTGTGCCCAATAGGCTTGCCATTTTTAGGCCTAGTTAGTTGGACCGTGTATGGACCTAGTGCTTGGGGTATAGTCCTTGTTAATTATTAAAGTATGGTTTGGTTGTTTGATTCAGTTTGTGAAGCCAGTTTGTTACAACTGTAGAAGTGGTGGCATTTATCTATCGATTGACGTGAGTTTCCACACTATCGTATGGGTCAAAGGCACCAATCTCGGCCCATTTGGTTTATGTATTATAGGAAGACCATAGGGTTGCCTTTGGCATTTTCATGAAAGACCAGGAGGTGGCTCCTGGAAAATCTGTATGCAAGACTAGAGTTTGGACTCTAGCACTTAAATAGATAAGTAGTTGTAGATTATATGTTAGTTGTCTTTGTGATGCTTGAATGGAAGACACGGAGGTGGCACTTGGCACTTATCTGTAAGACCTAGGTTTTTGGTCCCTATCTTTTCAAGGAAAGACTGTGATACGTCTTGTGGCATAATGGCAAGACTATGGTTGGCACATAGCACCTCGTATCACATGTTTGATATGTATGACTTGTATGTTATTTTTGGGGAACTCACTAAGATTTGTGCTTAAAGTTGTGGTTTTTCGTTTCAGGTACTTCTGGTTCGAAAGGGAAGGTCTTGGCTCGATCGCAGCACGCACACTGTAACACCCGTAGATTAGGGCTAGTCAATTTAGAGACAATAAGCATCAAAAATTACTTTTTGATGGAAGATTATTTATAAATATTAATCTTAACCAAGTTGTAGTATATGTCTCAAGGTTTCCGAAAATATAAAGAACGCCGAAATCCGAGTTATAACGAAGAAGTTATGACCTATCGAAGTTTCGCAACAGAACCGGCACGACACAGCGCGATGTAAATAGTGAATTTACGTTAGAGAGATATTTTTCCAAAACAATCTAAATGAGAATTGAAGATCTCATCGATAGTAGTGCAACGACGGAAAGACGGACGAAAACGGAGTTCAGATGAAGGAGTTATGAATTTCGAACGGAGTTTTCATGTCCCGGCCCACTAAATATAATATATAAGTAATATATTTATAATATATTAAAAATAACTCCAATATTAGCCGATGGAGTCTAAACGAGATTTGTAGAGCATAATTTCACCTTCGCATCGATATAAATAACGTCAAAAACGGAGTTCGTATGCGAAAGTTATGAATTTCTGAAGTTCGGGGCGCGAACCCCAAAGCTGTGTCAGAGACCACGACGTGGCAAGCAGTGCCACGATGTGGCAAGTCTCCTGACACCTCCAGGAGTCCCCCAGATGCAACTTGCAATGACGTATGTAGTGATGACCAAGCCCACGACGTGGAAAAAGGGTGCCACGACGTGGCAAGGGCCAAATTTTCCCTACAAATAGATTTGAAGGGCCAGCCGACTATGGTTGCTCCATCCCTTATCTTCGACTCCCGATACACCCTCTAAGCCCTATTTTAACCCCCCGAAGTCCCGGTATCAACCCCAAGACCCGAAGCAAGTCCTGAAGCCCGAAGATCCCGAGAAGAAAAGAGTTTCCGAGTCGAAGCTCTGCCCGCGAGAAACCCTGTGTGTGAAGTGATCCTGATTTCACCGGAGAATGCTACTCTTAGAGCTGTAGGGCTGTCCGAGCATCGTCTAACCAAGTGAGTGTATAGTTACTTTCTTCTAACACATAAATATAAAGTATTAGCTATGAAATATGTGCTATGTGTTATATATTATTTGTCTATTTGAGATGGGCTTGGAATTGATGTTTTTATATGAGTGTTAAATGATATAAATTGTGCTTGTATTTATATCTACAAAAATATTGGGTAGAACATGGGTAGATGGAATAGTTGGTGACGATGTACCTTCGTGCCTATTGAGTAAGCCTTGGTGACGATGCGACTTCGTGCCTATTAAGTAAAGCCTTGGTGACGATGTGACTTCGTGCCTATTGAGTAAAGCTTTGGTGACGATGCGACTTCATGCCTATTTGATAAACCTTGGTGACGATGTGACTTCGTTCCTATTACATGAACCCTGGTGACTATGTGACGTAGTGCCTATTGTATAAACCGTGGTAGCAAATAGACCTTGTGCCAATTCCTTAGGTAAATCCTTAGGAATGAATGAATGAAGGATAGTGGATTCTTAGGGTAAACCCTTGAGAAAATAATGGAGATATGGGGATGGGTATTTGGGTTGATTGTTTGATAATTGAATATAATAAATGTATTATTATGGGTTGAAAACCCTATATGCTCACCAGGCTCCCAAGAATGACTCACTCAGTTTTCTTTACATTACAGGTGATGGCACAAGAGTATAAGTTGGTGGACTTGACAAGAGATTTTGGATTATAGATCAGTAGTTATAAATAACTATCGTAAGGTTTATTTTATATTGTTTATACTTTTGGTCTGTATCGAACATGACATCCCGAGGTTTTATTATTTAATGAAAATACATTCTCTTTGAGAAATGTTTGGATAAATTTTATCATATTTTATTTTGGGAACAAATTCCACAACTCTTTTAATCAAAAGATTACTCTGATTTTATAAGAACAAAGCATAAACAAATTAGTTTTTTCTGGCCGTAAAATTGGGGATGTCACACACACCCATGTTTTCCACAACTCGTGATTTTGGGAATGTTCTCTGATAGTTGTTTTTGGTTTTGAAATAACTCTAAATGTTTGAATAATGAATATTTGAGTGTTTGATTATATAAAAAAATGAAAATTTTATCCTATGATTTTCGGGGCGTTACAAGGACCATCTTTCTCCACATAATCATTCAAGAGAAACTTAAGACTAGTCATGTGTTTAAAGTATCCATTGTCTAAGTAGTAGACATGCTCCTAACCCTCATGGAAGAGTAGTTCTAGATTTGCAACTTTTATTCCCTTGCAACTTGATAAAGATTAGCATCAAATGTGCTACGTATGCTATCATGGGCTTCGTTAATATGGGCCATAATACCTTTAACCTTTGTTCCTTCATCTTCAGACAACTTTTCTTCTTCAACCCATTCCTTGGTTCTTTCCTACTTTGTAATGAAGGCCTTTAAAAGAGAGATGTTGTCATTCTTCATGTCGACCAACAACTTCTTTTATAGAACCTCATAGATTTTAGAACTTTGAGGTTCTTTCTCCTCTTTACAATCCTTGGCAAAGTGATTAGAAGTTCCGCAGTTGAAGAAATTTCCTACATTCTTTCTTTCAGAACTACTCCTTCTCATTGAACTATTCACCTTTTTACCACTATTTTTGGGACGTTACAAGTAAGTATTCAAAGCCTTCGTTTGAGAGATTCGAACAAACTTTCGGGTGTGTCGGAACTCAAAATGAGGAATTGATAATCTTTTCAAAAGGAAAAAAAATGAAATTTTCTAAAAATATTTTACAAAGAAAAAGGGGTGGGATGTGTGCAATCAGCCTAGCACAAGTATGTGATTCTCAAAATATCCATACTAATGTATTGCGAATAGTATAATAGTTATGCGAATTGCATGCTAGAGTATGGCTACGGATACTTTGAGGAGTCGTATGCTAGAATTTCCTCATTTGTATGATTCCTTATAGCCTAGGAGGATTGGATGTTATGTACTACTCGGATTAATATCGACTGAGAAAATTACTATGTGTGTGGTTTAAAAAGTGTATACAATTAGGATCATATAGCATTAGAATGATTGGTTTGGCCTTACTTCATGTTCGTTGTCTAGTTGTGGGCTTAGGGTAGAATCATTATTTGACAATCTATGTCGTCCCATTATATGTATAATTTGCATGCATAAGGCTGTTGGGTTTTATGTACTATAACACTCCTATGGTACACATACAACCCTAAATGCTTTAGATCTAAGTTTTCTCTAGTTATACATGCAATAAAATTTTCCAAAGCATGAAGCCTACAACTAGCATAGAATTTGGTATATGAATCATAAAAGTAAGTGAGAAGTTTACTTCTTGTTGTAGCTTGTTGAATTTTGGCCTTTAAGAACTTAGCACCTCAAGTGTGATGACTCTAATAAGTCACAAACACCACCAACAATTGGAGGATAATAAGAGAGAACTTCTAGGCACTAAAATCCGACTATAGTATCTCCAAGATTACTAGTGTCTCCAATTTTAGGCTGATGGGTGTCATATATATATATATATATATATATATATATATATATATATATATATATATATATATATATATATATAGTGTAGGAATCTAAGAGTCATGGGTAAACCCTAATCCATACACTTAGGTTATAATCCATATCTCATGTGGGCTAACTCTTCATGGACACTTATATCAACTTAGCCCATCATGGATCAATAGCCCAAACCACACATACACACACACACACATATATATATATATATATATATATATATATATATATATATATATATATATATATATATGTACGTATGTATATCACTGATTTACATAATCAATCCCCTTAATTTAATTAGTCTCTTTTGATCACTAAATTAATTCTAGATCAATACTAATTAAATATGATTTCATATTAATATATTATACTTATAATATATTAACAAATCATAAGTAACCTCTTTCTCAAATATACATCCTATCAGATTGTTCTGGTGAAGGCAACCCAAAAAGACAACGCTACTATCAGGTCAAGTACATACCAGTTATAGTTATGGGCTTAGACAACTAATCCAAAAAAAGAAACCAACGATTTTGGTGGAGGTTCCTTGTATTGCAGAGGTTGGAAAGTTGAAAATTCTTAGGAGAGCCTAGGAAATACCATAGTGGGATATGTATGTTGCTTAGCATAGGATCTATGTGTTTATGGTTTCAATGGGTTAACTTAGAGGATTCAAGATGGTTCTTGAGGAAAATACAGGTAGGTAGGGAACTTAGTATTGGGCCTGTACTACTGAAAGCACATGATCCATACTCGAGTCAAGGAAAGTCTCGAAGATTCTAAGGAGCCTGCAGAGTGGGAGTTCCCTCAAGTTTATTCTGATCATTTATATGTTTGTATTTTAATATGGTGACCACTTGAGCAGGAGCTTGTGGTTCCGGTTCTGGCTCTGGTGTAAAACTAATTAATGAGTAGTTGCGCAAGTTTATCACATCGTACATTATTCACGGTATTATGGAGAATACCCCTATGATTTTCGCTACCATCAAGGAGGAGATTATGGATCATTTGGATAAGCAACTCGGGGCCTGTGACATCCCCATTTTCACGGCCAGAAAAGACCGGTTTTGTTTATGCTTTATAAAAATCAGAGTACTTCTTTTAATAAAAATGTTGCGGAATTTGTTCCCAGAAAAACATGATAAATACGTTATTAAAACATTTTCGGAGAAACGTATTTTATTCATTTCAAAACGTTTGGGATGTCATCGTTAATACAAAAACATAAGCATAAACAGAACTTACATTTATTTACACTAGTGATCTACATCTCTTTAAATCTCTCAGTGTAAAGTGACTTCGTATCAACACCTGTGATATAAATAAACTGAGTGGGTCAGGTTCGGAAACCTGGTGAGTACATAGGGTTTTCAACCCATAATAATATAATTATTATGTTTAAACAATCAAACAATCAAACAATCAACCCAATTACCCATCCCCATTATCTTCTTTAGTCTTAAGGATCTACCCTAAGAATCAACTATTCCTCGTTTATTTATTCCTAAGGATCATCCTAAGGAATCGACACGAAGTCCATCATTACCAAGGGTTATAGAATATAGCTGGTGAACACGTAGTCCGAAACATCTGGTAAACACTTAGTTCAAAAGTAACTAGTGAACACACTTAGTTCAAAATACGTAGTGAACACACTCAGTTCAAAGATACGTAGTGAACACACTCAGTTCAAAATACCTAATGAGCACCTAGTTCAAAAACACCTACAGGTTACGAGCTTACTAGCGTTCCATCAGACCATGTAGTATCGCCCATGGTCTTCATCTATACTCCACTAGATGACTGGATCACTGACAACATCGTGTTATCACAAAACAACTATTTCATCTACCCATGTTTTACCCAACACATTTTGTAGATATAAAATACATATACAGTTTAAATCATTTAAAACATGTATAAAAATCTTTCACCCAACATAGACAGCAAGTATTCAGACAATATGCACACACAACACGTAATTTATATTAAAATACTTCATATCTATGTGTAAGATGAAAGGGACTATGCACTCACTTGAATAGGTGGTGACTCAACACTCGGACAGCGCTTCGATACTCTCAAAACGATATTCCTTTGATAAAACCTAGTACCGATACCACTAGGGTTTAGTTTAACGATAACCGCGACAAATTAATAGTCTGACTATTATTATTATTATATAAGCATTAAATAACACTCAATATAACTCATAATAATAGCCCAAATAATTATTTTCAGGTCCTAATAATGTTACTATAATTAATTAGAAGCTATATTAAAACTAGCGTAGGCGTAGCTCACTTACAGCGGGTTTTTCGCAAAACCGGGCTTCGCTGGAGCAGCATTTCCCGAGCCGAAAGGCTCTTTTCTCGGAAATCCTGGAGCCTCGGGGATTCCTTCGGGTGCTAGGGGGTTTACCTAGGCTTTAGGGAGGGTTTGGGAGGCTAGAGAGAGAAACTAGAGAGAGAAAGAATGTTGGAGAGGTGTGAAGAGAAGTGAATGCCCGACACCTCTATTTATAGGAGGCCTGACTGGTGGACTCGCTGAGTCTGAGTCATGACTCGCCGAGTTGGTGCATGTGGTGGCCTTCTGGTGGTGCCACGTGTCCAATTCTGGTGGTGCCACGTCACCGTTATCGCGTATCAACCCTCAAACTTAGAAAAATCATAACTTTCGCATACGAGCTTCGTTTTCGACGTTATTTATATCCACGCGTAGGTAAAATCAAGATCTACAACTTTCGTTTAGACTCCATCGGCTAGTTCTCGGCCGATCTTAAATTTAACAGTAGGAGGTGTTTAGACTGTTAAATGACCGCGAAGAATTCATAACTCCTTCATGCGGACTCCATTTTCGTCTGTCTTTTTACCGTTGAGTTCCTATTAATGAGATATTCAACTCTCATTTAGGTTGCGTAAGCCAAAAACCGCTCGAACTAAAATTCGAGTTTCGGGTCGTGCACTGCTAAGTCGAATCTTAGAAAAATCATAACTTCCTCATACGAAGTCAGATTTGGGCGTTCTTTTTATCGACGCTCTTTGTTTAACATATTATACTACTTTCGTTTAGATTGGTAAGGATAAATCTTGCTCTATCGTAAATTAACTTTTTACGCTTCCCGGTGCCGTGCCGGTTTTGCCGTAAAACTTCGACGGGCCATAACTTCTTCGTTATAACTCGGATTTCGGCGTTCTTTATATGTACGGAAACCTTGTGACATATTCTACAACTTGGTTAAGATTATTTGTTCTAAATAATCTTTTGTCGAAAAGTCATTTTCGACCCCTATTGCCTCTAAATTGACTAGCCCGGATCTGCGGGCATTACAATTATCTCCCCCTTAGGATGATTACGTCCCGGAATCATCAACGAAAAAGGGCTCACATGATGACTCCATTTGTTATCTATTCATCCTAAGTCATAACTTCGATTTTTCTTCGAACGTGTATCTAACTCTTAGATTCCTTGACTACAGGCGGTGCTCGATCTTGCATACGCTCTCTATCTCACGTTAGACTCCAAATTATGACCATCAAGTCACAATCTCGATCCTCACTGGATACGAACTTAAGATAAGTTCTTTTATTAATACAATGGACCGATGTGTCATATTCTAATGACCTCTCATCGTATGTTGCAATGCTCAGACTTAGGTCTCTTAGAGTCAAATTCCAGAACAGTTTATACCTTCCTTCATGTTCTAGTCACATCTTAAAAGGTAGCATCTCTAGCAACCACCGTGATACTTCTACTGATCGCTTTGATTTCAATTGTTTGGTTTAAATCGGACGCTACATCAAACTTGGTTCTCTGAACCACGTAACATACTCATCGTAGTCGGACTCAATTTGATATGACCACTAGGGTCGGAATATCAACAATCGTCTTAGTCATTACCGAAACAATGGTAACAACACACTTGAATAAATCGAAATCAATTACTAGTTTCTTGGTAACCTTGTGACTTTCCCTGATCCAAGAGTGAGTTCTGTGCTTCCGGTAGTATATGCATCTACTACCTTTCACACCTACTCATACTCGTCCCAAGTATTGTCTCGCAGTTTCCCAAGTTATTATCACAAAACAATTTTTAACACATAAAAATGTGTCCAAACAATCACAAAATTTTCCCTAGACTCTACTAGGACTTCTTCTATGCGTATCTTCAATCATCAATTCTGCTTCAGCTCGGTGGAAATACCATTCGATGGGTCAACTTCATGAATTACGCCAATCATTCCATCATACTGCCAATCGAAGGTGTACTTCGGACGTACTGTACTCCTCTAAACGTACAGCATGACATATTCTAAAGGCAAGATACCACTCTTATGATATCTTCCGATAGGTGTCATTCACTATCATAAGCCTTTTCATTTCATCCACTTACTCAATTCTCTATGAGTCCTTATCATGACATTCTATTCTCCAAAGCAATCGTTTGGTGTATCGAGACGAGAATATAGATAGAGGAAGAATTAGACACGTATTCCTCCTTATTACTCCAAAAAGCTACATGCCAGTTCTAATATCGTAATTAAACGTTTAGAAACCTGAGCACATAAAATTTCCAGATCCGGTCGGCAACAGACCATAGATCCGATCATATAATGCATATCATAAATCATTTAGCACATAAAAGCATGTTAGGAATTTTCCCTAAATAAGCTAGTGCTTGTGTCTATTCAGGTGTATTACCACACTCCTCACAATCATTGCTTAGCATTCTAAGTTTAAGTCTAGAAATAAATCCATATTCCTAGTTCGCTTAAACTAATGCTCTGATACCAACTGAGACATCCCCATTTTCACGGCCAGAAAAGACCGGTTTTGTTTATGCTTTATAAAAATCAGAGTACTTCTTTTAATAAAAATGTTGCGGAATTTGTTCCTAGAAAAACATGATAAATACGTTATTAAAACATTTTCGGAGAAACGTATTTTATTCATTTCAAAACGTTTAGGATGTCATCGTTAATACAAAAACATAAGCATAAACAGAACTTACATTTATTTACACTAGTGATCTACATCTCTTTAAATCTCTCAGTGTAAAGTGACTTCGTATCAACACCTGTGATATAAATAAACTGAGTGGGTCAGGTTGGGAAACTTGGTGAGTACATAGGGTTTTCAACCCACAATAATATAATTATTATGTTTAAACAATCAAACAATCAAACAATCAACCCAATTACGCATCCCCATTATCTTCTTTAGTCTTAAGGATCTACCCTAAGAATCAGCTATTCCTCGTTTATTTATTCCTAAGGATCATCCTAAGGAATCGACACAAAGTCCATCATTACCAAGGCTTATAGAATATAGCTGGTGAACACGTAGTCCGAAACATCTAGTAAACACTTAGTTCAAAAGTAACTAGTGAACACACTTAGTTCAAAATACCTAGTGAACACACTCAGTTCAAAGATACGTAGTGAACACACTCAGTTCAAAATACCTAATGAGCACCTAGTTCAAAAACACCTACAGGTTACGAGCTTACTATCGTTCCATCGGACCATCTAGTATCGCCCATGGTCTTCATCTATACTCCACTAGATGACTGGATCACTGACAACATCGTGTTATCACAAAACAACTATTTCATCTACCCATGTTTTACCCAACACATTTTGTAGATATAAAATACATATACAGTTTAAATCGTTTAAAACATGTATAAAAATCTTTCACCCAACATAAACAGCAAGTATTCAGACAATATGCACACACAACACGTAATTTATATTAAAATACTTCATATCTATGTGTAAGATGAAAGGGACTATGCACTCACTTGAATAGGTGGTGACTCAACACTCGGACAGCGCTTCTATACTCTCAAAACGATATTCCTTCGATAAAACCTAGTACCGATACCACTAGGGTTTAGTTTAACGATAACCGCGACAAATTAATAGTCTGACTATTATTATTATTATATAAGCGTTAAATAACACTCAATATAACTCATAATAATAGCCCAAATAATTATTTTCAGGTCCTAATAATGTTACTATAATTAATTAGAAGCTATATTAAAACTAGCGTAGGCGTAGCTCACTTACAGCGGGTTTTTCGCAAAACCGGGCTTCGCTGGAGCAGCATTTCCCGAGCCGAAAGGCTCTTTTCTCGGAACTCTCAGAGCCTCGGGGCTTCCTTCGGGTGCTAGGGGGTTTACCTAGGCTTTAGGGAGGGTTTGGGAGGCTAGAGAGAGAAACTAGAGAGAGAAAGAATGTTGGAGAGGTGTGAAGAGAAGTGAATGCCCGACACCTCTATTTATAGGAGGCCTGACTGGTGGACTCGCTGAGTCTGAGTCATGACTCGCCGAGTTGGTGCATGTGGTGGCCTTCTGGTGGTGCCACGTGTCCAATTCTGGTGGTGCCACGTCACCCCCTATCGCGTATCAACCCTCAAACTTAGAAAAATCATAACTTTCGCATACGAGCTCCGTTTTCAACGTTCTTTATATCCACGCGTAGGTAAAATCAAGATCTACAACTTTTGTTTAAACTCCGTCGGCTAATTCTTGACCAATCTTAAATTTAATAGTAGGAGGCGTTTAGACTATTAAATGACCGCGAAGAATTCATAACTCCTTCATACGGACTCCGTTTTCGTCTGTCTTTTTACCATTGAGTTCCTATTAATGAGATCTTCAACTCTCATTTAGGTCGCATAAGACAAAAACCGCTCGAACTAAAATTCGAGTTTCGGGTCGTGCACTGCTAAGTCGAATCTTAGAAAAATCATAACTTCCTCATACGAAGTCAGATTTGGGAGTTCTTTTTATCAATGCTCTTAGTTTAACATATTATACGACTTTCGTTTAGATTGCTAAGGATAAATCTTGCTCTATCGTAAATTCACTATTTACGCTTCCTGGTGTCGTGCCGGTTTTGCCGTAAAACTTCGACGGGCCATAACTTCTTCGTTATAACTCAGATTTCGGCGTTCTTTATATGTACGGAAAACTTGTGACATATTATACAACTTGGTTAAGATTATTTATTCTAAATAATCTTTTGTCGAAAAGTCATTTTCGACCCCTATTGCCTCTAAATTGACTAGCCCGGATCTGCGGGCGTTACAGGGCCTTTCGGTCTGAGCTCACAGCATAATAGTTTGGAGCAAGGACTCCTTGTTTTTGGGATTTCAAGGCCTATGGAGCTACGAGATACTTTGGGGTTAAGGACCCTATTTCTAGCCGTAGATGGATCGATGACATGGAAAAATCTCAAAAAACAAGATTCATCTCCGAGGGGGCAAAAGTGGGGTTTGCATCCGGCGTTCGGAGGGACTGAGCCCGTGATTGGCGAGAGAAGTTCAGCCATGCTTTGGGAACTACATTTGTGGTGACCATGAATTCGGAGGACCTTGTAACTAGGTTCCAAGAGCATTTTCCTATCAAATTGTTTTGGTGAAGGCAATGGTTAAAAGTCCATCAACGAGTCACCACATTGTAGCCAAGAATTTTCCAAGTTGTAGTGACCTCACGACAAAATAATCGTGAAGACCACCTAACCCCACGTCATGTGAGCTAAACCTCCATGTCGTGGGAACTGTTTTGTCCAGCTTAATACTTTAAGATATTAATACTTCGAGTTACCCATCTATACTTTCCAGAAGGCTTTCTCTAACCCAATAAGTCATAAAAATTAGTGCTTTATATACATGAATATCTAATGCATGTCTTGAACTCCAACTAGGTAAAAAATGGTGAACATAAGGTCAAAACCTCATGCAATGAATCAAAACTCAATCATACTTCAAATTTAGGACATATAAACATAAGGGAACCTTAAGTATCCATAAAGTTGCCAACTTTATAGGATCCCACCACACTAACTAACCTAACATGAAGAACAAGGCATAAAAGTCTAGATCTAGAAAATATGGCACATAAAGTTTAGATCTTGAAGACTCGCAATGATCCACAATATGTGCTAGACTATAGAGGAGGACCTTGCTTGCTAGATCTACACTCAATGGAAACCTTCTTCTCCTTTAAGGCACCAATAATACCACAAAAGCTTCAAAGCTCAACAATGAGGGCTAAGGTTTTGCTTGGAGTGAATAGGAGGTGATTGAGGTTGTGGGTATGGAAACCATAGCCATCTCAACCCTTAAATAGGGTTTAAATCCCAGAAAATTAGGGTTTTGCATGCAAGTGGATACCACATCGTGGCACTAAAAAAATATGTGTTTCACTCGAGTGCCGCCACAAAGTGGTGATATCATCACCACATCGTGGCTACCACAAAAATTCTTGTATTTTAGCCTTAAATGCCCATAACTACAAAAGTAATTATACCTGGAACTTAGTGTTACACCGACAATCATATGCTACCAATGTTTTTTTTTAGTGTCATGTTGGCCCCTACCAACACACCAATGTAGGTAAAAGGGAGAGATTCGGTAACAGACCGTAGGAGACGTACCCAATTGTTTCTTTACAAGGTTGAGGAGTTGATTCTAAACATTTTCTACTTATGAAAGTTCACCTTAAGTCCCTATGCAACTTGAAAACATTTGAGGATACGCTTGAGATTTTTATATTTTCATAGCACCATTATCCGAAAAATACTGCATCATCAGTGGAAAATAAGTGGGAAATGCAAGGACCGGTTCTTGCAACTTAGATTCCATACAAAAGTTATTTGTGACATGCATTCTTCATTGTAGTGTTGAGTCCTTCCATGGAAATTATAAATAAGAACGGTGATAGGGAGTCACCATGTCTAACTTCTTTAGAAATCAGAAACTCTTTCGTAGGAGAGCCATTAACAATAACGGAAGCACGGGATGAGGTAAGGCAGCCCTAAATCCATCTTCTCCATTTTTCACCAAACAAATTTGTTCCAAATAGAATCAAGATACCCCTAGTTGACGAATTCGCATGCTTTCTCAAAGTTGAATTTAAAAAAGAACATTTTTCTTTTTAGAGGACTTTGACCAAAAGTATAGTTCATTGATTGTTTGAGGGCCCTATAAAATATTTCTACCTTTAAAATATACACATTGTACTTTATCAACAACCAAACCAATGACCTTGATTCTATAGGCGAGAGATTTGGTGGAAATTTTATACATACAACCAATGAGGCTTATGGGTCTATAATCGCCAAGGGTAATGAGATCTTTTGTTTCACAAGGTGATAAACGATGAATTGCAGCCTTTAGAGAATGAACCCGAGTGTTCAAAGTGTTTGACAAAATTCATCACATCTACTTTAATGGTATCCCATTGCATTTTTAAAAGTTTTAAGGTGAATCTATCGGTTTCGGGATCCTTTTCGTTTCCACAGTCCCAAATCGCCCTTTTGTTTTCTTCAATAGAGAACGGGGATTCTAAGAATAGATCCTAGTGTTGGAAAAAGAGTTTTAACGAGTGAGCTCATTAGTTTCGGCCAGGCCAACTATCATGGCATTTCGAATTAAAGAAGTTGCAAACTTTCAATCATGAACAATATTAGAAACCCATGCGTCGTTGACCATTAGACCATGTAACTTGTTTCGGTTTCAGTTTTTTAGGAAGCCATGAAAGAAACTTATGTTCTCATCACCATCGATTGTCTGTTGAATTTTTGCTTTCTATTTAAGATCGAGTCTATTAAGTCTCTCCAGTTCGATAGTTTTTTGTTTAACATTTTTGAGTTCATCAATTTCATGGTCTGGTAACGTGCAACATTCGACTAAATTGTTAAGAGCCGAAACTCTGTTTTTGAGCTCATGTATTTAGCTTCCTGGATAAATGAAGCTCTTCTTTAGTTTCTAAATTTTAAAAGATTAAAGTTTAAATATTTAATGGGATAATGACTTAAAAGGGTGATATATTTTTCGATTTGTACACATTTGATCACTGAGTTTTTTTTTTTTCGTCCACATTTGTCCTTTCAACTCGTTTAACTGTACGTATTCAGCCCTTATGCTCGGCTAATTCGGGTAAGCTGGAAAAAATGACTTAATAGGCTAATATGTTACTCACTTTGTACACATTTAGTCATTAATATTTTTTTGCACATTTAGTCATTGATATATTTTTTGTTGCAAAATAAGTCTTTGTTGTTTTTGAAGACATTCCGTACTCATAACTAGTTTCTTTAAGTTTTTCTCACGGTATCTTACGTGAGACAATCATTAATGAAGTGTTCAAAGTTATTGATGCTTATGGCCACCACCGAATTGACTGTTTGGTTGCTTATATCTTACGTTCTGAACGTCGTAACTTTTCATAAGATCCTGAATTTAACAATCTTTATATCAATACTTTGTATTTGAGTCTACTATAATATTCGTTTAGATTACTCCCATTAAAAAATAATCAATTTTTACTTATAATCTTTATATACATACGTTCTTTATAAATGTGTATATGAAGGTTTTTTATAAAAGCATAAGTAAAAATATATTATTTTTTATGATGAGTAATCTAAACGAAAATTGTAGTTGACTTAAATATAGACGTGTGGATATAAAGATCGTTAAAAACCGAGATCGTACGAAGAAGTTACAACGTTCAGAACATAAGACCTAAGCAAAACCACAAGACGTAAGCAATCAAACAGTCAAGATCGCGGTGGCCATAAATACTAACAGCTCTAAACACCTCATTAATAATTGTTTCACATAGAATATTATGAGAAAACTAAAGAAAACCGGTCATTAGTGTTGAATGTCTACAAAATAATGATATATTTTGCAACAAAAAACATATTAAGAAGTAAATATGCAAAAAAATATATATATGTTAAGGATTAAATGTGTACAAAATAAAAAATATATTATCCTATTAAGTTATTTTTCCGTTTTATCTGGAGTAGTCGGTTATAAAGACTGAATTAATATAAATAATTAAATAAATTGAAAGAACAAGTATTAACGAAAAAAATTCAATAGCTAAATATTTAAAAATAAAAATATATATATTATCCTTTTTAGTTATTATCTCTATTTCAATCGTATGTATCTTTTATAGAGAGTATCCCTATTTTAATCGTATATAACTATATATCTTTTACAGAGAGTAGCATGTTTTAATTTTATATATCTTTTATCTATTTTTATTGTTTGTTATTTTAGTATTGTTTTCCTTTTAATATAATATATCTAGAACATTTAATACATTTTATATCGTTATAAATGAATGATGTATTAACGAGGTTCTGAACAGCGCATCCATATTCAAAGTGAATAGAAAAACAACATGCTACGTGTTCTCTTCAGGGTGGCTCGCATAGATCCTATATCTTTCTCAAACAAAGTTAAACACGTTTAGCAAGACGACACGTACCTTTCGTGGCGCCGACATGTCCACGTCAACGGTAAAATTACATCTAACAAAAGTCATAAATCTTTTTGCAACTTCGTATGTATTATTCGGCTGGAAAAAAATGAAAAAATAATATGTCTACGCTATAAAAATTTAGAATTTGATTTTAAAAATAACCAAGTTGTTAATTTTTTTCTTAAATAATTTGTTTTGGATTTCGACTGATAATAACATATGATATAAATCTCTATAATCATGAAAAAATTTAAATTTTAAAAGATCTAATACGTTTGTTTTTAATAAATATATAATTTTAAGTTTTTATATCAATATAGTAAGTGATAACCTATGTATTATACAATTTGTTGATATAAATAAAACAACTTAGAGATTATAAATACAAGAATAACAATAATTAATCATGCAAAAAAATATTTTTTTATATAATTTACACAATATGTATTTAATTATTTAAAGTAGTTAACTTGATTAGTTTTTTTTATAGTTGTTTATTTATAGTATTTTGTAAACGAAATACGAATTTTATGGGATTATAAAATAACACATGACATAATATTAATTAAGATATATATTACAATGACACACGACAAAAAGAAGAGTAAAATTATTCTTCTATTAGTATAGGGAGATTTCTCATTTATTATTTTTCTTTAAAATTTTGTTAAAGTTAATAAAAGAAATATATATATATTTCACACCAACTTATAGCACTCCATTATTATCAAAGACGAAGATATTCCTCCCAGAAATAGGACGACAGTCTCTCTCTTTCTTGGTCGGATATGAAAGACGAAGAGCCATCGTCTCAAGCCAACTATTGGTCGCTCCATTTTCAACTGACCTCCATTATTAAGCAATTGGCGGTAGATCGATGGCGTTATAAGGTTTCCGACAACTTTTCGAGGTCGATCGACGACAATAAAATGTTTCCGGTGGCTTTTGAGTGAAGGTCGATAACTTCATGCGGTGTTCGACAATTTTAGTGTACATATGAGTGATGTACGGATGTCCGAAACCTTGAACTTGAAGATCGATTACGTTGAACTCGTTTTGTGAAATCAAAATCCAACCTTGAAAATGTACCAAATTCATTGCCTCTCTCATTAGGTTTGTCGATGGATGAAATCAAACGACCTATGGAAACCCAGATCACAAACAAATGAAACGGTAACGATTTCTAGAAAACCCAAATCGCAAATATGGATGGAAAAATAGCCTCCTCTCTTTTTTCATATCTCCATTTGTTAGTTTTTTAACACATCCTTCTTTTCAATCTCCTTGTGTTTGTGATTTTCCAAAATCTCCCTAATTTGTGAGTTTGGTTTAATTTTTCAGACATGGAATGTGTTTTCGCATAGTAATTAGGTGATTCTCAGTGATTTTAGGATTTAACTCTCAACGTTTAACATCGAATAATAATTGCATGAACCCATGTTGTAGGTTTGACAAGTGATGGAAAATTCTTAATGGTTAAATCGATTTGCAAAACATATTCAAGATTTGTTATCGATTTCATGATTTGAAATACCAATTATGTTGAAGATGCAGTTCTTGATGAACATGATGAGTTTCGATTGAATATTGTTTTGATCTGAAAAAGTTTCTTGAAATTGTAATTTGGTTTTTATGGAAGATGTTGAAAATCTAGATTATCTAAGATATACGCACCTAAAAATATCAAAGTGTTGATATAGGTGGAATGTATTGAGTTGAATACATGAATAATTCAAAAGAATGGTCATTTTATGATTGGTAGTTACATGAACGGAAATTGGTTAATGTCATAAATGATGAATATAAAAAACTGATAGTCATGTTAAATCGATGTATGAAGTGTTTAAGGAGTAAATGTGTGACTTTAACCAAAGTATAAGGATAATTTTTGTAATTTAAATAACTTCTAGAATAATGGACATGTGTCATTTTATGATTGGTGGTTACCTATTAACCCTAATATGCATTTTATATTGATCCTTCCCCTATACACACACACATACACACACACGCATATATATATATATATATATATATATATATATATATATATATATATATATATATATATATATATATATATAGTTTCTGTGACATCCTCATTTTCACGACCAGAAAATACCAATTTGTTTATGCTTTATTTTAAAATCAGATTAATCGTTTACAGAAAACAGTTGCGGAATTTGTTCCCAAAACAAAATGTGATAAGAATTTATCAAAGAATTTCTTTAAAGAAATGTATTTTCATTAAATAACAAAATCTCGGGATGCCATGTTCCAATACAGACCAAAAGCATAAACAGTATAAAATAGACCTTACAATAGTTATTTATAACTACTGATCTATAATCCAAAATCTTTCGTCAAGTCTACCAACTTAAACTCTTGTGCCATTACCTGTAATGCAAAGAAAACTGAGTGGCTCAGGCTTGGGAGCCTGGTGAGCATCTAGGGTTTTCAACCCACAATAATATAATTATTATATTTATTCATCAAACAATCAACCCAATTACCCATCCCCATTATCTTCTATATTTCTTAAGGTTTTACCCTAAGAATCAACTATCATTTATTCATTCGTTCCTAAGGATTTACCTAAGGAATCGGCACGAAGTCTATTGCTGCCAAAGTTTATCTGTCAGGTACTAAATCCATAGCTATCAGGCACTAACTCCATAGTCACCAAGGTTCACTTAACAGACGCTAACTCCATAGTTACCAAGGTTCACTTTAATAGGCGCTAACTCCATAGTGACCAAGGTTCACTTTAACAGGCACGAAGTCACATCTTCGCCAGGGTTTATCTAATAGGCACTACGTCTCATAGTCACTAGGGTTTACTCATACCATCTCTCATCACACACCAACTATTCCATCTATCCATGTTCTACCCAACATATTTGTAGATATAAATTACATATATAGTTTAAATCATATACAAACCTGTATAAAACATTCATCTAACATCCATCTCAAATAAACAAACAATATATAAACACATAACACGTATTTCATAGTAATTACTTCATATATGTGTGTTAGAAGAAAGTAACTACACACTCACTTGATTAGACGATTCTCAGACAGCACTACGGCTTGTAAAAGTTGTATTCTTCGGTAGATCTGGAAGATCTTCACAAAAATCGGCTTCTCATAGGCAGAGCTTCGGCTTGGGAATTTCACTTCTCGGAATCTTCGGGCTTTGGGACTCACTTCGGGTCTCGGGATGATATCGGGGCTTCAGGGGGTTAAAATAGGGCTTAGAGAGAGTATCAGGAATGGGAGAGTAAGAGATGAGCAACCAAACTCGGCTTCCCTTTGAATTCTATTTATAGGGCAAAAATGCTAGGTTCACCTCGTGAACTACATATGCTCACCTCGTGAGCTCGATACGTCATTGTGTTCGTCATGGCCACTTGCCCTGGAAGATGTCCATCATCTCCTCACCTCATGAGCCACTAATGCTCACCTCGTGAGCTCTCACACAACCTTGGGATTCACGCCCTGAACTTCAAAAATTCATAACCTTCGCATACGAACTCTATTTTCAACTTTCTTTATATTCACGTATAGGTAAAAACAAGATCTACAACTTTCATTTAGACTTCATCGGCTAATTTTGACTTTAATTTTTATTATATTATTTTTAGTAGGCCGGGACAAGAAAACTACGTTATAAACTCATAACTTCTTCATCTGATGTCCGTTTTCATCTGTCTTTTTACCGTTGAACTACTATCGACGAGATCTTCGATTCTCATTTAGATTGTTTCGGATAGAAATCCGTCGATCTCATATTCGAACTTCGGGCTGCATACTTCTAAGGTTGAAATTTCGAAAAATAAACTTACCATCTTTCATTCTTTTTCTCACAAGTATGCTAACACTTCTTAACCATCAGCTCTTTGGTAAGTTATCATTTCTCATGTGCTTCTAATGCACCAGTCTAACTGTACAATAGGTGACTACTCACCATATACTCTAACTCTTTGTGAAGTTTTACATCTAACTACTTCATTTTCATTCTAAAGTGTTGTAATCTATTACAACTCTTCCTACTCCATAATATATTGAAATTTTGTACACCAAACTTTCCCATCTATCTTTTATTTAATCTTGAGACATCTATGTCTCATCTAAATATGGAAATTTTTTTCTCAAATACCATGTTAATCTTTCTTGTCCCACCACTCGATCCTCAAGTAGCTTAATGGTTCCATTGAATCGACATAAGTGTAATGTGTATGCAGAACCCATACTTCTGTATGCACATTGTACTTATCTAGATTCATGTAACGTCCCAAAAACCATGATAATTTTTTTTTTCATTTTTATAAAACATTTCCACAAGAAACCATAGATAAACAACCATTGTTTTCGAATCATATTCATAATAATTAGAGTATACACATAATTTATCAAAACATATATCAATAGGAGGATGTGTACGATCACACCTTCACCTTGCCCCGATCATCAAAAATACCTGAAAACATTAAAATCAACAACTATAAGCCAAATCTTAGTAAGTTCCCCCAAAAATACCCTATATAACAATACATATACTATGCATGCATATAGGCCATATAGTATAACATTGGATTTCCCCTGGGCCACAACACAAGACTGGATTGCTTTGATTTTGTTGGCTTACGTCACAAATTCGTACCGCCTCAACCCAATCACACTATGTATATATTGCAAGTTCAAGGACTTCATGGGAGCAAAGTCACCGAGACTTGTTGGAAGCCCCACCCCAGTGGAAGTCATGGATTGGATCTACGAGATGGAGATGGTGTTTAATAATTGCAATTGTAGCAACGAGTAGAAGACTGTCCTTGCGGTCAAATGATTGAAGACTAGGTTCTTAATTTGGTGGAAGTTATTGGCTGGTACCATGCCCAAAGAATAAGTTGCTAAGATGTCTTGGGAAGACTTTTTAGTGCAGTTGAAAATGCAGTAATGCTTTGAGCAGGATCTCCTGAAAATCAACAATGAGTTCTAGAATATGAAGAATGGTAAAATGAGCGTCACCGAGTATGCTTCAAGTTTTACAGAGAAAATGAAGCTTGTTCCTTCTTTGGTTCCAACAGAACTCTCCAAAGTCAAGAAGTTTGCTAATGGATTTACATCGAACTTTGGTCCAATCCTAAAGATAGAAAGGACTCTGAAAGAAGCCATATGGTCAGTCAAGAAAGTAGAGACCCAGATTATAGAGAAGAGTCTGGAGAGGGCAGAGGCAGGAGAGAAAAAGAAGCTGGAGGGATCTTCAAGATCCGATAAGAAAGGAAGATTCTCAAAGTCCAAATTGGACGACCCAAAGTCTGGGGGTAGTGGTGAAGCCAAGTGGTGTGACAAGTGCAAGAAGAATCACTTTGTGAGATGCAATGGAGAAGTGACTTGTTATAATTGTAAGAGGACCGTTCACTATTCCACGGATTGTATGTTTAACGATAAGGTATATGGAGACAAGGTTGAATGATTTCCTGAAGAAAAACGAAGTGGCAAGATTGAATACGTCACCAAAGGCAAAGGCAAGAACATACCATATGATCCTAGATGAGGTAGAAATAGGTCGAGAGTAGAGAGCTTCTTATCTAAAATTCAAGATATGAAGCAATTATATTAGTATTAGGTTGTGTACCTGATGTAATAGGTGTAACATATGAATTCTCGTTGTAATCATTTTAAGAAGCAATAGAATTTCATAAATTATGTTATGTGCTTTCTGTGCGATTTCCTTTTTTTGATAACTCAAGGCAATACTTGGGACAAGTATGAGTAGGTGTGAAAGGTAGTAGAGGCCTATACTACCAGAAACACAAAACTCGCACTTGGATCAGGGAAAGTCATAAGGTTACTAAATCTCTAACTAGTTGTGTTGTTTTGTTCATTTCCATCATTACCTCTTTTTCCGGTAGTAAATATTCCGACCTTAGTGGTCATTCAAATCGATTCTGACTGAACCTTAGTTAAAGATCATAGAAGGAATGGATCAAAGCAATCAACAGACAAATTGCAAATCGTCATTAGAACTTAGAAACTAGTAGGTAGAGATTGCTACATGCTAAAATATTATTATATGTCACATTAGAACATGAAGGAAGGTACTTTTCATGTTAGAGTCTGACTCAAAGGGACCTTAGTTAAAGATCATAGAAGGAATGGATCAAAGCAATCAACAGACAAATTGCAAATCGTCATTAGAGCTTCGAAACTAGTAGCTATAGATTGCTACATGCTAAAATATTATTATATGTCACATTAGAATATGAAGGAAGGTACCTTTCATTTTAGAGTCTGACTCAAAGGGACCTGAGTCTAACCGTTGCATCATACGATGAGAGGTCATTTGAACATGACCATCGGCATGCTATGGTAGTCGAAGTAGGAATCTCAATTTAGGTTAAGTCTATCCTAGAAAGAGTAGGAGCATCCAATGGAGATCAAATTGAAGGAAGAGTATGTGCAATGTTACACCCGCATTTCTGGCTAATCATTATTATGATGATGTAACAATTAGGGTTAACAATTGTAACCTATTTTGAAGTAATTAGGAAGAATTACTTGAGTATTATGTGATTTATGTGCAACATATGTGTTTATAACGATATAATAAAATAATAATAAAAATATGCATAAAAAATAGAATGAAAATTTGACACAATATCTTTAAAGAAAGTTGAAGTAGCCGTGACAAAGATTCCAGAGATATAAACAACGCTGAAATCCGACTTAGAACGAAGAAGTTATGACCCGTCAAAGTTTCGCGACTAAACCGACACGGTGTCATGTATCGTAAAAAGTGATTTTTTGATAAACTATTTTTTAGCCTTAGAAATCTAAATGAAAGTCATAGAATACATTATACCGAGAGTGTGCATATAGAGAACACCCAAATCTAACTTCGTTTGAGAAAGTTATGATTTTTCTAAGATTCAGCGTAGTCATACACAGCCCGAAAAATCAAATTTTAGATCGATCGATTATTAGCCAACATAACCTAAACGAGAATTGAAGATTTTGTTAATTGGAGCTCAACAATATAAAGACAGCCAAAAACGAATGTCGGATGACAAAGTTATGAATTTTTAACAGTCTTTAATTATCTAAGCCTATTAAAATATAACTAAAAATAAAGTCAAAAATAGCCGAAGAAGTCTAAACGAAAGTTGTAGATCACATCGATACATATGTGTGGATATAAAGAACGTCAAAAATAGAGCTCGTGTGCAAAAGTTACAGATTTTAGAAGATAATTAGTTTTTGGGGTAACCAGCGAGTGACACGTAGCACGATTTGGGCCGCACCTTCTTCCCCACAGCTTGCCACCAGATGGTGACACGTGGCCACATTACGCCCAACATAATATTGGAGTACGCCCACCGTACGACCCTTCTTCAGCCTATAAATAGAAGGCACAAATCACTCTTTTCTTCACACCTCTTCAACCCGTTCTCTCTTAAACACCCCCAAATCCTCTAAGCCCTTCCCTAGTACCTCCTAGGTCTTAGTAGCAAGTCCCGGAGAACCAAAAAACTCTGAGAAGAAGATCGTTTGGCTCAGAAGTTCTGCCCGGGCAGAGCCCGATTCTTCGCTAAACCACCTTGTATGTAAGTTATGTTTATCCTACTTTAAGTATAACTTATGTTTAAGTTCATTATCATTACTATGAACCTATAAATAAGATTTATCAGTGATTCCAAGTCGTTATATTGATTGATCTATTTACACGGATGATGTGTAGGTTGCGATTTAGTGAGGTGTTTAAAGTGGGATTTCCAAATAGTATGCGTCATATACGAAACGAACCCTACCTCCAATATGATCCTACCTGATTGTTCCTTACTTGATAGATCATGAAAGTAGACTTTGAGTTAATGATAAATCTAGACTAATAATTAGTCGCAATAAATAATAGACTAAATTAAAAGTCCCAAAAATATGATCCAAAAATTTCATGTTTAATTTAATTAAAATAGTATTCCGACATCATCCATACATCCCAATAAAAACAAGTGTATCAAATATCCGAAAATCAGAGTGAAATATCAAGTGCGGAATCCTTGTGGTGTGTGCGATGCAATCATACTAGCTCTTCCACTTGGAACCGAAAGTACCTCAAACATAAACTGAAAACCAAAAGCACAAAGCTTAGTGAGTTCCCCAAAATACCTCATACCATACATAATAATGATGGGCTTTGGTCATATGAACATTCCTATGTGCACATACAAACCCTAATGCTTGGATCTAGGTTTTTCTAATTGAACATGCATTGAATCCAAGACTTTTGAACAATAGATCTAGGTAATAACATAAGAAAAACAGATCTAGAAGATTACCTTAAGTTGTTTGCTTGAATCTTCTTGTCCTTGGAGCTTAGAGTCACAATTGTCACTCCTCTAATGGCTTACAAACACCAACTAGCAAGAGGATGATTATAGAGAGAGGAGAGGGGAGGAATAAATCGGCCAGGGTTCCTTTAGTGACAAAGGTGCCGAATTTCCATGACCCCTAGGGTCTATTTATACTTGTAAGGCTCCTAGGGTTTCACCCTTAAACCCTAATTGGATAACTTAGGCCCTAAGCAATCCAATACCCTAATGATAAGCCTTAGACGAATTCTAGGTCTATCCAAAGCCCCAAAACTGTCCACCCCTTATCCATAAGGGATTATAGCCTAAAGTACAACTATCATACACTTGACAGTTTATGCCCTTCTATTTAATTAATATCTTTAAGTCACCAAATTAATTTATGACTTATATTAATCAAATAACAATATTATTATTCCTTATAATATTTCTTCTCTCATTGTAAATCATCCTTACAAGTTGCTATGGTGAAGGCAACCCAAAAGGACCATGCTCAATCGGGTTAAGTACTTACCAAATATAGTTGCAGCCTTAGACACTATTCCAATAAATAAATTACACAATGGGCCCCCGCCCTCCACTAGGCCCCGCTTGGTATCGAGTCTCACTCGGCTTTGGGCCTCGCCCAACAAAAAGATCTATTATTCTTAAGCCCCAGCTGATATTGGGCCCTGTCTGCTATTCACATATAATATACATATCACATATCCATGCTAACACATAAAATGATCATAAAACAATAGCATTCGAATCCATCATTGGGCCTCGCCCGATATTAGGTCCCACCCGACATACATAGCAGCACACAATACATGCAAGGCATCAATAAGGGCCGACATTTATGCCTTAGACCCGCTAACCTAGTGAGGAAACTCACCTCGAATGCTGAAACCCACTAAAGATTCCTAGTTGCTACCCTAATGACTCCCCAAGGTATCAGTACAAAATAACACCCAATTAAGACTTGGATTCCATTCTATATCCAATAATCTATACTTGGGTTAAAATAACTATTTTACCCCTAGCCTAGCTTAATCCAAGACTAAGCCCCAATTCCATAATCTAAAAGGCTTAATACCAGATGATCCTTTAGGGCCCACTTATGGCCTAATTTTCCAAATTAGGCCCAAACCCTAAATATGGGCCTTACCCTAAAGGCCAATAAATTTCCTAAGCCCAAAAGCTTGATTTCAGATGTCCCAACTAGTCCCTAACCTTCCAAACCCAAAAAATGGCCAAAACTTAAAGCCCTACACCGAAGCCCACTAATTGCCTAATATTTGTTTTCCTATTATCTATTTTCCTAATATCTATGCTAGATGAACAATTTATACATGTTTTACTCGATTTAAACTGTATATGTATTTTATACCTATAATTATGTTGGGTAAAGATGGGTAGATGATATATATGGTGAAAGATGAAATAAATGATGAGAGGCCTTGATGTTAAAGCTGATTCAGTCATCTAGCAGAGTATAGATGACGACCATGAACTATTCTAGACAGTCCCGTGGAACGATAGTAGGCTCAAAACATATAGGTTTTTGTGAATGATGTGTTCACCAAGTGTACTCCATCCCCCTCATGGTTTCCATACTGGCATATATTGTTGAGGACTCTCTTAATCATTATTGTCAATCTTGAAGATAATCCTTAGGCTAGGTCCCTTGAATTAGATGTTTTAGGGATAGAAAGTGAGGATAACGGGAATGGGTAATCGGGTTGAATAATTTGATGAAATTAAATAACTTAACTATTGTGGGTTGAAAACCCTATGTGCTCACTAGGCTGCCAAGACTGGCCCACTAAGTTTCTTGTATTACAGGTAGTGACACAAGAGCACTAATGTGATAAACAAATGAGAGAATTATGGATTATAGGCCAATAGAATAATAGATGTTGTAAGGCCTATGTTATTTTCCGTTTATGCTTATGTACTATATTGACGATGACATCCCAACATTTTTAATATAATTAAAATACATTTCTTCGGAAATGCTTTGATAATATCTTTATCATATTATTGGGAACAAATTCTGCAATATTATTCTTCTAAATGATACACTGATTTTAAATAAAGTATAAACAAATCGGTCTTTTCTGACCGTGAAATTGGGGATGTCACATGCAACAGTGTCAACAGTCAAGAAATATAAGAAGTAGAAACTCAAAGGATGTAAGAGTTACGGATACCACCTAGAATGGAAAGGAAACGTGAGGAGTCATTATACATGCCCTGTTTTGTTGATGATTCTGCGACATAATCATCCTAAGGGGAAATATTTTTAGCAACCGTAAATTTGGGCTAGGCGTTTAAGATATAATATAAAGTTTCATATAAAGAAAAATAGAAAAATCAGCCGAATCGTCCTTAAATCGTAATAATAAGTACATCAAAGCATATATATATATATATATATATATATATATATATATATATATATATAGAGAGAGAGAGAGAGAGATATATATATATATATATATATATATATATATATATATATATATATATATATAGAGAGAGAGAGAGAGAGAGACCCGAAGATATAAATTTCGTAGAAATCCGACTTTGTATGAATTATATATGATTTTTATATAGATCTAAAAGTTATTTGCGCACAAGGAATGTGTAACATTAAAAGGTATGAAGATAATGGTTGACTTCTGGATAAAGTCGTCAAAATGAAAGTTGTGGTACTCTTTAAGATATGAATTTTGGTAAAAGGAACACCAAAATCGGAGTCTGTACGAGAGAGTTATGATTTTTGCAAAATATTAAATCATATAAAAATAATGGATACAAATAAAGTCAGAATTAGCTAATGGAGCCTAAAGGAAAGTTGTACTACTCGTCGAGGCTACGCATGGAAAAAAGTATCAAAAACGAAGTCCGTATAAAGAAGTTATGGAATTTAAAAAATCTGCAATTTGCACAATGTGTGCCGAGTGCATGATGCGCGGATCTAGAAGGTGAAAACATGGACCACAGAGAGCTTGACACATGTCACAAAGTGGTTAGGGATACGTAGCCATAAAATGTGCATCGTGTAACTCCTTTTGCACACCGTGCACCCCAAAATCGGCTATAAATAAGAGGCCAAGCCTCATTCACTCCTCACACCCCTGCAAGTCATTCTCTCAACTTTTGCTCTGCCTTATCCCTATTCTCCCTTAGTTTTAGTCTTTGACGAAACCCTGCGACCCTTGAAGTAGTAGTAGCTAACAATTAGAAGCTCTGCTAGTACAATTTCTAGAATTTTGTCTAGGAAATATTCGTAAGTTAAATTACACTCAACCCTATCTTAATGTAATTTGTATTAAGAGTTCTAAGTCGCTATTATGAACCTATAAATAAGATTTATCTATAATTCCATGTCGATATACTGGATCTACTTACGGGGATGATGTCTAGGCTGGATTTAATGAGGTATTTAAAGTGAGATTTCCAAATAGTATACTTTGTATACCAAATGGATCCTACCTTCGAGATGATCCTAAGTAGTTATCCCTAACCAACGATAGATAAATAGACTTTGGAATTGATTATAGATCTAGGCTATATTTATTCATAAGGAATATCAGTTTTCCCAACCTGACCCACTCAGCTTTTTTATATCATAGGTAGCGGTATAAAGTTGAATGCATGATGAGAGATTCAAAGAGATGTAGACCGTTATTATAATGAGACATTGTAAGTCTCCGTTTATGCTTATGTTTTTGTATTGACGATGACATCCCGAGTTTTATAAATAAAACACATTTCTTCGGAAATGTTTTGATAATATTATTATCATGTTTTTGGGACAAATTTCGCATAAAAAATCTTTTTAAAAGAATACGATGGCTTCTTGCAGACATGGATGTTCATATTTCTCTGCCTACCCTTTTCCACTATGACAACGAGAGTGCAATAATGATTTCCCAAGAATGTAGTGTTTCATGAGTGGACAAAACATATTAAGACTGACTGTCATTTCAATCGTTACCACTTTCAGCATGAAAATTTCATCCACAGTGCAGATTAATGATATATTTACAAAAGCCTTTACTACTCCTCGGCTTCATTTTTTAACTGACAAACTCTTAATGTTTATTTCTATCGCATTGTGAGTTTAAAGGATGATAAAAACCCAAACAACAGATCTAATCACAACATCAACAGATCTTTTATTAACAAGATCCAGTTTTCATCCACAATGCAGATTAATGATATATTTACAAAAGCCTTTACTACTCGTCGGCTTCTTTTTTTAACTGAAAAACTCTCAATGTTTATTTCTATCGCATTATGAGTTTAAAGGATGATAAAAACCCAAACAACAGATCTAATCACAACATCAACAGATCTTATATTAACAAGATCCAGTTAGTTTTAAGAAACTTACAAATCAAACCTCTCTACATAACACTCACACTCAAACAAATAGAAATCAAGAATAGATTACAGAGTTTATTGAACAAAAACTAACTAGAACAAAGAACTCTAGACTTAACCAAAACCCTAATCTGAATAGCAGGATGACCCAACCTATTATGCTAAGTTACTTTGGAAACATAACAATCAATCCTACTTAGAGAAGCCATGTTACCTGAAGATTAAGAGTCCTCAAGATAATATAACCCTCCTGACACATTACCAGTCCCCCCACAGTCACCTTGGACTATGAATTCTAAACAACACATTTAAATTCATAAAAAAAACAAGCTGACACTTATTATCCTTACAAAGTTTGTGAACAGAAAGTAAGTTTACATTGAATTCAGGAACTACAAAAACATCAGACAAAACAACTGAATTAGACAGTCTTATATTTCCAATTTTATTAATCCTAGCAGAGGATTCATTAGGATGATCCACTTTAAGATCAAGTTTTGAAACATCAACAATGTTATTAAGCTTAAAATCATTTTTGGTCATATGATGATTTGCACCAGAATCAACAATCCACTTATTATTAGTAGACACAGAAGAGTTACAACAAATACCTGCCATATTTGCAGACACTTCACTTGTTGAAGATTTCTCATTAATAAGACTGAGAAACTTCTTATATTGCTCACTCGTGAGAAAAAACTTTTCAGATGAATTGTTAGTCTTAACATCCAAATCAAACGAAATTGAATTATTAGAAGAAAGTGTCTTATTAAGATTTTGAGATTCATTTTTGAACTTAAAATCTTTAGGAAAACCAATGAGCTTATAACATCTTTCAATAGTATGTCCCTAAAGACCACAATTTTTACATTGAAGATTAGAATTTCCACGAAACTTATTCCATTTTTTATCATTAAATTTACCAACAAAAGCAGTAGCTTGAGACTTAGTGGAAGTTTGAGAAACAGAACCTCCCTTCTGATGTGATTCTTCACGAGAAACAATGGAAAAAGCAGTTTTCACATTAGGGAGAGGTTCTGTTAACAAAATGTGACTTTTAACGTGACTGAATGTATCATCTAAACCAGAAAAGAACTGCATAAGCTTAATTAATTTTGAATGATTAACAAAATCAGTTGAGGCTTCACATGTGCATTAAGACAAGTTAATTAACCCTTCAAATTCTTTCCATAAAGCATCAAGCTTACTATAGTACTCAGAGACAGACAAACCATTTTGAGTAATTGAATTTATTTTATGGTGTACATTAAAAATAACAGAACCATCAGCCTTAGAGTAAGTTTCACTCAACTCATACCAGATATCAGAAGCATTATCACTACAGGCATGATTAGCATACAAAGACTCAGAAATAGAACCAAGAATCCAAGAACATACAACAGCATTAACACGTTCCCATTTATGAATTTTAGTTTCATCCTCACTAGGTTTAGGAAAAGTTTTATCAACAAAACCTAATTTATTCCTTCCTTTCAAAGCCCTAGTCATAGAAATTTTCCATATTCTATAATTCTCAGTTCCAGTCAATTTAAAACTAATATCAAGAACTGTAAGAGTCACAACACACTAAGATGAACAAACAATAACACAGAAGCACCCAAGAGAATAACCTGAACAAACAAAAAAAAAGCATGCGAATACTTACAGAACTCCATAAAAAACGCTCAGCAAGCTGCAATGTAGTTTACTGTTAGATCTACACAAAATAGAATCTAACACTGAAGCAGACAGGCATTCAAATTCCAGAACCACCAAACACCTCAGATTGCACCGTTTGCAATCTTAGCGTTGATCATCGCTCGATGTTAGCCGTCAGAAAACAAGAAGTTAAAACTAACGTTACAGTCAAGCGATCGTTTACTCTTAAGATTGATAGTGTCTGAGTGAGTTTACACCGTCGTTTTTATGAACAATGTGAAATCCACCTTAAGCCAAACAAATCGAAGCAACTGATCGAACAGGGGACATAAAACTACCAAGAGAACTCAAGAACAAAGAACAAGATTTGAAAACCCTAACTCAAAAAACGAGAAATCAAAGAACGACGTAGGAATAACCCCGCTCTGATACCATGATAAAAACTCAAACAACATATCTAATCACAACATCAACAGATCTTTTATTAACAAGATCCAATTGGTTTTAAGAAACTTACAAATCAAACCTCTCTACATAACACTCACACTCAAACAAATAGAAATCGAGAACAGATTACAGAGTTTATTGAACGAAAACTAACTAGAACAAAGAACTCTAGACTTAACCAAAACCCTAATTTGAAGAAGACGGAGATGAGAGAATGGAGAGACTCAAGTAAGTGTGTGTTGACTGAAAAGATGATCTGATCTTTATTACACTAAAACCATATATATATATATATATATATATATATATATATATATATATATATATATACTTCCGGTTCAACCCATAAACCAAACCTGTAATATAACCGACCCAAATCCTTTATCAAAAGATCCACGTGCTTTCCAAGTTCCTAATAAATGAGCCCTAGTACCTCCACTATTAAAATAATACACACCACATCCAAAACTAAAAAACCTTTAAAACTCTCTTTATGTTCTTTCTTCAAACTTACAATTTTAACCCAAGTAAAGAAGCTCTTTCTTAATGTTAATCTTGCTCATAAATACATACTTTTAACAAAGGAGGATGTTAGCACAATAAAGTTATTAGGCTTTTTCTGGTTTAGGCCATGTTTGGCCCTTTATCCCTATAGCTAGGTTTAACCTTTTGAGCCTTCCTATTTAAATTGTAACTCTACTCTTTTTACTTTTTTATTGTAACTGTATTCTTTTTTATGATTCAATAACGAAATCCTAGCATATTTTGTTCATTATTTTACGGTCATTTCTAGTCGCATTTGAAGAGTGATTACGGTGGTAGCATGGTTGATACTAGAAGTACTTCAGGCCACATGTTCGATTTAGGATTAAGTGTTATTTCTGTTGGATTAGTGTCTAAGTCCATAACTATTTTGGTATGTACTTGACCCGATGGTGCATGGTCCTTTTGGGTTGCCTTCACCAAAGCAACTTGATAGGATGAATTATGGAGAGTAAGGATTAAATATGATTTATTTATATATTATGGGAATAATATATTAAAGGAGAAATCATATTGTTTAATTAATATTAGTCAATAATTAATTGGTAATTAGTTTTATGACTAAAAGAGATTAATTAAACTTAAGGGACTGGAATTGTAATTATAAGATAATTGCAATTTGGGCCATGGATTGCCTTGTATTAAGGGATGGACGAATTCTAATGGGAAACCCATAAGGAAATCGTCCATGGGCTTGATTAAAGGAGTCTATGGGTTGCTTAGGGCTTAAGCATCCAAATTAGGGTTTCCTTGTTAGATAACCCTAATAGCCCAACTATATAAAGACCCCTTAAGGCTCAAAAAAACATGGCTAAGCTTCTTGTAAGGGTTTCTACACATTTTTTTGGCAGCCTCCATCCTTTCTCCTCTTCATCCTCTTGCTTATGGTGTTTGTGAACCATTAGAGGAGTGACACTTGTGACTCTAAGCCTTCCAAAGTCAATACAAGGGGAATTGGGATTGTTATTGCTACATAACAATCAAGGTATGATCTTAAACCTAATTACATGTTGATATGATTACTTGCATGTTAGAATTAGGGTTTATAGTCTTGGATTTAAAGCATGTACAATATAGAAACCTAGATCCAAGCATTAGGGTTTGTATGAGCACATAGGATGTCTTATGACCAAAACCCAACAGTGGTATCAGAGCCTAGCTTGGTTTCAATTGTATTGATGCATTGTATAACTAAAAAATTCGATTTTTTGGATTGTGGAGGCTGGACTCGTCGAGTCCATGGCTGAACTCGCCGAGTCCATGCCTGACTCGACGAGTCAACTCGTCAGACAGGCGGATTTTCGGGATTTTTACCTATTATGACTTAGGATAATTACCATAATTGTTTAAACTTAATAAAATTCGAATTTTGTTAATCCTTTATGATTATCCTTGTCAAAATAAAAGATTTTGGTCATCTAATTAGATAATTGTTACCTTATTTGATATATGTGAAGTTATGGAAATTATTTGATCATTATCTTGCAAGAATTTGAACTAGATCTAATTAGATAACCACCAATTATAGTTAATTGCCTTATTTGAATTATGTGATCTAGAATATTCTTGACAAAGTTTGGAATAGTTTCAAATTAATCCCTTTAGGTTTTATAGTTTAAATTTGAACCCCAAAAGTTTTGTTGTTTTGAAATTTAAATAGTTAAAACCCTAATGTTTTGAAAAAGGTTTCAAAACTTGCCCTCAAGTTTTGGAATTTAAATTTTGATTGAATAGTTTAATTTTGATGCATATTTAAATTCTAAACCCTTATGGTTTGAAATGTTTCAAAACTTGCCCTCAAGTTATGGAATTTAAAGGTTGATTAAAAGGTTAATTAGAAATGTTAAATTATAAAACTCCTGTATTGTTTTGAAAAGGTTCAAATCACACCCTTATGGTTTTATTAATTAATTAAGGTGTATAATTAAAAGAGATTTAATAAATCCATAAAAGTTTAGGTTAACCTTTTAATTGAATTAAAAGTGTAATTGTTAAAGTTAACCATATAGTATTTTAAAAGTATAAAATACACTCTATACTATATATAACATTAAAAGTCTAACATTATATATATGTATGAGTAAAAGTCAGTCTTACCGTTAGTAGGCCTCATTCACGAAGCTGGTCTATAAGGGGTGTTTAAGGAAATTACCTATAAAATGGCGATTGAATGGGTATCCACTCTTACCCACCGCACTCTTGACTAGTGAAGGGTCGTTAGCCGAACGGGTAGGATAGGACGAAACCTTCCATTATAAGTATAATGAAATACCAAGTAACTAAATGTTTTTCAAATTCCCAATCTTAGTTACTTAGGCAAAAAGTGAATTGATGCAATTCCATGAAATTACACTTTGTGCCCTTGCGAAGACGTTAGTGGAGCGTGTGTGGTTTACCGGCACACTAAATGGTTCTAAGCAAAGGTAGCAAAGGGTGACTCAATGTTTGTCATAGTTCGGTGGAGCGTGTGTGGTTTACCGGCACATCGAATAGGTGATTGTAACATGTGAGGGCACCATGTAGTTTGCATGGTTATTCACACCCGCTTTGTGATCCTCGGCATCCCAGTCACAAACAAGAGGGGCATATCGAGAATTAAACATGCCATTGAAATGTTCAATGAATCTCAAAGGATCTAGGAGTTTTCATATATTTAAAACTTAAACTTCTTTTCGTTTTTCATGGTGGAAACTAGTGAATCGTCATTCACTTACCTTCAAATGTTCTGCGATTTGGGTTACGGCATCCCTCTCCCGAGTTGTAGGATATTGTGTTGGGTCCTAGCCTTGGAATTTCATTTGGGTGATTTACCAAGGACTCAATCAATCAACTAATTTGAATTCGTTTTTCTCCCGATGTCAAAGTTCGACAAATATGGTCTTCTTAAATCCCGTGGAACAAGCATTCCACATGAAGATGATATTCCACGATTCGATCGAGGAACAAGAAATCATGCTTCACTTCCTCCTCCTCCTCCAATTATTCTCCCTAACCCACAAGATTGTAAAATTGAAAGGTTCAATATCACTCAAGCCCTTTTGGTAAGTGAACATAAAGAGGGCAAGTCGGTGTGTGCACACGTCTTAGGGATGAAGTCACACATTGATAGATTAAGAATGATGGGATCCGTTGTCGGTGAAGTGATGGCTGTTGATTGGGTTCTTCAGTCACTTCCTAACTCATATAGTGAGTTCGTAAGAGAGTACTATATGATGAACCGCGACGTGACCCTTATAGATCTCACCTATATGCTTGTTGCTGCTGAATCAGAAATGGTTTAGCGCAATAGAAAAGCAAAGTTGATTGGTGAATCTGCCTTCAAGACCTCTATGGATATAGACAATGGCAATGAAAGACATGCAATGATCGAAAAGTTTGATCATAAGAGAAAGGCGATGTCTGAAGTAGTTCCATGTGTTGTTCCAAAGGAGTCAATTTGCTTTTATTGCCAAGAGAAGGGGCATTGGAGACGAAGTTGCCCTATCTACCTAAGAGATCTAAAAGATGGGAGAGTCAAAAGTATGACTACGCTTTAGGTAAGAATCCACTATCTAACTCCATTAAGTTCCTATTCGTTGATTCTTAATACATGATGTGATAAGATTGCATTTGAATGTTTTAAAGGATCGGTGAAAAGAAAGGAAGCTTGATAAGAGAGCAAGATGAATCTAATCACAAGAGATGGATCTCGATCTCATGGACTTGAAGATTGGATTTTGAGCTTAGATAGTTATAATAGAGTTGTTAGAAATTTTCTTTTTACATAATTTTCAATAGATTTTGCATTGTAAGGACAAATGTTTTCCGCTGCTTTTATAAATAAAATAAATTTTGACTTATTTATTTATTTATTTACTTCCTTGCAATGAAATCGTTATGAAAAATTGATGTTCGAATATTTCTACAACGAATGGATATGATTCTTAGTAATGTTATTATGGAAGTGTCAAGAATTTACCAAATAGGGAGAGTTTCTCATCGCCCAAAGTTTCAATTGGATAGAAATTTGGAATCATGCAACTTGGTTGCATGATGAATGAGAAATTTCATATTTGGAAATTAGACTAACTCATTGACAAAGTGTCAAGTGAAAGGACTAGGAGATCGAGTACACAAAGTTGTGTGTTGATCGAGTTTACCATAAGAGTAACAAAGATATTCATCATGATTTGCTAAAGGCTTAGTAAATATGATTACACTTACAAGATTAAGTGTAATTTTGAATTGATTAAAGGGTTTAGATCAATAGCAAAACGAATAAGAAGAATCAAGTAGGCAGAAAGATAAGAGTTTCTCCATTCTAAGAAGAAGGGAGAGTAGCTTTTATGCTTTATGATAGGTCTTAATGATTAAGAACCATATCTCAATTGATCCTCTAAGTGAATCTTGGTACAATTGTATGTCCAAGAAGAGGAATCAAAGATTGAAGAAATGGTCAAATCAAGAAGTCAATCATACTTCGTTCCAAAACAAGTCTTAAAGTCAAGATTGTGACAATGAGTGAAAAGTATTAAAAGGTTTATAACATTCATCAAATGTGGAAAGTTGTGATGTCTTGGATAAGACAAAAGACCAACTTGGACCAATTTATGAAGTGCTTTGATAAAAGCTGCACTAACTCTTGAATATTTGTTTGTCAAGAAATGTTTTGATAAGAGAATCTTATATGCCAAGGAGTCAGTGGGAGTCTTAATGGTCTTGAAAGGTTTCAAGAACAAATCAAATAAACCTTATTGATCATCACTAGCACACGAGTTGAGGTTTACAACCTATCGTGAAGACATTATTTTGTTTCTGTGCCAATCCAATCGAGTTAATTATGCATGTGAGTCCTATGAGTTCTCATTTGAATGCATAAAAAGGCAAGGACCTTGATCAATGGAAAGTACATTGATAGGAAAAGGTGAGCTGCTTAACTACTTGGAAGACGTGGTGGGCAGCTGTGCTACCATAAGGCAAGAAATCAAGATAAAGAAAGTTCGATCCATATGAGTTTGAATTTGTCGTAAACTTTGGTTTTAACAAATTCACATGGATAGGAACACATACACCGTTTAAATCTAAGTGTCATAAGATTTCCTCCTTCATGAAAATGATTGTGAGGAAATGCTTTCACGAAGAAAGATTTTAAAAGATAGTGATTGCAAAATTGCATTCTCGAATTCGATCATGGTTACGGCATCCCTTTCCATAATTGAATTGTGAGGTTTGGCAATTAGTCTTAATTGTTAAGACACACATATGAACTATCTAAGGCAAAAGTGTATAAGTTCAAGAAGTCTTAGAAACATGAACTTAAGAAATTCAATAAGTATTGTTTTTCTAAAAGTTAAGATGTTTATGAATACATGTCGAAGCTAGTGGGAGCATAAGTGTTATGTTTTATAATAATCATCATGATAGTGGGAGCATAAATGTTATGATTGTATGATTATTAAGGCAAGTATTGCATAGTTGGCAATATTAATTATAGAAAACAAGAGTCATACTTTGCAAAGTTGTAATTGTTGAAAGGTTGTTTTGCTATAATTAAGGGAGAGAATATTATGCTTCATTTCAAATCTAAAGGATTAGGTTGTGAAATGTTAATAAACTTAGTCAAGGGTACATAGTGTGTTCTTAAAATTTCAATTATGATTACGGCATTCCTCTTCACAATTCTAATTTTGAGAACATAGCAAATAAAACATTATGCGTCGTGTCCCATACGCTTCGAGTATAGGATCGATTGCAAATGATTTAATGTTTTACCATTCTAAAATTTCCCAAATGTCTAGCGCATTTAGAGGGAAAAGGGACTAGAATCGGTTTTGACTAAAATAATTAAACAACTATCAAAGGACAATCCAAAGTTCGACGAGGATTGGTCGCTTGTGAATAGTTGGAAGTATAGTATTGGAAATTATGGAAATGTTTCCATATTGGATGGACAATATCGACATCATTACGAATAGATAAGATTTTATTAAGAAATTAGTTGTCAAAGGAAAACATGGAAGCGTGTCCATATTGGGAAGTAAATATTGAAAATATATGTCTAGATTAGAAACTTTTATGCAAAAGGATGTTCAAAGGAACGTACTTTGAGTGAGAGACATCATATCTAAGGAATTGTCTTGTAACAATCTCCGATAGAGGAATTTGTAATATCATTGGCAATAGTCTTTGAGACTTTGGTGCAGTGACATTACAAAAGGATCGTTGCATAAAGTGTTAGAATCTAGCATATTCTATAAGTAGCGAGAATTTGATATTCTTGCACTTAAGAAAATGGATTTGGAGTTGTAAAATGAGAATGATTGGAAATGTGTTCAATTTGTCTATTTCACAAAAGTAAGAACCATAGGTAAACATTGTGTGCATGCTAGGAGCATGGGACAAGGGTAATAATTCAAGTAAGAAGTTGATTACCCAAAACGAAAAATAATGAGTAATCAATATGGTGATAAATAAAACGTGTTTTGTTTATATACTCAAAGGTTTGAGGCCGTATGGAATTAGTATTATTCTTGTGTTTCACCTTGCATGTTTGACTTCCAGAATAATTGAGTTTGTTAAGAATAATCGAATTATTCAAACGGGCCACAGTCGTTCATATGTTGGAAGTAGGTATGAATGAAGATTGTCGTGAATTGGTGTGTGGATTGTCTAGAAGAGTATTAGACATAAGCAAATGTTTGCTGCAACGTTCATGAGTGCTTATGAATATGATTTGAGCATTGGATTAAACCCACGCTCACTTGGATCACTCCATGAATTGTATTATGAGTGATTAGTGAGACGATAACATCTTATATTCTTGAAACCGAGATGTGTGAGTTGTATCTTGCGAATCGGTTGCACATTGATAATATGTAAACGCACCAGTAACTTGGTGTTATAGAACATATTGTTGTGTGTGATTCGGTGAGTGAGTGCAAGCGAGCATTGTATCAAAGTTTATCCGTTCCTTTTATCCAAAGTAGGATAAAAGCGATATCTTTGGGCCCCTCGATGGTTTAGTGATGACATACGTAAATGCTCGGCCGGGCTAGGGCTAATTTGATTTGTTCAATTAGTCTGTCGTCATAAATCAGAAATCGAGAAATAGTACAAAGAGAATGATTAGAAATCATATCTCATACGATATCTAGAATGGAGGAATATATGATCCCTTATCTAAGGACACGCGTATCTGATATGATCAGAGTTGACAGCGGCTTTGGAAAGCTACGATTGCAGATCAGGATCTGAAGTCATACGCAGAATAGTTGTTAGACTTATCCAAGTGGGAGACTGTTGGATTAGTGTCTAAGTCCATAACTATTTTGGTATGTACTTGACCCGATGGTGCATGGTCCTTTTGGGTTGCCTTCACCAAAGCAACTTGATAGGATGAATTATGGAGAGTAAGGATTAAATATGATTTATTTATATATTATGGGAATAATATATTAAAGGAGAAATCATATTGTTTAACTAATATTAGTCAATAATTAATTGGTAATTAGTTTTATGACTAAAAGAGATTAATTAAACTTAAGGGACTGGAATTGTAATTATAAGATAATTGCAATTTGGGCCATGGATTGCCTTGTATTAAGGGATGGACGAATTCTAATGGGAAACCCATAAGGAAATCGTCCATGGGCTTGATTAAAGGAGTATATGGGTTGCTTAGGGCTTAAGCATCCAAATTAGGGTTTCCTTGTTAGATAACCCTAATAGCCCAACTATATAAAGACCCCTTAAGGCTCAAAAAAACGTGGCTAAGCTTCTTGTAAGGGTTTCTACACGTTTTTTGGCAGCCTCCATCCTTTCTCCTCTTCATCCTCTTGCTTATGGTGTTTGTGAACCATTAGAGGAGTGACACTTGTGACTCTAAGCCTTCCAAAGTCAATACAAGGGGAATTGGGATTGTTATTGCTACATAACAATCAAGGTATGATCTTAAACCTAATTACATGTTGATATGATTACTTGCATGTTAGAATTAGGGTTTATAGTCTTGGATTCAAAGCATGTACAATAGAGAAACCTAGATCCAAGCATTAGGGTTTGTATGAGCACATAGGATGTCTTATGACCAAAACCCAACAATTTCATAGCAAACAAAGAAGCAAAAGATTGTAGCCTTACCCTAAGCAGATGTCGAGTACATGTGTGCTTCAGTCGATGAATGTCAAACAATTTGGATGAGAGGATTGTTTGAAGAACTCAATTGGGTAGTTGAATATATACGCTAGACACTTAGGGGGTGTTTGGATTAGATTTTTAGCTTATTGTTTATAGCTTATTTGTGGTGGGAATAAGCAATAAGCAATAAGAATGAAGATGAATGCTTATTAAAATTAGCTTATTTAGCCTAATAAGCTGAATTTTATCCAAACACTTAAATTAGCTTATTGTGGGAATAAGCAATAAGCACCTCTTTTTTTCCTATCCAAACACCCCCTTAGACAGTTAATATATATTACCTTTAATTAAAAGTTAATGGTCGATTACGGATTAAAAAAAATAACAAACTGATCATTTGGCGTGTATTTTAACTATCTGAAGTTGGACCGAATGAGGAGTCCGTTAAGATGGGCCACACTCTAATTTACTTTATAACAGAAAACAATCATATTTTTGATGTTTTTTAATTTTGTTATTTATAGAAAAGAATTATATTTTTATTGAACATTTTTTTGGATAAAATGTTGGATGGAGTCGCAGCATTCACAAATCACATCAAGTACTAAAACAACTAGGCAAAACATTGCTTGGTTTAATTACGTATAATTGTACATAAATTCAATCATTTAATAATCACAGGGCATACGATTTAATGAATCAATTATTATTGAGTATATGCTGTTAATGATTTGACTGCCTATAATTATACATAATTGATACATGGACAACTAACCAACTTGATGAACTTTATCACTAAACAAAAAAGACCAACAAACAAGATTATTAAGTATGGACAATTTAAGATCGGCCGATCCAGTCAGATTGATGGTGTTTTTTTGGTCCAAGTTTTTAAAAGATGGGCCTGTTCTCGATTGGGCTTTTTAAAACCGGCTGGATCCAAATTGGTTATTCTTTTAGAGCGGAAAGTCTTTAGTCTTAACTCTTATGCAAATTAATATTTATTTTTCTTAAAATTATAAAATCACCCAATGATACTAATATATAATATATGGTTCCAGGTGAATAAACTGTTGGAGAAATCACATCAGATTTTTCCATATTAAACAGTCCCTTCAACTATATTCTTTACGATTCCAATGCAATACTTAGATTTAAGGCTGATAATTTTCGATACGATCCGCGATACGAAACGGAATAAATAGGTTTGGGTTGAATTTTTCAACCCGCTAACTCGCCAACTGACCAACCCGTTTATTAAACGGGTCATATATGTGTTTCTCAAAAAATAAACGGATTAACCCATCAACCCGTTTATATTTTTAATAAAAAAAAATATTTAATTTTTAAATGTTTTTATGTATCAAGTATTAATATTTAATAAGTATTAATATATATATATATATATATACTATTGATTCATAGACCATTTAACTGTTTTGACATTTTGACTCGTGGTGGATAACTTAAGGTCGTAAGTCGTAACCTGTAAGGTTATGTCTGTAACCATTTTGCCTATCTGCCCTAAATAATAATCTCAAAATCATATCGCATATGAGCGTATCTCCCTCTTCCAAACTTCCAGTCTCCTGGTCTCCCACTAAGTCTCCTGGTCTCCCACTATCCCACTCTCCCCTTTGTTACTCTATGATCGAAATCAAGTATCGAAATGGTGTTGGAGAATTGACTTTGTTTTTTGGGAGAAAAAAGTGTGGTTATTACTTTAGTACTTGAATTATCTATGTTTGTATTAATGTTTAGTTTGAACATCTTTCTATGAATGTTTTTAATTTTCAAGTGGATGTTTAAGACTTAAGTGTTTGAAATTCGGATATGTTTGCATCAACCATCAAGAATTTATTCATGTTTCATTATCAATTTTATTTATGGAATCTGACTCATGAACCCAAATCTGACTCACGAACCCGCCAACCTGTGAACCCGTATAAATAAATGGGTTGACGGGTCATATATAGGTTTATGTTCCAAAACCGCCAACCCGTGACCTGTATATTTAAATGGGTCGTGTTTGGGTTGATAGATTTTGACCCGCCAACCCACGGCATGCCAACCCGAACACGACTCAATTGTCAGGCCTACTTAGAGTTTAACATTGTATGTGTTACAGTTTAGATATGAGATGTAGCAATTGGAAAGAGGTTTTAGCAAGAAAGGGTTGTTAGTGTTAATGATCAAGTGCTCTTATCAAAATAAATAGTAGAGTAAATTACATGAATGGTCCCTACGGTTTAGGGTAATTTACGCGTTTGGTCCCTAACTTATCTTTTTAACTCGGAAGGTCTCTACTATTTGTTTTTGTTACGCGTTTGGTCCCTGTCTTACCTAAAAAAAACTATTTTGCCCTTGATTTTTTAATTTATTTAAATAAACACACCCCAACCCCACACCCCTCACCTTACCTTACTTACCTCACCATTTTTTCCTATTTAAATAATAGTGTTTTTAGATAATACAGTGACCAAGCGCGTAACAAAAACAAATAGTAAGGATCAAGCGTGTAACAAAAACAAATACTAGGGACCAAGCGCGTAACAAAAACAAACAACTCAGAGTTTCTAAGTTAAAAAAATAAATTAGGGACCAAGCGTGCAAATTATCCCAAACCATAGAGATCATTCGTGTAATTTACTCTAAATAGTACTTAAAAGGCATCAAATATTAAGGTCATACCGATCAACCCGTCCAATAGACTTGTCATGGTAGCATCTATTTTAGGATATTTTTGTTGGGTTTTTTTATCTTGACAAGTTTATTTATTTAGTGTTTAGCCTTTGTTATTTAGTAAAATGAATAGTTTAGGTCTTAAATTGAATGTGCCATGTGGACCAAGTATTAGGAGTTGTAAAAAGAAAACGTGTGGACGTGTTCTCCTTTAATAGAGTTTAGTTTGTTTAAGTTTTATTAGGGTATGTAGGCTATAAAAGCCTTTTATTTTCTGAATAATAGATGCAACCGTTTTTTTAGTCTAAAATATATCTTCCTTTCACTTTGTATTACTCACGTTTAAACAAAGGTGAACATTGTTTTTTTGGTGCGCAAAGAAGGGGCATGATATCCAACACTTGGTATTAGAGCCTAGGGCTTGTTTAGAAGAAGTGACGATCGATTTAATGTGATTCGAAGAAAATAAGTGAAGACCGACTACTAAGCAGTGAAGACTGCTAGAGACCATCGTCGGGGAGCCATAGCACCAGCGAGAAGAAAGAAAGAATAACAGAGAAGAAGACCATTATCTCTAACAGAAGACTGATAAAGTAGCAAAGGACCAACTGCTTAAAATCTAGATCGAAGACCGAAGATGGGAAAAAGAGACCAAAAATTTTCCTGAGAAATACAGACGGGGTACCAAAGTCTGTAAGACAGAAAAGTACAGTTGTTTTGACCGTATTATTTGCACAAAAGTAGAACGAAAGTGTAAGAAAGAAGAAATTTAGGAGCATTAAAAGATGGGGGGGGGGGTCAAAAGAAGTTGTAGCTCAAGGTACTATTGTACCATTTCAAATTTTCAATGTCCTAGATTGACCAAAACCAATTATACTACTTGGTCTATTATGATTGAAACTGTTTTGAAGGCATATGGACATTAGGATGCAATAACAAAAGATGCAATTAATGAGAAGAAAAATTATACCACTAAAGGTATAATCTTTCAAACCCTTCCAGGGAATGTTCTTTTGCAGGTTTCTAAACACAAGAATGAAAAAGATGTTTGGGAATCAATCAAGTTTCGGTATATTGGAGCCGAACGGGTGCAAAAAGCATGGCTGCAAATTTTAAGAAACGAATCGGAGATGCTTAAGATGAAGGACAACGAGTCAATCAATGACTTTTCAAGTAAAATAATTGGTATTGTTGCGAAGTTCAAAAGTCTTGGTTCAATTATTGAAGAGGAGGTGATTGTGAGAAAGTTTCTCAATTCGATTGCAAAGAAGTATTTGCTAATTGTAGCTCTTATTGAACAATATTCTAATCTTGAAACTATGACATTTGAACAAGCGGTTGGAAGGGTTAAAGTGTATGAAGAAAGGCTTCAAAGTCTTGAAAAGTTGAAAAGCAAGATCAACTCATGATGGCAAGTGAACAAAAATATGGGGAAAGTAATGGACACGGCAGAGGACGTGGAAGGAACTACGAAAGAGGTAGAAGATGCCAAGGAAGAGGAAAAGGTAGAAGTGACAAAAGTAGAGTTTGGTGCTATGATTGTGGAGATTTTGGGCACTTTAGCTATGAGTACACTAAGTAGGATGACAAAGACAAAGAATCAAACTTGAGTCAAGAGGAATAACCTACATTGCTTTGATGGAAACCAAGTCAAGATTAAAGGGGTGAATGTTGAGTTTTTTTAATCATGATAGGTTTATTTACTTAGTGCTTTAGTCATTGCTATTTAGTAAAATAAATAGTTTACATCTTCAATTGAATGGGTCATATGGACCAAGTATTAGGAGCTATAAAAAGGGAAAACGTGGGCTTGTTCTCCTTAAGTTGAGTTTAGTTTCTTTGAGTTTCATTAGGGTATGTAGGCTATAAAAAGCCTTTTATTTCTGAATAATAGATGCAACCATTTTTTTAGCACAAATATATCTTCCTTTCACTTTGTACTGCTCACATTTTACTAGAGGTGAACATTGTTTTTTTGGTACGCAAAGAAGGGGCCTGATTTCCAAAAAAAAAATTGTGAACTAGGATTTTCATTTATTGGGTGGAAATAATTTAGAATAAAGATGGATCGAGACAATGATTTTTAAACCAATCATACAACAAGAACAAGCCACTTTAATTCCATGGAGATGGGCAGGGGAAGTAGATGTCAAACAGTCATGTCTCGCAAAAGGTAAAATGGTCGCGTCACATAGATGACATTCGGCATGAGCCAAACACCAAACATAGGGAAAATGACATAAAAAGGTAACGAAGTTTCTAAAATGTATAAAAAAGACCATTGTTTTCTTTTTAGTACACAATATACCATTAAAGTATATTTTTGGTACACAGAATATCAAAGAAGTACATATGTGTTCAAATAAAACCTTATGCAAAACCGGTTACCTCAGGTAAACGGAAAAATGACTTAAAAGGTTAACGAAGTTTCTAAAATGTTCAAAATATCATTGTTTTTAGTACAAAAAATTCCATTGAACTATATCATTTGTACACAAAATACCCACGATGTACACATTTTAGTACAAAAAATACCATTAAAGTTTCCAATATGTTCAGAAAAATATCATTGTTGTTTTTTCAAAGTACCTTCTGTTAACTTCATTGTTTCCGGATTATGTAGAACATGATCATCGGAGATCATTCAATGTCGTACGAGTTCACACCAGTTTTGTACTCTCTTTCATTCCCTCACTCGATCAATTTTGTATCTAAATACAATCATAAGAAAACACATAACTATGAATCCATCAATTAGAATGCAAATCGTTTAAGCGCTCCAGCACATATGCTTCTCTCTCTACTTTGACTACAAATCGCCATCAAATCAGCCACATGACATTGAGTGTTCCTGGTCATCCGTCTCTTACTGGTCCAGAGAATTTAAATGCAACTCTTATTCTCTACATCCACATTTAGGAATTCTCATAACATAACGTCACCCTCGTTTCTCCTTTGTGCCTCTCTTGTGCCGCAACACTAATGAATGGCTAACTTTGATTTATAATATATGTATCTATATACCGTATATATTGTTTTAGGTTTGAGACATATAATGTGATTGGGAAGCAAAAATGGTTAACTAATGTTATTACTCACTTACTTCTCATGTTACCACAAAATGATCGAGTGAAGGAATGAAAGAAATTGCATAATTGTTGTGAACTGATATGATGATGCATGATCTTCGGTAGTTGTGTTCTACATAATCTGGTAATAACGAAGTTAACAAAAAATACGGTATTTTTTTTAAGATTTTGGAAACTTTGCTACGCTTTTAAGTCATTTTTCCATTTATCTGAAGTAATGGTTACCCTAAGGTTTTATTTGAATACATGTGTTTTTTCGTTGGCATTCTATGTACAAATAGTATACTTTAATGATATTTTTTGTACTAAAAAAACAATGATAGTTTTTGAACATTTTGAAAATCGGGTAACATGATGGCTACCTACAATAGCCGGTTCAATGGTATTGTGTGTACTAAAAAAACAACAATAGTTTTTTTTTACATTTTAAAACCTTCGTTACCTTTTTAAGTCGTTTCCCTCAAAAATACATCTCTATAATTTCTTTCTAATTGATTTAGTTTCCAAAACATGTTTAAGTGGGATAAGTTTGGTACTTATAAGATATATTAATTTTTTCCCGTAAAAATGAAAAAGATAGTGTAGATTTCCAAATACACTTCACCTCCATATTCATCCGCCATTGTTCTCGTTTCAAAACTAGTGTTGTTAACTCGATCGTTTTATATTATGTTTTGCATTTCTTTCTATGTTTGTTAAATTGTTTAAAATTATTTAGTTTTAATTTTCTTTTGTGTGATGCTCTGAAGTTTGAAAAATACATGTTTTTGATAATTGTGTAGTGTTTTATATATAAGCCTTAAGGTCTAACAACAGAAACAGCATGCAAGCCTGTTTGTTCATAATTTGTTGCGTTCTTGTTGTGTTTAAAAGTTAAAACTTCAATTTTATTTGATCATTTTTTATTATTCCCTATATTTCTTTATGGTTGGTTGTGGATCTATAAAAGGAATATCTTATCTGCAAATTACATATGCATCGGTTGCGACTTCCAACAGGTAAATAAAAAAAAAACAACTATATGCACAGTTGAGCATGTAAGTAAACATATATGATATATGTCGTTCAAAAAGATGTAAAGAAACGGATATTTTGGTGTTTAATTGACTAAATTTATTCAAGTTTTTCGGTAAGTTATCTTAATGTAAATTTGATCAAATAAGATTTATCACATTACGAAAATAAATACACTTATTTTAAGAAAAAAAATTGCAGCTTAATTTGTTTTGTTAAACATTAAATTAAAAAACGAAAAATATTAAAAATTATATTCTTGTGTGTTATTTTTAATTTTATTTTAAAAAAGTAATCGTGAAAATATGACTAAATGTCATTTTAATGATATATTATCATTTTTTTTTTTTTTTTGAAACAGAGGTGATTCTATTAAAAAAAGATTAATAAGAAACTATAAAAAAAAACTGTTGTAACATATTACAAACTAAAGGAGAGTTACGTAACCAACAAGTCTACCATATATTGGATTTGCTACACCTATTGAGAATCTGAAAGAAACCTCTATCAACCATATCGTCAAAAAGTAAAGATTTTCAAGGCAGTGTTGATCCAAAAATAAAGGAATTATGAAAATTCTAAGCACCAAAAAGTGATTAAAACCACGGCATCGGAAGCCTTTCGTTGTCCACCTCTCAGTGCAATAGAATCCGTCAAGAAAGAATCGAATTAATAGATAAATGTTGAGAAATCTAAATTCCACACCAAATTACGATATGTGTCCACAAGTCGATCAACTGGCTATAACTTGCAAAAAGGTGGTCAATGGACTCAACTATAATGGAACAAAGATGGCACAAAATGGAGTCCACCTTAATGCCTTAGTAAAAAAGTCTCACTCTAGTAGGAATACCATGCAACATCCATCTCCAAATAAAGATATCCAACTTGATAGGAACCCATTTTTTCCATCTAGTTTCACATCCACCAGTAAACAACGTTCCACTATCAAGTAAAGCTCTAACTGAAAAATAGTCAGACACATCAATCCTCCACCCTAAACAATCAGGTGTAGAATCAAGCGGAAGATCATACGGTAAGGAAATAAAATCATTCCACTTAGTCTGCTCAATGCCACCCCTAGGAATCCGTTTGAGAGAATCAGTATTCCAACCAATCAACGCCATATCACGGACTGAGACATATTTGTGATTATCTAGCGCAAAAATCCAATGAAAAGTCATTATCATAAGTTGATCCCCCTTCCAAACATCATGATAAAAAGAAATCTTACTCCCATCTCCAATCTTGATCGGGAAAAAAAATGCAAATATAAACCACAGTCTCTGAGCTGAACTAGCATCCTAATAATCCCGCTCCAAGGACTCGTCCACCCTCCTCTCAGAGTTAAAGAAGAACAACCCTCATCAGAACTGTAGAGGGCTCTAACAATCCTAACCTATATCAAATCCGGATTATGAAAGAATCTCCAATGCCATCGAAAAAGCAAAGACATTTTGAAAGAAAATAGGATCCCTATTCCAAGACCACCTTTTTTTGTCCAATAAACTCTATCCCACCGAACCTAATGCATACGTATCTCGTCCAAATCTGCACCCCAAAAGAGCCTAGCGCAAAGAATCTCCAACAACTTAAGAACCAGTATCGGTGCCATAAAAATAGACATCAAATTGCTACCCAAACTCCCTAGAACCGGCTTTATAAAAGAAAGCCAGCCACCAACAGAAAGGCATTTTTGCCTTCCATCCTGATAATTTGGACCAAAACCGGTCTATAGCAGGAGACCATTGTAAAAATCGTGTTTCTAGCCTAGGCATTTATATTGAGTTGATAGTCTGGGTTAACATTTGTAACTCATTTTGAAGAAATGAAAAGGAATTATGTGAATATTATGTGAATTATGTACTTTATGCTTAATTTTTAGGGTTTATTTAATTAAGAATAAAAATAAGCGTCAAAGTTGAACTTTGAGATAAGCCCTATATCTTTACATAAACTTGTAGTGCTCGAAACAAGGATTTCAGGGATATAAAGAATACCAAAATCCGAGTTATAACGAAGAAGTTATGACCTGTCGAAGTTTCGCGACAAAACCGGCACGGTGCTGAATGACGTAAAAAGTGAGTTTTCGATAAGCTACTTTTTAGCCTTAGTAATCTAAATGAAAGTTGTAGTATTCGTTAAACCGAGAAGTTCGATAAAAAGAACGCCCAAATCTGACTTCGTATGAGGAAGTTATGATTTTTCGAAGTTTCAGCGTAGCAGTAGACAGCTAAAAACTCGAATTTTAGATCGAGCGATTTTTAGCCGACACAACCTCAACGAGAATTGAAGGTCTCGTCATTAGGAACACAACGGTAAAAAGTCTGACGAAAGCGTACGTCGTATGAAGAAGTTATGAATTTTTAACGGATTTCCTGTCTCGGTTTGTGAAAAATAATAATATAAAATTTAAAGTCAAAATTAGCTGACGAAGTCTAAACGGAAGTTGTAGAGCGTAATTTTAGCTACGCGTGCATATAAAGAACGTCAAAAACGGAGTTCGTATGCGAAAGTTATGGATTTTAGAAGTTTTTGCACAAAAACCGAGAAAATTCGCATATGTGGCTTCGGCCACGTCACCCTCGCAGCATGCGAGCCACGTGTCCGAAATTCTGGTGAGTCATGCGAGCCACGTGTCCGAGCCGGAGACCAAGCCGATGACTCCTCGTGTGAACAGTACTTGCGTGTCCTCTTCTGATTCGACCAAAGGGAGGCCCAATCCGAAGCTCGCATCCGGACCGAACCTCGCACCACCCTAGCTTCGAGCCTCGCACCTAACTCCGAACCTCGCATGTGCTGCAGCAGACCGCGGTCCAATCAGAAGCTGCCAGCGAGCCCTTCGCACGTGCAGTCCTCGTGCGAGCCACCCCCTGCGAACCTTTGGATCTGCGACGCGTGTCTCCCTCCTGACCATCCGATCAGAAGCCTCGCCCCTATAAATAGAAGGGTGCGAGACCTCCCGGGTAACTTTGAAAATTTGTCAATTTTAACCCTTAAACCCATATTTTGTTCATCTTAACATCCCACAAAGCCTCGGTATCGATTGTAAAGCCCGGAACGAGAAGCCTGGAAAATTTATCTTTTCGGTTTCGAAGCCCGACCTTTCGCAGAGCCCGGTTTCTCAATAAAACTCCCGGTTTTATTAGAAACGATCGTTTTAGGAAACAAATTGCTGCCCGATTTTCACCAAAATATGTGAGTGTGTAGTTACTTTCAATTTACACATAAATATGAAGTATTTACCTCGAAATACGGGTTATGTGTAAATATGCTAATTGTTTATTTGAGGTAACTGTTGAATTGATGTTTTATACAAGTTTTAAACTGTATATGCTTTTGATCTACAAAATATGTTGGGTAGAACATGGGTAGATGAAATAGTTGATTTGTGTTAAAATGGTGAGAGGCCTCGATGTTGTTGTTGTTGTTGTTGTTGTTGTTGTTGTAGTCATCTAGAGAAGTATAGATGACGACCACGAACTTTTTAGATAGTCCATTGGAACACTAGCAGGTTCGCAACTTGTAGGTGTTGATGAATTAAATGTTCATTGGCGTACTTCATCCCCCTCATGGTTGCCTTAAGGACATGTATGGCTGAGGAAACCCCTTAGCAGTAGTGTCCATCCCGATGATATTCCTTAGGCTAGGTCCCTTGTGATAGGTGTTTAGGGACGTAAAGTGAGGACAACGAGAATGGGTAATTAGGGTTATTGTTGATTGGTGAACTTAATAAGTATATTATTATTGTAGGTTGAAAACCCTATATGCTCACCAGGCTCCCAAGCCTGACCCACTCACTTTTATGATTATAGGTAGTGGACCCCGAGCATAGTTGGAGGACGATGAGAGATTTTTGGATTATAGGCCAGTAGTTGTAAATAAATGTTGAAAGGCTTATAATGTCTTGTTTATGCTTTTGATCTGTATCGGAACATGACATCCCGAGGTTTTGATATGAAATGAAACTATACATTTCTTAAAGAAGGTCTTGATAAACTTTTATCATATTTTGTTTGGGGACCAATTCCGCAACATCTTTTAAAACGATTTCTCTGATTTTATTTTAAAAAGCATAAATTAAATCGGTTTTTTCTGGCCGAGAAAAATGGGGATGTCACAACCATGTCGACACCCGAGACATATTCTGACTAACATACACACCTAAATGAACAAACGAAAGTAAATATGGAGCACAACCCAACCTACAAGCAACCATATCTACCTGAGAGTGAGGAACTCCTACTCTAATCAATTTACTCTTATGCAAACTGATTTTAAGACCCGAAGCTAGATAGAAACACCGAAAATACGAATAATGTGATTAGCATTCTCTAGATCCCACGAAGATAGTAAAACAACATCATCAGCATAAAACATGTGAGAAACCTCGATCTCACTAGTAGAAATGCCACGAAAAACATCCGCAAGCTGAGCTATAAGAAAATCTACATGAAACCCCTCAATCGCCAAAATAAATAGAAAAGGAGACAAGATATCTTCTTGTCTCAAGCCTCCATGAATCTGAAACTCATTTGTCGGAGACCCATTAACTAGAACCGAAGCCCTAGCCAGTCTCAAAAGCTCTATAATCCAATCACACCAAGTAGAAACCAAGCCCATAATCTGCATAATGTCCAAAAGGTACCCCCATGATTACAAATAATAGGCCTTCTCAAATTCCACTTTAAAAATCATCAGAGGATTTTTCATAACCTTACTCCAAGCTACCACCTCATTCAGAAGAAATGGACCATCCAAAATTTGTCTACTTTTAATAAAAGCATACTACTCCAAACTAACAGCATAACCAATAACCTTCTCCAACCTATGAGCTAAAAGTTTACTAATAATGTTATATTGGAAACCAATTAGACTAATAGGTCTAAAATCTCTAATGAGCTTTCGGTCACAAACTTTGGGGATGACAATAAAAAAAAGAGGCATTAATTCCCTTCGGAATCGAAGAATTACTATAAAAATGTTTAACAAAATCCTCCTCATCATCATAAATAAGATCCCAATAGCATTTAGGAAAACAAAAGAAAATCCATCAGGACCTAGAGCCTTATTTGAATCATAATCCCAAACTACCCTTTTAATCTCATTAGGACAAAAAAGATCCTAAAGGAACTGAATCTAAACCTCCGAAAGAGTATGAAAAAGATCAAGATTTGTAGAAGGACGCCTCCCTCTCTTATTAGAATTTAAGATCTGATAGTACTGATGGAATTCATTGTTAACCCTCACCGGTTCATCAACCTTCACACTGTCAATCGATCACCCCTGATAGCCAACTCACGCCTCTTCCTATTAATGGTACCATGAAAAAACCCTGAAGTTCTCATCCCCTTCTATAACCCACTAAACTTTTTCCTTCTAAGCCAAATCCACCCTCGAACGATGGTCTAAATCCATCAACTCCTTCATAATTGAAACCCTTTGTTTATGAAGCTCAACACAACCAACACCAAGCATAAGAGTAGCGTCAATCAACTCTATCTTCTCCTGCAATATTTTTCTCTTTCCAACGAAACGGTTGCAGGTACTAGAATTGCAAACCCTTAGATTAGATTTAAAAAGCCGGAGTATCTTCGTAAAAATTGTGACAACCCGTAAGTTCAATCTTGTAAAAGTCAATCTTGGTCAACAAAAGTCAAACATATCTAATAAAGGTCAAACTTATTTCTTTAATTCTCTTAATCTGGTTAGATTTATGAATTATAGGTGTATAAACCTTGTATTCAAAAGTGTTGTGTGTTTCGGAGGGAAAACACTAATCCGAGGAGCCTCGCAGGAACCGAACCCCCCCTCGCAACCGAGAACCTCGTTCTCGGCTGTGAACTCCCTTTTGACCGTAAATCTTCGTTTATGGTCGTGAATTCCTTCAGACCGCAAACTCTACCATATATATATATATATATATATATATATATATATATATATATATATATATATATATATATATATATATATATATATATATATGTTTGAGTAAAATATTCCTCACTTCTACTTTTCTAACCGAAAACTCAGGCTTTTTCTCTCAAGATCTTCAACCGAAAGCCCCTAGTTTTCTCTCGGCCATCACCCCGAAGATCATTTGATTCACCTTCAGATCTTATTAAGAACATCTAGTGTTCTTCCCTTAATCGATCAATAACCCCTTAATTTCTGGGTTTACAGTCGTAAACCCTTAAATCTCCTTGGTTTCACCAAGAGCACACACTGAAGTTTACAGCCGAAAACACTTGAATCTTCAAGTGGCCATGAACCATGTGCAACCGTAAACACCAAATCCCATCCGTGCACTCCAAGCATTCACTCGATTTCACTACTATCACTTCTGGTGTAAGTAATTCTTACATCCTAGGTTGTTTCATTAGCACCTTTGAGGTTATATTCACTAATTTCATGCCAATATATCGCATGAATTGCTATTTAGGAATTGGTTTTGTCCCAGAAGCTAACTTGTGGAAACAATCATCCTATATCAACCTTACACACGAATCACTCAGATAAGGTGAGTTCATACCCCTACGATTTACCTTTTAAATGCTTTTAGGGGGAGAATACAAGGATAATACAATTTAATTGTGTTAATCATTTACATGTGGAAATAAACTTATGCTTAATTAATTGTCAAAATCATTTTAGAAAACCCTTTTTAAACTAGTTTAGAATTCTATTTATATCAAAATCATATTCATTTATATATTTATGTATAAGTATGCTTTAACGGACTTAGGACTTTTGCTAAATATCATAACTCCTGTTCCTTGTTTAGTTGTGGGCTTAGGGTAGAATCACTAGTCCGACTGTAGGCTAAATCATAGTTATACTTGCTAAATATATACATGAATATTAAACCCCATTTTCCAAGAACATACTTAACTTAGTTTCATATGTTGAGCAAATGAGTCTTTTCTCCAAATCGGTTACAGTTCAAACAAAAATACTAGTAAACTATAATAGGTATAGTTTAGAGGATCAATGCATACTATTTTCTAGAACAGAGAAACATACATGAAACAATACATACATACTATTACCATTCATTACAAAGTATACTATTCATTCATGAGAACAAGAAGGAACTTACACATTATAACAAGAACAAGATAAATAAAATGGGGTGATACTATTTCAGGGTATAGCAATATTCTTGCTATGTCACATTTTATAACTAGAGTCTCCTGGAGGGAGAGTGAGTTTGTGTATAGATCTATACAAGACTGACAATGTCACACATTGGTTGTTAGCTACAGTTGGGACCAGCAAGTCTACGGGTGACAAATGTCATAAATCTTTCGATGTTAGAAGAACGTCATGCTTAACACTAGCCAATCAAGCATGGTTATAACCTTAATCAGATTTTAACCTTAATTAATCAATTTGGTTTTCAAGATAGTTAATCCATCAGTAGTGTATTTTATATAAAACTACTATAAATCTTCATTTTCCATTACATACTTATAGTGATTTCTCACATGAGAAAAGCATACTATTTTTTTTTAATAAAGATGGTTTACAAATATGGAAAACATACATTATATACTATTTCAAGTATAAACATACATCTTACACTATTTTTAAGAGAACATAACATACAAACAGTTTGGTCTTGGGTAGGAGACTACTTTTCATTTGAGCAGAAAATATAGGATTTTCTAGGAAGTGTACAAACATTTTCACCAGAAAGCTACAAAAAATTTTATGGAACAAATGCAAACTCTTGCCACTAAAATACTTATGAACTCACCAACTTAAATGTTGATACTCTCTTTCAAAATAACTTGTATTCTCAGGGAACCAGTAAGACAGGTACACGAGCATAGGTTTTGAGAAGACAGAGCATGTTCATACTCATCTTTTATTTTGCTTTATATTTTTGGTGTCATACTACTATACAAAGAACACAAATGTATTAACTATTTTATTAATGCAATGGATGTTGTTGCTTGTTTTACTATTGTGCATTGTTATGATACTATACACGACGTCCTCCACCCCCGAATGTTTCCGTCATCTCAGTTTGAGGGTGTGGCAAAAATAACCCAAGGATTATGAAGATCCTCCCCATTGAGAATAAATGACCAATAATATTGAACAACAACATCTAGATCGTCCTACTCGAACCAAGAATAAAAGAACCGAAAAGTAGATTGTATGTAATCAACACAATGTTCCATCACTAGAATCTCCCGATGGTTTAGAATTTTTTTTCCAGAACCAACCCCGAGAGATGAGGAAAAGACGTCATATTGCCATTCGTTACCAAAAAACGTTCCAATTTGCTAAACTTCGACCCTAACTTATCACTCTAAGTGAACCGATGACCACCCAAACGAATGTCAATCAAGTCAGCCTGCTCAATAAAGTGATTAAAATTCCTAGCAGGAGTGAGATAGAACTAAGACCCCAATCTTTTTTACTCATCTTAGACTTTATAAAAATCTCCCATTAAAAAGCACTCCCCTGAACAGGTAGCTGTCAACTGAGAAGTCTCTCCCTATATTTGTCTTTTACAGTCATCCTATTGAGGGGAATAGACCGAAATACACAACACATCCAAACCAGATAATAACCACACCCCCTCAACCGCTACATACCAATTAGAAGAGAAAACACATTTTTAACAATACTGATATGGACCCCAAATGACAAGGATATCCCCCAAAGCACCACAAGAATGAGAATAAGCATAAGAAAACGAAATGTTACCCCAAAAAGACTGAACCACGATCAAAACAATAAAATCCATCTTTGTTTCTTGAATAGCCAAAAAAATTCACATTAAATTTTTGACATAATGATTTTAACCAAACCCGCTTATTAGTACACCCCCTCCTTGTATATTAATCAACAAATAATTCACGGCTAAAAATTTTTGATCACCTATCCTTCAATAATACTTTTCACTTGAGTGAAACATCCATCCTTGTTAAATCCAATCTTTTTCCTTATTTCCATTGTTTTATTTCTTTCGTCCAAAGAAGAATTACTATTAAATGAACCCTCGGGGAACATATCATTATACCTATAGTTTTTTTCTGAGAAACATGAAGGGTATGACAATGATTCTTTCGAAACTTCTATACCCAGGGCCGGCCCTAGGGGCAAGCTGGGCGACCTCCCCGGGCCTCACCAAAACTAGGGGCCCTTCCATTTATGATTATTGTATATATATATATATATATATATATATATATATATATATATATATATATATATATATAGTTTTAGATTATATAAAATATAATATGCAATACATAACAAAAGATTGTTGTAGTTCAGATGGTTGAGGCGTTGGACTTTTGATTATTGAGTTCGAATTTTGCAACATTTAAATTTTTTTTCATATTTTAGGAGATGACTCTTCATTTTTCAAGAAGCAATTAAATGTATATTGATGTCTCCTCGTAATACACAACTTCATAGCAGTTTTCAAGATTGTTGGAGCATAAATAAGGTTAATTAAGGCATAAATGGGCAAGCGAAAAATCGAAAATATGCCATCATGTTACTCTGAAATATGTTAAGCCTTGTGCACTTGAAAGCAAAACATCTGATTCTTGATTCTTGCAGACTTGTGCTGTGAAATCTTTCAAACATGTGCTCTTGCAAGCAAAAATGTAACTTATAAGTTTTCTTGTGCATTCTTTTGTGGTTAACATTACTTCTTTAAGCTTATAGAGTTCAAGCTCTGTGATTTGATCTTTATTCTTACTCTTAGAATTCATGTTTTGGGTTATTATTTTATATATTTTTTATAACTACTTCAAAAACTACATTTATTTTGTCTAGCATGGATCAGTCTTCAAGTTTTTGTGAGACTATTGATTTGTAAGTATTTGTGTGTTCTCTTTGTTTTATCTTTTTCCTTTAACTTCTGTTATAGTTAAATTATGTAATGGGTTTTTATTAGCAGCAAAATCGAAAGAGAACTAAAGAAGTAATATCGCAAGTGTATTTCAATTTTCCAATGAGAAAAATCAACTATAGAAGACACAATATCATATTAATTTTCTTTTAATACTAGTTTTTTAATTGGCATTGTTTAATATAAATTATTATTAGAACTAAAATAGTAAAAAGTTACCTAGCAACTTATTGGAAGAAAACTTAAAAAGGTTGATCTATAACACACTAATGAGAATATAAATAACACTCACATGAATGAAAATATAACCAACTAAAATCATAATGTTATTTATAAAAATGAAATATCACTAATAAGAATCAATAATCATATAAATTTTAGTAAGTATTTTTGTCATTATTTCATACATGAATTTTCATTATATTTTATGATGTTTTAAAGGTTCTCATTTTCTGTTTTTTCCCCGGGCCGCAAAACTTCTTGGACCAGCCCTGTCTATACCTGACATCCGTGCATAACCATTCGAAAAACCAATCAGACTAGTAGTTGTTGCAGACAAAGGATGATTAGAATTTACAGGGGGGTTGAACTCTCCACAAGAATCTCAACAATAGTTGTTGTCGATTTTAGTTGTGCAACAGGAGTTTCTGTCACGGTTGATGTCATACCAATAGTAGCTTCAATTGATGGTTTCTCTGTTAGAATATTAGTAGATTGGGGATCTACAGTAAGAGTCAAACTCAAGACAACAAGGGAGAAGAAGGAGTTCCTTTCAACCCCCAAACCAAAAGAATGTAATGGAAGTTTTCAGGAGCTTTATTCCTATTTTTTCCCTTAAGGTCAACATTCATATTCTTGCAGTTTTTACCATTACCCCAATCATTAAAACCTCTAGAAACATTGTTCTTCACCTCATCCAGTTTCATTTTTTTCATTGTGTCATAACTACCAAACGGATCCGATGATTCTTTGTCTCTTCCATTCAAAGAATGAATGCTCTCATCATATTCATAGTGACCTTGTAATTCACTACCTTCGTAGTCCGCTTTTGGAAGATAAAAAATAAAAGGTGTCTAACTCGGGGCCTCTTTGACTCTAACTGTGAACGTTGCTCGATCCACACGAACTTTAACTACATCAAAAATTATTTGTTGAAAAGAAGACAAAATACATACTCTGTTCTTGTATACATTTTCCCCAAGGCCATCTCCTAATTGAGAAATCGAACCCCATCTAGCCACGATTTTTCTAAAAGATTTCTTACTCCAAGCACACAAAGGCAACCTTCAATATCCACCCAAACAATACGTTCCAAAGGGACAAAATTACAATCCCAAGCATGTTTCTCCAATAGCTAATGCGCTATCACCTCACTAACCATAAAATTCTTACAAGCATCTTTAGATTTGAATTCAATCATAACCTACAAACCACTTACATATCTCATATGAAAGTCTTCGAAACCTTTATCTCTAAACAAAGCATATGTAAATTAGGAAGAGTGGGAAAATCTCTAGCGTTAACGAGACATGCACGTGTACTTTTTACCACAATGAAATCTCTGGAAATTAAATCGATAATCTCCTCCACTAGTTCTTTACTACATTTCTCCATGGTATGTCCTTTAACAACACTTGCATAAAAGTTAACTGGAATAGCTTGCTTTACCACTTTGGAATTAACCTCATGGTGTGGTCATTTACAACCATCTTATGGGAACTGGGGTGAAGAAGCAAACAGTTTATGAAAACTAAACCACACATCAGATAACTGCTTAATCATAGGATCCATATTACGTACCCCTGAAAACCTTAATCCAATATATTTCCCCATACGTAAAAACTTTTTAGAAATAAACATGTCCATGACTTTGCCCAAACGTTCACAAACACACCACATATCATGTACTTGAACAGATTCAAGGAAATTTGTAATATAGAATGAAGATACATCCAAACTTAGATGAAAAATTCTTGATTGAAGGCTGAGACGATGAACCTTACCGTTACCAGGCACATTCTTGTGTTTGGTCCATCCATCTCGATGTCATGATGAATACATCTGAAAAAAGAGAAAAAACCTACCAGCATTTGGTCCCGCCGGTGGAAGTTCGATGATGATCAAGATATTGAAATCGTCGGTGCAATTTTTAAAATAGATATATCATTAATATATTATATAGTATTATTTAATTTGAAAAGTTGAAACCTATCAAACAACTTATAGTAATGTTTTTTGTCACTACCTCCCCATGTTAGGATTGGGTAATTTGTGCGCCTGCTTCCTTCTTTGGATGTGGTACGTAGCCATTTATTAGGCTCTCTCTCCGGAATCGAACCCTAATTCTCCGTCACTCGTCACCACCATATTAGGGCACTATCCTACCAATGAAAGTTGATAGGGCAGAAATTTGAATGATGTGTCGCCGACACGAGGGTCGTGCGATCCTTCGAGTTATCATGAATCATTGCAGCAACGGGTAGAGCCCGTGTCGACCTTTTATCTAATAAATGCATCCCTTTCGGAAGTCGGGGTTTGTTGCGCGTATTAGCTCTAGAATTACTATGGTTATCCGAGTAACAGATACCATCAAACAAACTATAACTGATTTAATGAGCCATTCGCAGTTTCACAATCTAAATTTGTTCATACTTACACATGCATGGATTAATCATTGAGACAAGCATATGACTACTGGCAGGATCAATCAGGTAGCATTCCTCTTCGACTTAGTCTACCCTACATCCAAACTTAGATGAAAAATTCTTGATTGAAGGCTGAGACGATGAACCTTACCGTTACCAGACACATTCTTGTCTTTGGTACATCCATCTCGATGTCATGATGAATACATCTGAAAAAAGAGAAAAAACCTACCAGTGTTTGGTCCCGCCGGTGGAAATTCGATGATGATCAAGATATTGAAATCGTCGGTGCAAATTTTAAAATAGATATATCATTAATATATTATATACTATTATAAAAATTAAAAAGTTGAAACCTATTAAACAACTTATAATAATATTTTTGTATGTATGTATATATATATATATATATATATATATATATATATATATATATATATATATATATATGTATATATATATATATATATGGAAATTATCAAATGAGAACACATAAAAGGTTGATAACGCGAGAACAATTCTAAACCAATCAATATATAAGGGCATATTAGTAATTGTATATTTAAATTAAATTAAAATAAAATAAAATCAATCAAATTCCCTTAAATTTAGGATCAGTTACCAAAATAGAAGGAAATATTTGATTTTTATTTTTCTTATTAATGAAATAAAAAAAACATTTTTATCAAAAAAAAAATTAAAACTAAAAAATTAATTTTTTTTCTTAATAAATTTTTTTTCTCCAATTTCACGTCTATTTTTAAACAATCAGATTATTAAAAAAAAAAAAACATTTTTACCATGATTAAAAAATGTTTTTTATTTTTTATTTTTTACCAATATATCAAAAAGATTAATCATTTCAATCGAATATGCGTAATCATACAAAAATAAAAACATATTTATAGTCATATATGAATCTGTTGTAATCGTGAATGAATAGATGAATTAAATTATAATAATAAACGAATATAACACAATTTATAGAGAAAAACTACAATACAACTATAATCATAAATAAATAAAAATATTGGATATTTATATCTAGATTACACATCTATTCATAAATAATAACACAACAAGTTACAATGTAATACATATCTATTTTTCTATAATCACATTTGAATACAACGTAAACAAAAATTATAAAAAAAAATAATTAATTATTCATAAATGAATATATATCAATAATCACAAATGAATACAAATCCAATCATAATGAATAGCATAGCTGCCGATCCCACGTGGCACATGACAAAACCCATTGCTAACTTAGAGAGTGTCACAAATAAGATCAAAAGAATAACTCAACCAGTCAGCAAAAAAAAAGCCTCAAGTCAAATTTAACCCTAGGGAAATCAAAAGAGGTAGCAGCCTCTTGGCTTTTCCCCCTCACCTCGAACGCTTATAGAGGAAAGGATGATTGAATGTGATGCGAGCCAGAGGAGCAACACGATCAGGATCGTGGATGATTTCGGTGATTACACCCTTGAGGTAACCATTGTGTTCTCCAAAGTCGAGGCTGCGAAACGTAACAGGCCCCTTCCGGTGGTGGGTATGGGGCTTAAAGAACGACCCTGCTCCCTTACGTTGTGCCCTAATCACACGCCTGATTTCTGGTTCTCCCTCTCTTTCTCTCTCTCTCTCTCTCTCTCTCTCTCTCTCTCTCGTGCGCGCGTGCACACACTCGGTGGCTAGGATTTGGGGGCAAGTTTTGGGGAGTGAAGATCCTGATATAGGGTTTGGCAATCGACAGTAAGTAGTAATATGGGCTGAGCTCTGTTGTATGGATAATTTAGATGGTTGTTACAGGCATCAAGAATCCGTAGATTAATCTTCAAGAGTCAAATTTCAAACAAAATTGAACCATGATAAATTCGCAGCAACAAACCAGCATAACCGGTGGTCTCTTTCCCCCTCCTCTTTGCGATCAATCTGCCACCACCGAGCCCCCTTCTTTCCCTTTCTTCTTCTTCATTCGCTGCCAAGAATAACCACCGGGAGGTTCTAATTTAGATGGAGCGATTGAGACCGATGTACAGGTGAGGGAGGCGTGCCCTAGGTATAGAGAGAAATATGAAGTCGAAAATAGTGGAGTGAACGATGAACTCATAGGTTTATAGAGAGATTGAGAGATTTTAGGAGTTGTTTAAAATAAGGGAATGATTAATTACCATGATACCTTTTTCTTATTTTTAATTCAAATTAATTGAATTTAAACATTTTAATAATAATAAAATTCCTAATTAATTATAGTCTTAGATCTAAGATAGTAGATGGATGAGATCTATTCTCGCTTTCTCAACCTTTTAGATGTTCTCATTTGATCCTACTCACATATATATATATATATATATATATATATATATATATATATATATATATATATATATATATAGGTAGAGGTTCATTTGAGACCAATACTATTTTGTGAGACAAGGGGACAGCATTTCAGCCTTTGATGAAAACTGATCCTATGGTTCTTAAAAAAAAAACGTGATTAAGGCTAATCAATGTGCCTGATTAGTTAATTAGGAACAGATTAGTCATTGTTAGATTAAACATAGCATAACCGGTTCTTGTACCAAAATTACTTCCTTAGTTAACGAAATCAGATCTTTATCGCACTCAATCTTCAAATCTTTGACCAAGTATCTAGGATCTTATCACATATATCAAAATCGCTACAATGAGATCAATCAGTTATCATCTATTATCAAAACTGCAATTATCAAAATCACGTTTTTAGTGTTTTGCGACTTCATCTTTCATTCTTCAACCATTTTCTTCATCATCTGGAAATGATCATCAGATATATGTCGATTTTCAACAAATATGCTTCATCAAATCACATATATCAACAAGTTATCATAAAGTTATGATCGAATTTTAGCATCTTGATCATCAATTTTCAACAAACAGACTTAGGTAGTGTTTGTTTTTTGTCTGCAGATCTGCGAGATGTCTTCTGTCTGCGCCGCGCAGACCACGCGCAGACATTAGTCTTCGCAGACTGTTTGTTTTTTTGAAGACTGCAGACCTAAAAATGTCTGCGCGCCCTCTTCTTGGTGCAGATGTGGACCAGAGTCTTCTAACATCTTCAGACATCTTCTAGCTTAAAAAAACATATATATCTTAATTTTTTTTAAGTTTTTTTTTTAATTTATATTTTTTCCAACTTTATTAATGATAAACAATATGAAAAAAAAAATTACAAAACTTAAAAAAAAAAAACATTTGACGATACAAACATGATATTTTTAACAAATTTATAAATAAAAATTTATTATAATAATAGTCGTTGAAGTTGTTTATATAAATATGAAAAGAAAATCATAATATATTCTTATATTTTTTTGCCAAAATTTTGTAAAACTTTATTTAATAGAGTATCATCAATTTCTCGAGAAAATATTTATCGTACGTTTTTAATAGATTTATTTGAAAAAATCGAAGTTTATTTCCATCTATTTATGTATCAAATTCTTTGATCACTAATTATAATGTTTAGTTATAACTTTACAATCAAAGTTGTTGGTTTTTATCAAATATGTATATGAATTAATACCATTTTTATTTTTGTTTTTTATATAATAATACATAAAAGTTGATCTAGATTCGTTATATATTTATAAGAAAGTCGTAAAAATATATAAAAAATTCGCTTTGAAGTTTTAAAAAATCAGTTTATTTAGATTTCAGTTTATTTTAATAGCCCGCAGATGTTAAAAAAACAAACAATCTTCTTTTTTCAAACTGCAGACGTTTGGTCCACCTCTTCTACTGCAGAGGTCTACAGATGTGGTCCGCAGACTGCAGACATTTTGCCTCAGAAAAAACAAACAGCACCTTAGTTTTTGTTCTCTGATATTCAATTTCAGCAATTCTTCATCACATCACATTTATTTAGCTGTTTGAGATCTATTTGAGCACTTGAAAGATTTAAATTCTATTTAATAGATTTATGATTTCTATAATATGCCAAGGTTTGACTTTGAGCACTTTCAAGGTTTGATTTTCTCTTACATTATACATGTACTCTACCTGTTTGATGAAAGTCCTGAATGAATAAAGAGTCTGATATATCACTCATTCCTTCCCACCCTTAAACTTTTTTATTGTTTAATTATATTGACCCTAAATTCCAAGATGATTTTTCTTAACTTAGTGATGATTGGTGTACTTCTTCTTTTTGTTAGTGATTGAAGGACATACAACTTCCATCGATGCAAATGTTCAGTGCATATGTTGGAAGAAGCATATCATCCATATATTGTCACCATTAATTAATGATGAGAACTTCAAGAAGCATATTGACATGTTGGTTTAAATGGTGTTTGGTCCATAAAGTGTTAAAGTAACTAAGAAGTTAATGGGTGATGAGGACTTGGTTCATCTTTAGAATCGAATTTGTTATGAAGATGTTGGTTTAATTTACTCCCTGCACTCTCTTTATTTCTTTCTTGATGAAATTGTTCTCTACATTTGTGAAACTTTAAACATTGTTATTGCAGCAGATATATATCTTAATACCCATAAAACCCTTGTCACAGTGTAAAGTGGTACATACAATTATGAAATTAGCTAAAACATTAATGTTTTCTATCATTACAATTTTTTAGGTAAGTCTTCAATGGAACTGTAAAGAATGTGGCTCGATAATAATTTCCTGGAGAGTCTCATTCTATGTAGTGGGGTGTTGTAAATTTGCTTATATTTGTTTCTTGTTTGGTTTCAAGTGATGTATTTGAGGTAATTGAATAAAACTATAACGTTATATTCTAAGTTTTTACTTTTACACTGGTATTTAAAGATAAACTGTGTATTATTTTAATTTGCTTACATATATATTGTTATATTCTAGTTCGATATTTGATGTTCATATAATCATTTAGTGTTACATTCTATTTAGAATGTTCTACATATACAAACAACCTATAGCATTATTCTATAAGATTATTAAGTTGTAACTTGAATATAGACAACCTAAATAAATTATTCTTTTAGAATGTTATGTATATTCAGAAAATTTAAGATAACATTAGAATCTTATGTAATATAAGTTCATATTATATGTTATAATACAATTTAGAATATTACACTTTAATATCGTAATATTCCATACAATTTCATAATATTACATATCAATTAACAACATATTATTACAATTTCATAATATTACATATCAATTAACAACATATTATTAAATATTCTAACATTGTGATATATTTTTTATAATACAAACTTGAAATTTGGTTTTTAATCTATGGGGTTTTTAGAATACGTTTCAAATTCCAAAGAAAAGTTTGATATTTATCCTAAAAGTGTTCATTTCATTTTATAAACTTAGATGTTTCTCACTGATTTAAAAAGTTTATTAATCTAGGTTCCTACATATTATTTGGTTTCCTACACACTGAAGGGAATGATGGTCTGAATTAGAATATTTTATCTTATAATATAATATTACATCATATTAAAATCTTTCAGATTATTATACATTAACATTATAAACTTTTCTTTTCTATAAATCAATTTTTTTTCTTTAAACTATTATATATATATATATATATATATATATATATATATATATATATATATATATATATATATATATATATATATATATATTCCTTTAACACTATAAATTGTACATTCAGAATATTACATATAATATTAGAATCTTACATAATGTAAGTTAATTGTACAAGTACAACATAATTTTAGAATACTACGCTTAAATTTCATAATATTACAAATAACTTCATAATATTATATATATTCACAAGACATTATAAAAGTATTGAATATTTTGAATAACTAGATTAATATCATATCATTGAGCACTGAAAAAGCCAAAATTTAATTAGGCATTATTGTATTAGAATATGATGCATATAACTTAGAATGTTACAGAATATTATTCTATTAAAATATTCTACATATAAATTATAAAAACCTATAACTTTATTTTATTAGATTATAAACATCATACATCATAAACTACAACATTCTAATGCTTTTAACCATCATACACTCTACTTATAAAATGTACCTTGAATAGTGACTTAAATTCTAAAAAAGACATAAACATCAATTCACGATAACAAACAACATATAAAATCATTCTATTAGAATATTATACATATACTTATTATAACATAAAACATACAATATTATTCTGATGGAATTTTTTACATAAAGACTTTAATTTTAAACTCGTCTAATATGTGAAAGATATTACTACTATTACATAACATAAACTACAAAATTACATGTATTATCATTGAAAATATAACTATTGTTCAACCACAATATTTTTTATGAAATATTCACTAATCTTTAAACATTCAAACCATAACACTATTATTTACCAAACATTCAACCATACATGTTAATCAAAATATAGAAAATATAGCCAATATTGAAAGAGAAAAAGACTCCAAATTCATTAACCATTAAATTCTTGCAAATATTTTATCAATTTGATCAACAATCTTCATTTCACTGCATCTCTTCATACACCAGGTTAAGATGCTTTAGTCGGTTAGATTTTGCAAACTCCTTAGCTTCATCAATTAGTTTATATGTAGGTTACAATCCAATTTGGTTGCATCATGAAAAGTAAAATCAATGTAAACAAATATTTATCAACACAAAATACCCAAAATATACAAACTACAGTTAAGTAATAACAAAAATCAAATGTTTTGTAACATTCTAAGAATATCATTCACCGCCACATATTTCCAAACTTCCACCAATTCTATTTTTAGATACCTTCTTATGCTTTCTTTTCCATCAATCTTTTCCCTCTTCATCTTATACCATAGGTTCTTCAATATTTTTTCTTCTTATTTTATCTGCATTAAAACATATATCTTAACTTTATTCAAACAAAAAAACTAAAACAAATGCATTATTTCCATAACTTAATATAAAATCAAATATAAAAGTATGTACATTCTAAGAATAATCAACATCGTGGAAAGAACAATATATAACACTTAATAATATGTTAACTTAGAGTATTTTTGTCAAATATCCATATACATTAATGTATTTAATGTTATACATTGTCCATTATTTCAGGTTCTGATAAAGATCTATCACTTGAACTATCATTGTTTTCTTAATTTTAGTATCAAACTAAAAACATATTTTGCTCTTGATTGAGTCATTCTTGTCACTTGATATGCATCAAAACATACACCATGCTTCTATTAGAACAAACTACTGGAATCTTCACACTAAATACCATAAACTAGAATAATACATGAATTTGTTTATTTAATACTTGAGAAAAACTAGAATATTGCTATTATAAAGCAAAAAGTATATTCTAATAATAATCAACATCATAGACTCTCCAAATAAAATATAAAGAACCTTTCTTTGAATTATACATAAAGTTATGATAAAATAAACTCTAGTATATTATAGTATTAACATTATTAACCATATACTTCATTTTATTAATAATTACTATTATACATTCTCCTAATAAAGTATAAAGAACTATTATTTGAATAATACATCAAGTTATGATAAAAGAAAATATAGAATGTTAAATTGCTCTACAAATAGAGTTGAACTTTTACACAATAAAGTCATTGGTGTATGAATTAGTTCTGATTTTATCAAAGTAAACAGTAACATCCGATTGATCAATAAACTAACATTTGAAACCAAATTTATGAAGTAACACCTAACTTAACAAATCATAATAACTATAATATTAAGTTACCAAACACTATTTTACTAATATTTTTACTCGATTCTCGAAATAATCAAACAAAGTAACATATATATCAAATTAAGAAGTACATTATGACTTATCAGACTATCACGTAATAACGATTCATACTTTAAAATATATAGAATTATGTACTGTGTGGAAGTTCAAGGTTTATATAGAAATCCAAGACTTTAACTGGTGCAAATATATAGAATATGCTATCACATATTCAATTCATTGAATATTTTAGAAGTTAATCATCAGTTTGCAACCTGTTTAGCAAAGGACTATTATACTAACATATGCAAAATATTGCACATTCCACAAAAAATATGCAGAATATATAATATATTATATTAACATATGTAGAATACTATACATTCCACATTAAAATTTATAAAATAATAAAAATATCACACATTCATATTTAAAAATATCTACCATATTGTACTTCATGGAACTGCAAGGTTAATGTAGGATTACAAGGTATTTAACTAGTGCAGATATGTAGAATATGATACTAAAATATGTAGAATATTATGCATTCTCATTACAAATTCAAAGAATCAATAGAATATTAAACATTCAAATTTCAAAATTTAAAGAAAGTTATATACAAAAAGATATAACATGGTTTATTCATATTTCCTTTGACTTCATTGACACAGAAAAAAGAAAATTCTAGTTATTTGGAGTAGATATGAAGTGAAGTAAAAAAAGAGATATTATATGAGAATTAGAACCTGAATCTGATTATGTTGAACCAGTCATTCTTGAGATCTAGATCCAATTTCTTTGATTCTGTAATGCTAGGTGATTGAAAGCTTGATTAGGGAACATAATCAGAATCACAAAGTAGAAAATATGAATCAAAGTGAATAAGAGGATTTTTAGGGTTCTTCAATCGCAAATATCTCATGTAATCAGAATAAGGGCAATCACAATAAGCATGATAGGAATTTTATGGTTGAAAGAAAAACTTAATCTTGATTTACCAGTTCTTCAATCGAGACTGTAGATCAAGAAAAAAAGGATTTTTAGTGTTCATCGAGGCGGAGGGTTTTGTGCGTGAGAAAAATCAAGAAAGGTTTGAATCATGATGCAGATAAATTATACCATTATACATTACCTGAAATGACTTAAGCTGAATCCGATTCTGCATCCATTTGTTCGAATAATAAATTTGGATTTCTTTTGATTCAGGAACAATTTGTGCTCGAGCGATTTTAGAATCAAAATCAGAATGAAAGGATGATAAAATCAGAGCATTCAAATTCGAATATGAAGGAAACATGTTGATGATCGAGATTGAATCAAACGAGATTGAATCAAATGGGTTTTAGTGTTCGTATCGAGGTTAGGGTTTTATGAATCAGAATGAAGAAGATTTAAAAGAACATCGCGTGTTTTTTACGACCTGAATGAAATAGAATGTAAAATTCCATTTCTGCCCCTCTGTGCCTTATTCTAATCCTAGAGTTTCATTTAATTACAAAAATGTCACCACCTACTTGTGGTTTCTTGTGGTTTAATCTGATTTAATTTAAGCCTTTGATTATTCAAGATGAGTGGTCAAGATTTGGTCGTTTTGTCTCACAAAATACTAATGTCTCATATGAACCTAACCCTATATATATATATATATATATATATATATATATATATATATATATATATATATATATATATATATATATATATATATATATATATATATATATATATATATATATATATATATATATATATAGTGAGGGTCCGATGAAGATTATAGTTCCAACACTTCAAACTTTTGGCACGTAGTTCTTAGTTTTTGGCAAAATTGGTCCCTTCCTTTTATCATTTTACACTTGGGTTACACTCTACCGATTTTAAAGTTAAACACAATTTTATTCATGTATAATCGCCACAGACCCCTCCACCACCACTTTCCTTTTGGGGTTTGGGCGTTCAAATCGGTTGCTCCGACTCTCCATCATTCTGTCCCACCTCCACCATCGCCTAATTCAAATATGTTGTTACGATCGATTTTCTGTTTTCGTCTGGAAACCTTCAATCATGTATTTTTGAATATAGCATTGTCTTCTCTCATTATCTAAAGGCCTACTTCCTCTTCCTCACAGCAACGCCTTTGTTTATGTGTTTCCTTTCTTCTTCAGGTTTGTATTTACGTTCATTTGCACTTTCTTTTGTTGTCTCTAATTTTCACAGTTTAATTGTTTGATTTTGGAATTCGGCTTTTGCTTTCCCAAAATTCTATTTGGGTTTCTCTGTCTGTGCTTATGATTTGGTCGCATCTTCTTCTGTATCAGTTTCCCCTAAGCGCCGCAGGTGTCGCCGGTTACCTATTTTCGATTTCTCTGACTTGCGACGAACCCTCCCTTCTTATGATGGTTATGGGGATTGCTCCTGTAGTAAAATCTGATGCTCCACAGAGGAAGTATGGACAAAATGCAGTTGTTGGAGATATATGTTCTCTATTTTTTCATTTTCTATGACCATGATATTTCAAAAAAAAATCAGGATTTTGAAGATTACCTTTGATGTTCATTCTTCTATTCATATGATTTGGCATACCATGTGCTCGATGAAATGTTTAACAGAATTAGTTCTTCATTAAACTCAGAGTTAATTATGAGGGTTGAATTAGGTTGTTTTAATATGATCATCTTATAAGGATTTGGTGGATGAAGGTGAAAACTGATTAGTATTCATACATATCGATGACAATAGAAAGCAAGAAATTTATAGAACACCTTTCAAGAACAAAGTATTGGTGAATGGTGAATGAAACTCTTAAAATCCATCTTAATTGTCACAGACTTCATTTAACGGGGGTGCTTCCGCTATCAACTCCTTTCTACATCAAATAAAAAATAGACACCAAATTAAGGGCATCAAGTTGTTGTATTTCTTTAAACAAGTTGAAACTTTGACAAATGACCTAAATTTGGTTCTTTATAATTATTGATAAATATTATTTTATTAATTTTAATATCTTTTGTAATAGTTAACATTTTTTATATTTTTTTTTGTTATGTATTTAACTAGTTTGCTATCATCTATCTAAAATATTTTATAAAACTCATTCATTTAATTAGTTGACTTTTAAACATAAATTAAATTTTAATACAAAAATTTTAATATAACTATGAAAAATTATTATGTTATAATTATAAAAATAAAAACAAAAAACCTTAAATATTTTATAATTTTTGTATATTATAAATAAAATGCCATTAAATATTTTATAGAATTAATCAATTTTTAAATAAAAAACTTATTCAAAATTATATAATAAAAGAGTAGAATAAAATATGATTAAATGATAAGGTTAGGCATATAAAATATAAAATTATTACTGAATGGTCTATAAAAATAAATAAATAACAAAAAATTTATACCCTCCTATAGGCTATAGCATTAAAATGAGATTTTAACTCGCTATCAAAAATGATATACAATATAAACTCCAAATGTCAGTGTAAGGTAAAAGGTTTTCTCTTAACTATTTAAAATGAGATTTTATTTGATAATGGATTTTATTATTTGCTACATTTTGAAGGGGATGGGAATCTTATAATATTCATAGATATTAGATATTAGATACCCTGCAACTATGGTAGGAAAATAAATATTCATGAGTGTGGGGTTGCCTATGCAAGTAGGCAATAATGCTTTTTTCATTCAATTGAGCTTGAAAACCAAATTAATTTGACTGCAATTTTCATCTTTATAGATTTTCAGAATTTCCTTTCGGCAAACATTAAAGAGTATTAATGTCGATATCAGTTATAATTTATGAATGCAAGTTATCTCTTTCATTAATTAAAGATGGTGTATGGTTGAATCAACCAACAATTATTAACATAACGGAAGAGTCAGATATATGATTTATCCGAGTTGTATGAAAATCTAATGAAACAAATCTGTCTTTTTTTTTTCTTGTCTAATATGATATCTACTTAAATCAATATTTATTCTGTTATAAGTCAATCTTCATTAATTTTAATATTTTTTAAATAAATGATATTTATCTGTCAATTTTTGTATTTCATGTAATTAATGTGATAATAAATTGTGTTTATCCGTTCTTTATTCTAAATCATAATCTTAAGGACAAAATCACAGATAATTTCCAATCTTACAATTCGTAACATGCATCCGTTTGATTTTGGTATTTGAAATTAACATACTCCTATATCTTTTTCAAAATTATCTTAATGTTGCTTATATCAATTTCAATGAGTCGCTATCAATCATCCGATTTCTAGCATTTTTAAGTCTTACAATTCCTTTCCAAAATTCATTTTCAACTAGAAAGGGGGCACATGTTACACATGGGTCAAGGGTATATCAGGTTTCACAATTATCACACCCTTGCATTGACGATAAACCATATTTGATCCTCTCATTCTCACCATCTTCAGAGAACTTTTCTGTTTTAGAAGTACTGAGATATGTAGCTATCTCTCTACCTGAAATTACAATAAAACCAAATGGTAAATAAAACATTAATATGAGCTCTAAAAGATCAAGTGACTCCTTTATATCGTGGTATTAAAAAATTAAAGTATAATGATATATTTGGGTAGATTTAAAAATGAATAATAAAAAAGCGATGAAAATGCATTATTACATCCGGATAGTTTTTCAAGAAAAAAACATGAAAGTTTAATGAAATATTTTGGTAGATTTTCAGAAAAATGATGAAAAGCAGTGCTGCATCAATATAGTTTTAAAAGAAAATTGTTATATGTGGGTTAATTTTCAAAAAAGACGAAAATTTGATGTTATATCAAGGTAGTTTATAAAAATAAAAGTAGCATGCTATATTTGGGTAGATTTTCTATGACAATAAAAATTCAATACTCTATCTCCAAGTTTTTTTTAAAAAAAAATGGATAGTACAATGGTATATGTGGGTGGATTTTCAAAAAAAAAATGAAAATGCACACTACTATATTTGTGCAAACTCTAAAAAAACATGAAAGTGCAATGATATGTTTGGATAGATTTTCAAAATACATTGTCAAAATAAGGAAAAAAAAAAGGTGACGATATACAATACGCTAATCATAAATGGATTCAAGAAATAATAGTTGTCTTTGGCAGAATAACTAAGATATTTGTGAGCAAAAGCTTGTAATTCAATGAAATTGTGAGTCTTTTCGAACTACCGGTCCTTTTTAAACAGAAATCTGTTAATTATTATATTCCTATTAATTCTTTAATTTTCATGTTTAGTAGAAATGGAAGATACCTTAGAAGGAGCAAGGTGTTTAGGAGACAAAGGGGCTCATGAGGGAGACCATGTACCCTATAACCAAAAAGTAAGAACAACAAATCAGAATAAATATCCAAAATCTGTAGAATGTGAATGTTACTTTTGATGACTGCTAGATTTCCTAAGAAATGTAAAGAATAAGAACAATTAATATACAATCTAACAGCATTAGTTTCTGAATATGTAAAATATATAGCCAATCGTCTCACAACAATTATAAAAGAAAACTAAAAAATTTATGGATTCACTTGTAAATAGAAAAAGGAACAAAAGCTTACTTTCAAATTTTCATTTATGCCCCTGTCCCCAAGTCAAATTATTTTTTGTAACATCTCAAAAATCACAATAAATTTAAAATTTTCAAAACAACTCATTTACTAAAAGAGTGTTTACAAAACAATTGTTTCAGAAAACATTATTCATAATCAGAGTCTCCCAAGATCAGCAACATAAAATCCAAGGATGTGCACGGTCATGCATTCGCTTTGTCACGATCCTCTGAAGTACCTGAAACAAAACTAAAATTGTAAGTCAACGCTTAGTAAGTTTCCTCCAATGTACCACGACACAATACACATATCACACACAAACAAGCAAGTTGGGTCCCCAAGGGTCCACAACCATCGGGCTGGATTACCCCAGGCCCAATCAATTATCGGACTTAAATGTTAATATACTATAGGTCCATTCAGCCATTGGATTGGAATACCATATACAGCAGGTGCACCTAATCATCAAACTAGAATACCTTCGGGTCCACTCAGTCATCGGACTAGAATACCCCCGGTCTATTGACTCACAAACATAGTAGTAAAGTCTCAATGCAACACAATATATCGACATATAACAGATAACAAACATATTCAACAGACAGATAATCATGCAGACAGAAATCACATGTAGTCTTACAGATCTACCGGTCTACACATATCAGCAACTATCATATAATCATATAGATCTACCCTATACTCAATGTATCATCAATTATAATAGGATAACAATCCAATTGGGTCGGCCTTGGTGCCTTCAACCCACAAGTACAGTGAGGAAAACTCACATCACGGTCTGACAAAAAGTTGAACGATAAACTGCTCCAAATACCGGCTCTACAGGTCACTTATTCAACAGATAAAGACCACGGCTCAACTATAGCTCAAAATACCATCAAGTCAAACTTGCTCAACCTTAGTAAAAGTCAAAGTCAAAGTCAACGGGTCAAGAAGTCAACTCAGACCGAGTACGCCCAACGTACTTTGCACGTACACCCTGTGTACTCGTGATCCAGATCAGGGCTCCCTCTGGCGTACGCCCAACGTACAGCCAAGTACGCCTAGCGTAAGTGATGTCTTACTAACCTTACTTTTAAGGACTTAATCCCTTAATCCATTTAAACCAATTCTCAGTGCTAGTCCCAAATGACACCCCAAACCATAAAGCTTCCAACTTTATGGTTCTACATGTCTAAATCAAGCCCAACAACAAAACCCAAAATTTTCTTAACCACTAAAGCTCTTAATAACTTGCATGGTGGAAACTAAGGGTCCAAGATCATATTTTTACGACTCTAGACATGGAAAACGTCCAAAAGGACATCCCATATGTTCTATAGCATGCCATGCACAAGAAAGTCGTAGCTTGGGGACAAAAGTTCATAAAATCATCATATATCCAAGATCTAACAAGTTAATCACCGAGGTATGATCTTTATACCTTCTGGAGATGGAGAATAATGCAAGAGTTACATATCTAAGCTTACTTCTAGCTTCCAAGCTTCACCACTACATTCTTCTTCCTTAGGAACACGTAAAAACACACACTCAAGCTTCAAAATGCAACAATAAGGATAGGGTTTGCAAGAGAAGATGTTTATAATGATGGAGGATGGAAATGGGACTTAAGGTTCAATATATAGGGTATAAACCATCAAGATTAGGGTATTCACCCAGATGGAGTACACCCAACGTACGCATTGTACATCCAGTGTACTCCCAAAATAGAGACGTTCCCTTAAATGCTCCTTATGCTAAGCATACCATGTTGTATGCCTAACATATGCGTGTTCCGCCCAAATTTACAACAATGCCACTATGCGCCATTTTGTACTCTTTCTTATACTTAGGGACCAAAATGAAATATTTAATCATTCAAAGGGATACAATTGAAAATACGTCAACATCGGGATATTATATTGTAGGAAAAATTGTAGAGGTTGATTCAAAAGTGGATAAAAACACTGAATTAGTAATTAATTTTGTGTTTGAACTTCAAAATTGAAGGAAGTGTATGAAATGGATAACATACCTATAACCCACTCCAAAGTAGATGAAGTTAACTTGATCTAAAGGTCAAAAATAAAAATCGAACACCATTCAAATCCTATATAAAAACACTAATAAGAGACTGAAATCTAGAAAACATATCATAAAGTTAGTTAAAAACATGTCATGTCATTACTTATAGTATAAAACAATGTCTTCTCCTGATCCGGAAGGAGATATAAGATACTCATAAATGATTTCTAGAAATCATTCCTATTTTTTTGTTTTAAAAAAAGTGTTTATACATACTTAAATTAAGTAAAAAAAAAAACTTACATTTGCTTATAATTAATAAAGTTACAATAAATTATAAAGTTACCTCATCGACACTTGTAATCCTTAATTTTAAAAGAAAATTGTTTACTTTTTTTTTTTTGAAATGGCAAATAATTATATATTTTTCTCCTCTTCTTGGGATTGAACTCAAGACCTTCTAGTTAGTTGTTAGTTTACTAACCTAGTTTTCTTCAGCAAACTCTATGTTGCACCATGTAGTTGTTATGACAGCTCTGCAGTAATGCAAGAATGAAAGAATATTACGTTCTCTATTAAATCCCATATTTTGAGCAATAAAGATGAAGGAGAAATTAAAATTTAAGGGAAGAATTTATGAGAAACCTATGAAACTTTTGGTAAAAGAGTAACATATGTTTTCTTTATGGTGTACAATGAATAATCAATCTTTCATGTAATTTGGACTTTCTTGAGTTTTGTTGTTCCTCCATAACAAAAACGCATCAACAGATGCATAAAATGAGTATATAAAAAGAAATTATGAAAATAGAGCTAAGCAGACATTGAATTAATAACTAATTTTGTGTTTGAACCTCAATAATCGATTTGTGATTTTTTTGGTGAAAGGGAATAGTATTTCTCTCAAATTTACCAAAAATCATGATATGAACTGACAAAGTTAACCCCCCCCCCCCACCCCACCCCAAATCATTGACGTGTTCTCTTCAGCATTTGTACAAATTATATTTTTTATAGTTCTTTTTTCTATAGGTAAAGATTCGAGCGACACCAGTAATTGGATGATCACTATTGAAAAATTAGACGATTCATGAGCAAAATTGGATGATAAATTTTTTGAATGGAATAGAAAATCATGATTACCTTCTGGAGTGAGATGTCGATCGGGAACATAATTGAAATCGAGAAAAAAAAAAGTTGAAAACCCTACATCATAAGAGCATAACCCCATTCCCGAAGCGCCATAGAAATCGATGCCGAGAGGATAGTGGTGGTGAAAGGAAACAATCAAGTATTGATAAAAATAGAAAATATGATGCTCAATGATAGTGCAACGGGGAAGTGGTAGAAGGAGAGGGAAGCGGTAGTCGGAATCCAATCGAGAATCAGAGGTCGAGCATATCTATTGATGGATGGAAAGTAGTGGAAAGCATGAAAATAGAGGAAGTCGAGCCCTAATCAAATAGAGGGAGAGGCGATTGGGAACATAACATCAGAAGTCGACAAAGATTTTCAGTCTAGGGAAAATCAAGGAGGAATCAAGCAACAGAAGTAAAGCATGGTAGATGAGGTTTGAGCAAAAAGGAAACATTAGTGAATCAGAGAAGCAAGTGTCTTCCATGTGGGTTAAAGAGACGAAGACATCAAAACAAGTAGAGCATAGACTATAACTATCAACCTCCATAAAACATTGTGGCCAAATCTTGAATTATAGAAAACTAACTATTCATAAGGATGTGCAATATATATATATATATATATATATATATATATATATATATATATATATATATATATATATATATATATATATATAGACAGACACTAAAATTGACAACCTCAATAAATTAATATGGCCAAAATCTAAATCACACAAAGTAAACTATTCATAAAATCATTCAAAATTAATGTTAGTATATAATTTATTGAAGTATATATATATATATATATATATATATATATATATATATATATATATATATCATTTTGGATTTGTGTCATTCTTTATCACATTATTATGATTACTTTGTTAGTTCTGAAAGCTTTTTTTATTTCTACATATCATCATTAATGATTTAACACAATTATTTAAATATGCCAATATTTTTTATTAGTATAAATTAAATTACTTACTTATTCATCATATCGTTTGTATTTATTTTAAAATTTTACTTTAAAAATGCTTAATGTTTACATATTTATGTTTAACTTCTTTTTAATTAACTCGTGTAATACTATAACACTCGGTTTTCTGGACTAGAATTTTTGAATAAATTTTTATATTTATGGAGAAAATTTAATTAATAAATAAATAAATAATTAACGTAATAAGTTAGAGCGACATGAGTAATAAATAATTTAGTAAGTAAAATAATTTAAAACAATAAAGGTTAACGCATTGGATTAATAGAAATGAGATTTTGAAGACTTCGTGTTGTTAGGTGATAAATTAGAAAGTCATTGTTAAAAGTGTCACACCGGCAAAGTTGGGTTTGACTAAGGTTTTTAACCCAATTGGATGATTTTAGACTTCATAAGTTACATGTATGGTGGAGAGGGACTTAGAATGTCCATTCTCAAAGTAAATTCACACATATTAGAAGATTGGTCATTTTTGCCAAAATGTGAAATTAAAGGGTAGGAGTTATAAAATCAGAAAATAAAAACACAATCTCTTATCATTTCAAATCTTTAATTGATTGTAGAGGAAGAACAAATAGGAAATGACGATTTTCATTAATATCATCTCTTAGATTCTGTAACGACCCGGATTTTATATACATTTGATCTAAGGGAAATATCAGAGTTTTTCTTCCATGCGAAATTCTACTCTAATTAAAACCATTTTACTTCCCATGAATAATCATGGGTTTACAATAAAATCTTTACATATATACAATGAACAACAAGGAATACAATAATAGCTTCCTACTATCTATTTCTTCCTTGTGTTTTTGCCTTATCTTATAATACACCTACAAAACTTATAATATATACATTATCATACACAACTTGCCTGGTAAGTTATTCTTCTTTATTTTCTTACCTTTCATCTTTCTTCTCTATCTCATACTCTGACATCTGGTCTTTTTCTTTCATAGCATATAATGCTATACTTTGTTCTTTCATCTATCATTTCTACTCTGCTTTGTTCTTTCTTTCTACTCTTTCTCTTGGGCCTCTTAACAGGCTCTTCTTATAATCTTCTTTTATCCTCTTAATAGGTTCTTCTCATAATGTATACATATTTTAACTTTGTCTCTTTCTCTATCTCTTCTCTAGTGCCTTAGGACCTTGTTCTCATCTAGACCCAATGGTCCCATCTCATACTCTACTCTAATGGAACAATATCCCACTTTCATTACTAGGCACACTTACCCATCCTTACTCCTCTCTCTTATGACCCTCTAGGCTCCTTAATCTTTCTTATTACTCTTGAGTCCTTCATGGATTCCTTACACTTAACCCCTCGTGGGTTACATCTAATTTCTTACAAAGAACTCTCTTATCTTGTTCCTCTTAAGGAAATTTCTTCTTTCTTCTCTAACCATACATACTTTGTATTCTCATAATAATCGTTTATCTACATTTCCAAAGGGAATCATCATCTCTTTCCCCGTAGGTATATAATCTCATTCTCGAAGGAATCATACTCTTTGTCCTCGAAGGACCATACTCTTGTCCTCGAAGGAACTTATTCTTGTCCAAGAAGGAGCCTTATTATCATCATAGATCAACCTTACTCTTATTCTTGAATGAATCTTACTCTTGTTCCCATTACAAACCATACTCTTATTCCCGAAGGAATGTCTATCTTTTTTCCTTATAGGAACCATAATTTTATCCTTGGAGGAACCATAATCTTGTTCTTATAGGAACCATACTCTTATTCGCGAAGGAACCATAGTCTTATTCACGTAGGAACCTTACTCTTGTCCCTATAGAAACCATCTATCTCTAATTCCTGAATGAACCATAATCTTGTTTCAGTAGGAACATTACTCTTGTTCCCGAAGGAACCATACTCTTTTTCCCATATGAACCTTAATGTTGTTGCCAAAGGAACATCTATATCTTTAACTTTATCTTTGTTATGTGACTCATCACATAACACTAGTCCCATGTTAAATGGGATATTTTTCCTTTTTAAACAAAAAATGCTAAGTGGGACAGTTTAATTATGCATGTTATAGGACTGTTATCAATTCGGTATAACTATGTTACTGTTGGATTAGTGTCTAAGGCTATAACTATATTTGGTAAGTACTTGACCCGGTTGAGCATGGTCCTTTTGGGTTGCCTTCACCATAGCAACTTGACAGGATAATTTATAATGAGAGAAGAAATATTATTAATATATTATGAGAATAATAAAAGGAATAATAATATTGTTATTTGATTAATGTAAGTCATAAATTAATTAGAAATTAATTTGGTGACTTAAAGAGGTTAATTAAATAAAGGGGCATAAACTGTCAAATGTGTGATAGTTATATTTTGGGCTATAAATCCTTATGGATGAGAGGGTGGACGATTTTAGGGTTTGGATAAACCTAGAAACCGTCCAAGGCCTTATCTATAAGGATTATTGGATTGCTTAGGGCCTAAGTTATTCAATTAGGGTTTAAGGTGTAACCCTAGTAGCCAATAGTATATATAGACCCTTTGGGTGGAAGAAATCGGCACTCTTGTATCCCAAGAAACCCTAGGCCGATTTTATCACCCTCCTCTCTCTCTCTCTCTATTATCATCCTCTTGCTAGTTGGTGTTTGTAAGCCATTAGAGGAGTGACAATTGTGACTCTAAGCTCCAAAGACAAGAAGAATCAAGCAAGCAACTCAAGGTATTCCTTCAGATCTGATTTCATATGTTATGAATTTGCATGTTTACACTAGATCTATCAATAGAAGTCTTGGATACATTGCATGTTAAATTAGAGAAACCTAGATCCAAGCATTAGGGTTTGTATGTGCACATAGAAAAGTTCTTAGGGCTCAAACCCATCAGTGGTATCAGAGACTTGATTGGTTTCTATTGAATTGATGCATTGGTTGATTGCTTGATGATTGCAAAATTCGGTTTTTGTCCATCTGCCTGATGAACTCGGCGAGTAGGCCTCAACTCAGCGAGTCCATTGTGGTACTCGGCGAGTTCGAGTCTCAAATGGAGCTAGTTTCGGGATTTCTTGCTGTTTTTCTTATGGAAACTTGCCTTAATCTTTATGGGTCAATAAAATCCGAATTTTAACATATATGTGAGTATATTCTTGACCTAACAAAAGATATTTACCAATTAGTTGAATAATAATTTCCTTATATGATATTAATTGATTGTTTTAATTGAATTGGTGAATTGTTTTGCAAGTACATTTAAATAAATCAAATATGGATAATTATGAGATTAAATGGTTAATTTAAATTATTTGTTATTTGATCCCTTGTGTTTTGAAAATTTAAAACTAATCCTCAAGTTTTGAAATTTAGTTTTGTGATTAAAAGTTTAATTTGGACAATTTAAATTTCAAACCCTAGAATTTTACAAGTTTAAAATTCAACCCTATACTAATATAATATTACAAGACTAATATATATATATATATATATATATATATATATATATATATATATATATATATACACGTATAATTAAAATGCTAGTCTTACCGTTAGTAGGCCTCATTTACGAAGTCGGTCTATAAGGTGGGTATAAGGTTGCTGCCTATAAAATGGCGCTTAATGGGTGTACACTCACACCCACCGCTTGCTTGATCGGTGGAGGGTCGTTAGCCGAACGGGTAGGATAGGGCAACTCTATCTTCTCATTAAAAGTATAATGTTAAAATACAAAGTAACTACATGTTTTTCAAATTCTCAATCCTAGTTACTTTAGGAAGAGTGAATTGATGCAATCCCATGAAATTACACTTTGCACCCTTGCTAAGAAGTTAGTGGAGCGTGTGTGGTTTACCGGCACACTAATTGGTTCTAAGCAAAGGTGGTAAAGCGTGATTCATTGTTTATCATAGTTCGATGGAGCGTGTGTGGTTTACCGGCACATCAAATAGGTGATTGTAACAATGAGGGCACCGTGTAGATTTGTGTGGTAATTCACACCCACTTTGTGATCCTCGGCATCCCAGTCACAAACGAGAGGGGCATATCGAGATTTAAACATGTCATTGAAAAGTTCAATGAATCTCATCAAAACCTAGGAATTCTCAATGCGTTTAAAACTTAAGGGTAATGTTTTCATGGTGGAGTATTAGTGAATCGTCATTCACTGACCTTCAAATTGTTTGCATGTTGGATTACGACATCCCTTTTCTAATGTGTAAATAATGTTGTTGGATCCTAGCCCTAATTTTTCATATTGGGTGATAATTAGGGATTCAATTCTAATCAAACTCTCTCCTTTTCTAATTGTAGATGCCAAATGCCAACAACGCTGCTGCTAGCTCATTCACGTTAATGAGCCTTTGCCAAAAGGTGACTTTCGATGGTACGAACTTTAGCGAATGGATAAGATACATTCGCACGATTGCTCGCTACGAGGACAAGGAGTATGTCCTTAACGAGAAGCTTGAAAAAGTCAATCCAGAAATTGCTACTCCGGCTGAAATGACTGTCTTTGAGACTCATGAGCGTGATCCAACAAAAGTTCATTGCATCATGATAGCCACAATGAACCCCGAATTTCAAAAGTCCTATAAGGACATGTATCCGTACGAAATGCATCAAGACTTATTAGAGAGATACCATCAAAACGCGAGGCAGGAACGTAACGAGATCTTCACTAACATGATCACTACTAAAATGGGAAATGGAGAATCTCTAACCGTGCACTTGCAAAAGATGCAAAGGTATTTTGATCGTCTTCGCAAGTTGAATGTCGACTTTGGGGAAGACTTGGCTATCAACATGGTCCTTCACTCCTTACCTCCGTGTTACAACCAATTTAGGATGACCTACCACATGAACAAGGAAGAGGTCACCCTAAGCAAGCTCCAAGGGATCCTAAGGGTTGCTAAGAGTAACCTTAAGGACAAGTTTGTTGCACCGACTCCCAATCCACCCGTTGCTCCTGTTTTGGCTATAGGGCAGGGAATGGGTAAGAAGAGGAAGGCTCCATCAAAGAGTCACCGCAAGGGAAAGTCCCGAGATGGTTCCTCTTCTAGTGGGACCAAGGTTGATCCTGCTAAACCCAACCCTAACCCGAAGGAGGCAGATTCCAACCATTGCCACAAAATAGGGCATTGGAAGAGAAGCTGCACGGAATATCTGCAAGCCATCAAGGATGGAAAGATCAAGCCGTCTTTCGCAGGTATTTACATAATTAAATCTAATGATTCATCTCATGCTATTTCTTGGGTTCTTGATATCGGGTGTGGTTACCACATTTGTTCTGAATTGCAGGGACTAAGAAGAAATAGGGATGTGGAGCATGGAAGAATAAATCTAATCATAGGAAACAGAAGATCGTCGCCTGTCACCAAGATTGCAGTGTATTCTTTAGTGCTTAGTAATGGATTAAGTTTAGATTTGAATAATTGTTGCTATTCGCCAGATATGGCAAGAAACATCATTTCATTTCATGGTTTGTTTAGACAAGGATTTAGATATTCGTTTAATAATGAGAATGGTTCGATTTATGCTTATCTAAATGGTGTCTTATATTTTGAAGCAATGCCTTGTAATGGAATTTATGAAACTGTTATGATTGTAGATAACTTAGGAAATGATGTTTTATGCATGGATTCTTCCAATAGTATGGATAAATCATGTTTGTGGCATTGTCGTCTTGGACATGTCAACAAGAAGCACATAGCCCAACTCCAAAAGGATGGAGTGTTGGAGTCATTCGACCTTAGGGAAGATGACACGTGTGAGTCTTGTTTGCTTGGAAAGATGACCAAGTCACCCTTCACTGGTACTTGTGAGAGGGGTGAGGATTTTTTGGATCTCATACATACCGATGTATGTGGACCCTTTAGATGCACCACAAAGGATGCAAACCGCTTCTATGTGACTTTCACCGATGATTATAGTAGATATTGGTATATTTACTTAATCAAGCACAAGTCAGAAACGTTTGAAAAGTTCAAAGAATTCAAACATGAAGTGGAGAATCAATTAGGTAGGAAAATCAAGATGCTTCGATCCGATCGAGGAGGAGAGTACCTAAGTCTTCAATTCCATGACTATCTCAAAGAATGCGGAATAGTTTCGCAATTGACGCCACCTAGGACACCGCAGTTGAATGGTGTGGCAGAAAGGCGTAATAGAACCTTGTTAGACATGGTTCGTTCTATGATGAGTCGTGCTTCACTACCTATCTCATTCTGGGGGTATGCCTTAGAGACTGTCGCCCATATCCTTAACCGAGTCCCTACAAAGAAGGTTGCCAAAACACCTCACGAGATGTGGACAGGGAAAGCTCCCTCGTTGGCACATATCAAGGTTTGGGGTTGCGAGGCTTTCGTAAGACAAGATACTCACGACAAGCTCGAACCTCGTAGTGAGCGGTGTATTTTCATCGGCTACCTGCAGAAATCCTTTGGATATCTCTTCTATAGACTGAATGACAATGTTGTCTTCGTTGCGAGGAGAGGGGTTTTCCGAGAGCGAGAACTCATAAGCCAAGGAGACAGTGGGAGGCAAATCGAACTTGAAGAGATTCAAGAATTGAGTGATGAAGGAACCTCTACCGATGGCGCTCAACCCGAGGAGGAAACTCCGGTTGAACCAATTGACGAGTCCTTACCTCTGAGACGTTTCGAAAGAGTTAAAGTTCAATTCTAGTTTTATGGTTTTCATATTACTACCGAAGGGGACACGTATATTAGTGATGATACACTAATAAATCTAGATGAACCTAATAGCTATAAGGAAGCCATGGCAGGCCCGGAGTCTGCAAAATGGAAAGAGGCAATGGATAGCGAGATTCAATCCATGTATGACAACCAAGTTTGGAATTTGGTTGATAATGTGCCCGGATGTAAGACCGTTGGGTGCAAATGGATCTTCAAGAAGAAGACTGACATGGATGGGAATGTGCACACATATAAGGCACGATTGGTTGCAAAGGGCTTTACTCAAACTCTCGGAGTTGACTACAATGAGACCTTCTCTCCAGTTGCGAAAATAAAGTCTATTAGGGTGATGCTAGCCATTGCTGCATTTCATGATTATGAGATATGGAAAATAGATGTCAAGACCGCTTTCCTTAATGGGAAGCTAGCTGAGGATGTTTACATGGCTCAGCCAGAGGCTTTTGTTGATACGGAGCATCCAAATAGAGTGTGTAAGCTTGAGAAGTCCACTTATGGGCTTAAGCAAGCATCTCGCAGATGTAATCTTTGCTTCGATGAGAAAGTCAAAGAGTTTGGATTTGTACGAAGCGAAAATGAATCATGTGTATATGTCAAAGCCAGTGGGAGTATAGTTAGCTTCCTCATTTTGTATGTTGATGACATACTACTCATAGGAAATGATGTCCCAACACTGCAGGAGGTTAAGTCCTGGCTCGGGAAGTGCTTCGCTATGAAGGACCTCGGAGAGGCTTCCTATATTTTGGGAATAAGGATAGTAAGAGAAAGAAGTAAGAGACTAATAGGACTTATTTAGAACACTTATTTAGATAAAGTACTAAAACGTTTTAGTATGGAAAATTCGAAGAAGGGAGAATTACCGATGCAAAGTAATGCCAAGTTGAGTAAGACTCAAAGTCTGAGTACCGAAGCCGAGATAGCAGAGATGAGCCGAATACCTTACGCTTCCGCAGTTGGCTCAATCATGTATGTTATGACTTGTACTCGCCCTGATGTAGCCTTTGCTTTGAGCATGGTCAGTAGATATCAAGGGAACCCTGGCAGAGCCCATTGGATTGCGGTCAAGAATATCCTTAAGTACCTTTGGAGGACCATGGAATGGTTTTTAGTCCTCAAGGAGAGTGATGACTTAAAGGAGCGAGGGTATAGTGACACCAGTTTCCAGACCGATAGGGACAACTACCGTTCGCAGTCGGGCTGGGTCTTTACCCTTAATGGAGGAGCAGTAACTTGGAAAAGTTCCAATCAGGAAACCGTAGCTGATTCAACGTGCGAATCAGAGTACATTGCAGCGAGTGAAGCGTCGAAGGAGGCAATATGGTTGAAGAACTTCATTGGTGATCTTGGAGTTGTACCTGCCATAAAGGAGCCTATGGAAATTTTCTATGATAATGAAGGAGCGGTTGCCTTGACCAAGGAACCGAGGGATCATGGTAGATCTCGACATATCGACAGAAAATATCACTTTATTAGACATCGAGTTGAAGAAGGACACCTCGTGGTTAAGAGGATATCATCTGAAGATAACCCAGCAGATCCGCTTACGAAGGGACTGAGTAGGGTTAAGCATTTGCAGTATGCTAGGAGTATTAGGCTGAAGGATGATATTAGTTTAGATTAGATAGTTTTAGAAACTTGTAATAGATAAATATAATTGACATTTGATGATTAAATAAAGGAGTATTATTTATAAGTAAAGTTACTGTCTTATGTTTAAATATTGTTTCACTTTGCATGTTTTGACTTCCTGAATAATTGAGTTATTAAGAATAATTGAATTATTCAAATGATCCACAATCGTTCATATGTTGGAAGTAGATATGAAAGAAGATTATCATGAATTGGTATGTAGATTGTCTAAATGGTGTTAGACATAGCAAAGGTTTGCTACAACGTTCATGATTGCTTATGAACTAGTTTTGAGCATTGGAACAAACACACGTTTGCTGGAATCACTTTAAGATATATTGTAAGTGATCGCAAGATGATAATATCATATGGTCTTAAAACCTAGATATATGGTTTGTTATTTGTTAATTGGTTGTACATTGATGATGCGAAACCGCATTAGTAAATTGATGTTATAAAACGCATTGTTGTGTATAATTAATTAGCGAATAAGTAAATTCATATAAGTCGAAGTTTATCTGTTACTTTTATCCTAAGAGGGTAAAAGCGATATCTCGGCTGCTCGATGATTTGATTTGACTTATGTGTCGGGCCCGGTCAGAACTGAATTGATGTGTTTGATTAAGTTCTATGTCGAATAAATCTGAGATCGAGAAACTAAACGTTGGACTATGATTATGCCTGCATGATATCTAAACAGAGGACTGTACGATCCCTTATCTAAAGGACAGAACTGATAAGATCAGAGTTGACAGCATCTTTGAGAGCTACGATTGCTAATCGGTTTGTATTTGCATATACAGTTACTAGACTTATCTAAGTGGGAGACTATTGGATTAGTGTCTAAGGCTATAACTGTTGGATAAGGTGTCTAAGTCCATAACTATTTATGGTATGTACTTGACCCGACCCGGCATGGTCCATTTAGGTTGCATGGCACCATGCAATTGGATAGACTAAATAAGAGAAATAACACTTGGAGATTATTAATATATTATAAGTTCTAATATATTAATAATATTATTTGATTAGTTTGATCAAGAATTAATTTAGAATTAATTAAGTGATCAAAAGATAACTAATTAAATATATGGGTTGATTATGTAAATCATCCATATCTTGTATAGTGGGCTAAGAGGCTCCATGGATTATCAAGTTGGGTTCCACCCATAGGATGCTCCATGGGAGTTACAAACCCATGGGTCATGGAAATGAAGAGTCATGACACATTAGGGTTTACATGGTGTAACCCTAGATGTGTCAACACTATATAAGAATCATATTCTCCACCAAAATCGGTGACACTAAGGAAACAAGAGGGCTAGGCCGATTTCAAGAAGTGTGTATTCTCTCAAAAGTCTTTCCAAGAGCATTTGGTGTTGTGTGAAACATTTGAGGCATCACACTTGGGGTGCTAGGCTCATTAGGTTTCAAGGAACATAAGCAACAACAAGGTAAGTTATTCTATCTATCATTCAAGTTAAAATTGTTCCCCATGTATGCTAGATAGGAATATAGCCTTGGAATTCAACTTTGCATGATAATTAGACAAACATAGATCCAAGGTTATTAGGGTTTCATGTACACTTAGGAAGTGTTAGAATGCTCAAAATCCAACATCAATCCTTTGGTTACCTTTTCTACAGACCTAGTGATAATGTGGTCTTTGTAGCAAGAAGAGGAGTCTTTCGAGAAAGAGAGTTTATAAGCTAAGGATATAGTGGGAGGCAAATTAATCTTGAATAAATTTAAGAGCCAAGTGGTGAAGGAACTTCAAACTCTAGCCCTCAACTTGAGGAGGAAACTCCTGTTGAGCCAATTGACGAATTTGTACCTCTGAGGCGTTCCACGAGAGTTAGGAGTGCACCTGAGCATTACTATGGGTTCCATATTACTGCAGAAGGTAAGACCCTCATTAGTGATGGGACACTAGTAAGTCAAGATGACCCTAACAACTACGAGGAAGCCATGGCAGGCCCCAAGTCTGCTAAATGGAAAGAGGCTATGGATAGCGAGATACAATCCATGTATGACAATCAAGTTTGGAACTTGGTTGAGAATGTACCAGGTCGTAAGACAGTAGGGTGCAAGTGGATCTTCAAGAAGAAGACCGACATGGATGGTAATGTACACACTTATAAGGCTCGACTGGTCGCAAAGGGCTTCTCTCAAATTCCTGGAGTGGGTTATGATGAGACATTTTCTCCAGTAGCCAAGATTAAGTCTATTAGGGTTATGTTAGGTATAGCCGCATTTCATGACTATGAAATTTGGCAAATGGATGTCAAAACCGCTTTCCTTAATGGAAAGTTGGCTGAAGATGTTTACATGAGTCAGCCAGAAGGTTTTGTCAGCAACGAGTACCCTAATAGAGTGTGTAAGCTTGAGAAATCCATCTATGGATTAAAGCAAGCATCTCGCAGATGGAATCTTTGCTTTGATGAAAAGGTCAAGGAATTTGGCTTTTCTAGGAGTGAAGATGAATCTTGTGTGTATGTCAAGGCTAGTGGGAGTATAGATAGCTTTTTGGTATTGTATGTGGATGACATACTACTCATAGGAAACGACATTCCAACCCTGCAAGAAGTAAAGTCCTGGCTTGGGAAGTGTTTCGCTATGAAGGACCTTGGTGAAGCTGCCTATATTTTAGCGATAAGGATCTTGAGAGATCGGAGTAAAAGACTAATTGGACTTAGTCAGAGTACCTACTTGGATAAGGTGCTGAAGAGATTCAGCATGCAGGACTCCAAGAAAGGAGAGTTACCCATCCAGAGTAACGCCAAATTGAGTAAGACACAAAGCCCTAGCACTGAGGCTGAGATAGCAGAAATGAGTCGAATACCTTATGCTTCGGCTGTAGGATCGATCATGTATGCTATGATGTGTACTCGACCTGATGTAGCCTTTGCCCTGAGCATGGTTAGCAGGTTTCAGGGGAACCCTGGCAAGGCACACTGGACTGCGGTAAAGAATATTCTCAAGTACCTACGAAGGACTAAGGACTGGGTCCTTACCCTTGGTGGGAGTGATGACTTGAGAGTTGTAGGGTATAGTGATGCTAGCTTCCAGACTGATAGGGATAATTTCCGCTCTCAGTTGGGCTGGGTCTTTACCCTAAACGGAGGAGCAATTTCTTGGAAGAGTTCCAAGCAAGAGACAGTGGATGATTCAACTTGCGAATCAGAGTATATTGCAGCGAGCGAGGCGGCAAAGGAGGCTATATGGCTAAAGAACTTCATCGGAGACCTTGGAGTTGTACCAGCTATTAAAGAGACAATGGAAATTTTCTATGATAGTGAAAGCGTTGTTGCCTTAGCCAAGGAACCAAGGGATCACAGGAGATCCAGACACATCGACAGAAAATACCATTTTATTAGACATCAAATAGAAGAAGGACTCCTCGTGGCAAAGAGGGTATCATCGGATGAGAACCCAACAGATCCCCTCACGAAGGGACTGACTAAGGTTAAGCATATCCAGCATGCTCGGAGCATAGGGCTGAAGGATGATATTAGATTTAGTAGTTAGATAACCTCGAAATTTGTAAAGTGTAATTGACATTAGATGATGAATAAAAGGTGTTTTATTTATGAGTAAAGTGTTGCTATCTCTTGTCAATCGTTTACTATATTTCTTTTGCATGTTTTGACTTCCAGAATAATTTTGTTTGGTATAACATATTATTCAAACCTCCACAGTCGGTTATATGTCGAAAGTAGGTATGAATCAAGACTGTCATGATTGGTTGCAGAGGTCTAAGATGTTAGACAAGGCTACAACAATCATGAGTGCTCATAAGTTCTGAGCATTGGACTCAACCCACGCTCACTGGAATCACTTCATGGAATTCTATCTCGAGTGATCGTGAGACGGTAATATCATATAAGTCTTCAAACCTAGAGATATGACTTGTTACTTACAAGTTGGTTATGCATTGATTGTATGAAAACGAATTGGTAACTCGATGTTATAAATCGTGCTCTTATGTGTAATTCAATGAGTGGTAGAACAAACATATGAGTCGAAGTTTATCTATTCCTTCTTAGATTAGAAGTTGATATCTGGGCCCCTCGATGATTTCGTTTTGACCTATGTACCGGGCCCGGTCAGAACTAAGTTGATGTGTTCAATTAAGTTCTTTGTCAAACAAATCGGAAATCGGGAAACAAACTGTTGGACAATAAGTAAGACATTGTTCCATGTATTTGTCCGATTGATATCTAGAATAGAGGATTATATGATCACTTATCTTAAATGGCGTACCATCATCTTCTCAGTTCCGAGAAACCTTGAAAAAAGCTACGATTGTCGATCGGTTCCTGAAGTCATACTTGCAGTAATAGTTATTAGACTTATCCAAGTGGGAGACTGTTGGATAAGGTGTCTAAGTCCATAATTATTTTTGCTATGTACTTGACCCGACCCGGCATGGTCCATTTGGGTTGCATGGCACCATGCAATTGGATAGACTAAATAAGAGAAATAACACTTGGAGATTATTAAGATTACAAGTTCTAATATATTAATAATATTATTTGATTAGTTTGATCAAGAATTAATTTAGAATTAATTAAGTGATCAAAATATAACTAATTAAATATATGGGTTGATTATGTAAATCATCCATATCTTGTATAGTGGGCTAAGAGGCTCCATGGATTATCAAGTTGGGTTCCACCCATAGGATGCTCCATGGGAGTTACAAACCCATGGGTCATGGAAATGAAGAGTCATGACACATTAGGGTTTACATGGTGTAACCCTAGATGTGTCAACACTATATAAGAATCATATTCTCCACCAAAATCGGTGACACTAAGGAAACAAGAGGGCTAGGCAGATTTCAAGAAGTGTGTATTCTCTCAAAAGTCTTTCCAAGAGCATTTGGTGTTGTGTGAAGCATTTGAGGCATCACACTTGGGGTGCTAGGCTCATAAGGTTTCAAGGAACATAAGCAACAACAAGGTAAGTTATTCTATCTATCATTCAAGTTAAAATTGTTCCCCGTGTATGCTAGATAGGAATATAGCCTTGGAATTCAACTTTGCATGATAATTAGACAAACATAGATCCAAGGTTATTAGGGTTGCATGTACACTTAGGAAGTGTTAGAATGCTCAAAACCCAACAATAACTATATTTGGTAAGTACTTGACCCGGTTGAGCATGGTCCTTTTGGGTTGCCTTCACCATAGCAACTTGACAGGATAATTTATAATGAGAGAAGAAATATTATTAATATATTATGAGAATAATAAAAGGAATAATAATATTGTTATTTGATTAATGTAAGTCATAAATTAACTAGAAATTAATTTGGTGACTTAAAGAGGTTAATTAAATAAAGGGGCATAAACTGTCAAATGTGTGATAGTTATATTTTGGGCTATGAATCCTTATGGATGAGAGGGTGGACGATTTTAGGGTTTGGATAAACCTAGAAACCGTCCAAGGCCTTATCTATAAGGATTATTGGATTGCTTAGGGCCTAAGTTATTCAATTATGGTTTAAGGTGTAACCTTAGTAGCCAATAGTATATATAGACCCTTTGGGTGGAAGAAATCGGCACTCTTGTATCCCAAGAAACCCTAGGCCAATTTTATCACCCTCCTCTCTCACTCTATTATCATCCTCTTGCTAGTTGGTGTTTGTAAGCCATTAGAGGAGTGACAATTGTGACTCTAAGCTCCAAAGACAAGAAGAATCAAGCAAGCAACTCAAGGTATTCCTTTAGATCTGATTTCATATGTTATGAATTTGAATGTTTACACTAGATCTATCAATAGAAGTCTTGGATACATTGCATGTTCAATTAAAGAAACCTAGATCCAAGCATTAGGGTTTGTATGTGCACATAGGAAAGTTCTTATGGCTCAAACCCATCAGTTACAAGAGGTTAATCTCAAAACATGACACAGAAATATTACATTCTTTATTATACACACTTTTTCAAGTGAAAAAAAAATCAAGAGGTTAAACACCAAAGAGGGTAAGTTTATTGTACTCCTGAATTATAAATGCATTTATGTGTGTAAACCAACTTTTCCTTTGATTAAGATTTAAATTAAGAGTTAAATTTGTTCATATAAGGTTCAGATTAAAGGCTTATTCATTACTTACTAGGTGTTGTGTTAACCAAACCACTAAATGGCACTAATAAGTGTCAAGTTCAGCATCAGAACCTTAATTTTCGAGTAAATAGTATAGACTTGATTATTGACAACTATGTAGCATAAGATTAGATTCTGATGATCGACCTCCATTTTATATTGTTATTTTCTTTTATTGGTCAAATCATACCTGATATGCATGTCTTACTGTATTGTTTGTAGCTTATGCTTCATCATTATTGACAATAGAAGCTAAAAATTGATGTGTTAAAAGCCTTACTCATATTATTGATGCAGACTTTGGGACTGACATTCTCATGTGAATTTGTGAACGACTTACATGTCGATTATGCTTTAGGAGAGGTGTTTTAGAATAGAATGTAATGAGTTCCATAGAGACTATACATAAAGTTTTTTTAACCTCACTCAACATTCAATTTTATATCTCAGGTTTCATTTCAGTTGGAGCTCACAACACCAACATGTCCAGTTAAGTTAAGGGTATGGTAATTGAATCACAAACAACATTCTTTTGTGAAAACATAATGCATGTTAAATTTGTGAAATACTATGTTTCTGTTGACATGTAATGAAGTGAATTTGAAAACATTCTTAAGAACAAAGAATAGATCTATTATTACCTAGGCACATTAGTTGTATCTAATATTCTAATTAAAAGTTAACTAACTCGAAATAAGTATTCTAAAAAAATGAACATAAGTTAATATACATAATCATTTAATTAGGTGTTATAAATTGGAAGATGCTAAATTTTAGTTTAAGCTTAATAATCTATACACTAAATATATTGATTGTGTTTAAGTCCTCGTTGAAAAGTCAATGAGGTTACAAAGTTATGACTATGACAACTCTTAATGCAGTGAAAGGTGAGTAAAAAGGGCCACAAAATTTTGGTTCGCTTAAGGCCCACAAATTGGTTAAGCCTCCCCTGGTACCAATAGGTGGGTAATCATCTAGTGGAGTGCCCTAGGGGTTGTATGTAGTCATGTAGGATAGCCTGAGAACTATTAATCTAGGCTTTCTTGCCTATTCCTTATTTGGTTACATATAACTATGCATTCCTTGCAGATCTGTCAGTAGTGGGGTGGTGTATATGGGGATAAGGAATATACATTACAGCCCTAAGCTTAGGTACTAAACCTCTAAATTGTGCCATTTTAACTTAGTAAATATACTCGATTCAGTTTTCACTTGATAAATATACCGTCCCCCATAACATTTCTTTCGTCCAGTATCGTTTAACCATCCCCATTTTCTTTCCTCCATTATCATTTATTACTTCACTCTTTATGCAACAATGAATAATGAGAAGAAAATATTTTGAAAAAAAATTGTCTTATGAAATCACATAGTGTTTTAGGAAGGATACGATTGTTAGGAAATCACGTTATATTTTTGTCCAATAAAATCCTTAGCTACGACGTAGTTTCATGAGGTTTGGTACCTAAGATTAGGTGAGGTTGTATTGTATATTCATTTTTTCGTGTTGTATGATGTCTGGTATATGATAGTGAGCTGTTAGACATGTAGACTAGTGTAGATAGTTGCTTGTGTTTATGTGTTTAATTGATTGTTTGTCTGTTACATATGTTGACATATTGGGTGGTGGGTTGAGGTGGTCGTACTTTATGTTGTAGGCCAAGATTCTCGAGCGGGCCAACGATGTGCTATAAAACAGGTGTGGATCATTTGTATGCTGAGAGTGAGCGGTATATGTGTACTGTAGGGCTTGCGAGATGGTCCAATCAGACTATAGGATCAGGAGAGCGATCCAGGCGTGTTGTAGGCCTTGTGAGGTAGGCCAGACAGACTGAAGGCTCATGTGTGCGTGCATTGTATGTATATTGTGGTGTGTGGTATTTTGAAAGAACTCACTAAGCTTTGACTTACAATTGTAGATTAAATGTATTCCAGGTACCACTGGTGATCGTGGGAAGGCGAAAATGTGATTGTACACAATCATCAACAGTTATGGAGATTCCACATTATTTATATTACTATGATTTTCAAACAGCTGTAATTTGGAACAAATGAGTTTTCATAAATTGGGTTTTATGTAAATGATGATTTTACCTTATTTAAAAATGAAAATTTTGCTTGTGAAAATGATACGTTACATTAAGAGAGACCATTTTTCCCCAAAATATTTTTTTTATCAACATTTTTTTTAACACTTAATAACAACATTTTTTTTTTCTAAATTATATCTTTGTTTCTTGAATTCTTAGTCTACAGTGGATGAATATTTTTTATAAACATGTGATACCATTAGAATAGAAGTGTTTTGATATAACTTTTGGTATTTCAAGATATAATATTCAAAAAAATTTACATGTTTATTTGTTTGAATATATTTGATTTTGTCCATTTTAAAAAAGAAAAATAACAGCCTTATTAGACCGGAAGGAATAGCTCGGCAATCTCCTCGGCAAGTGCTCACCGTCCATGGTATACACTAAGGGTGAGTGTAACATCCCAAGTTCAGAAGCAAGAGTTCAGGGGTGTAATGTGTTATTAGGAGGGTGGACTCGGCGAGTAGGTGCGGTTACTCATCGAGTCAGAGCAGGATTTGGTCCCGAGTTAAGTGACCAACTCGCCGAGTCGGCAGCTGGACTCAATGAGTTGGTGCTGGAAAGAGAAAACCCTAAGATTTAGAGTTTGCACCCTATTTAAAGGATCCATTGTCCACCCCTCAGCCCCTTACTACCATTTTAAGATCCAGAAACCCTAAATCATGAGTGAGAGTCCTTGGAAGCAATTTGGAGCCTAGATAAGTGATTTTGTGAAGAGATCTTGAAGATCTAGAAGCTTGGATCAAGGAGATTTGTAGAGATTCGGATTATCCTTCAGTAGGAGGTCGTTTTGGAGGTAATGAATTGTTATCTTGGCATTCTCTTTTCTAGATCCATCTTTCATGGAGTTTTAGGGTTTGTTTGGGGATAATATGATGAGATTTTGGTGCATGAGTTAGATCTGGAGTTGAAACTCCAGATCTGAGTTCTATTTGGATCAAATATGCAGAAAGTCCTTTGAATTGCTATGCAAAATCCATCCCCCATGAGTTAAGTTCCTTTCTAACTTTTTTTTTGAATTTTGGGACATGAAAGCACATAAAGGTAGCAACTTTATGTTGCTAATGCTCTCTAGGGACCCAGATCTACTGTTTGGAGCAAAGGAGTAGCTCTGTATCTTTCGATTATGGGAATACCCGTATGAACTCGACGAGTCTGTAAGATTCCTCGGCGAGTCGAGTCGGGGTTTGGTTCTATTAAGTTCCAAGTGAGCTCAGCAAGTCTGGGAGATGATTCGGCGAATTGGTCTGGGGTTTCAGGCACTGAGTCGCGTAGTGACTCAGCGAGTCTGGAAGATGACTCATCGAGTCGAGTTGTTTATGGTGGGTATCAGAGTTAAGTGAACTCGGTGAGTCACTAGGTTGACTCGGTGAGTAGGGTCAACCAGGAAGTTTGACTTTGACCAAGAGTTGACTAGTTGACTTTCGAGTGTATGTTGGTAATTTTGGTTCTGATGGTTATGGTTTCCTTGGAGTAACAGGTGGTGGTGTTTGTGGCGGTGATCGGGAGCTTTGATTCTATCTCTCCAGCTCGGCAAGTGCAAAGTGAGTTATCCTCACTATACCAACATGGTCTAAGGCACCACGGCCGACCCTTTATCAGATAGGAATCCGGGTGTTTGTTTGATATGTTATTGAGTTGCTAGATCTGCATCTTGGTATTAGGATGGTATTATGTTAGTGACCTGGTTATGGTCGGTATCCTAGTATATAGAGCAATGTTATGTTAGTAACCTGGTTAAGGTCGGTATCCTGGTATATAGGGTAATGTTATGTTAGTGACCGGTTAGGTCGGTATCCTGGTTAGGATGTTGTTATGTTGTATGATCTGATTGAACCGTCTGTCAGGTTGAGGATTGTTATGTGATTAACTGTTTTATGTGCACATGGTTGTTTGACTGGGGATGGGTTGAGGCGGGTCCTGCTTTGTGCTGTAGGCCAACATACCCAGGGCATGCCGGATAGACCGTAGGCCCAGCGAGCGGTTCGGATAGGCTGAAGGCCCCAAGAGGGCGGTCCAGACGTGTCGAGGCTCGGAGAGTGGACCAGACCGACTGAAGGCCCGGTGTGGGCGGACCCGTCATACTGTAGACTCAGAGGGTGGACCAGGTGGATTGAAGGTCCGATGCGGGCAGTCCAATCACACTGTAGACTCGATATGCATGGTTGTTCTGTATTACGATATGTTATGAGTATGTTTATATGTGGTTGGTATTTTGGGGGTAACTCACTAAACTTTCGGGCTTACGGTTTCAGTGTTTTGTTTCAGGTACTTCAGAAGATCGTGGCAAGGCGAAGGCGTGATCGTACTGCTCCTCATTTTTACACTGATGTTTCTGGGATACTCTGATAATAAACAAACTGAAAACCTTTTTGTAATAATTAATGATTTGGGTTGTTTTTGAAAAGTTTAAATTTATTGAAATTTTATGGATGTTACAGTGAGTATTTGGACATATGGACCGCATCAAATGCGGATTAGACCAGACTGTTTTTTTGGACCCACGAACCAGTTCTTGGTTCTAGGATTTGAGCAAAACCAATTCAATTTTTTTACCGGTCGGTTCCGGGTAAAAACCGGTTTTTGACCGGCTTATTTTTTTTTTAAAAAAAATTGTATTTTGTGAAGTTCTTTAAACAAACATATCTCATTCATTTTAAGTCGGATTGATATATGATTTTCTCCAACGTTTAATTTAAAGTTTGTGATCATTTTAGACTATATATTCTATGAGTTACAATCGTTCAAAGATGATATATCAAAGCTAAAATATTTCAGCTTTTCAGTATGAAATTTCAATTTTTGTATTCTGTGAAATTTTTTAAACAAACATATCTTATTTGTTTTAAATCGAATTAACATACGGTTTTCTCGAACGTGTAATTTAGAGTTTGTAAATAAGTTTAAACTATAACTTTGTTGTTTTGGTGTTATATTCAATGAGTTACAATCTTTCAAGCAAATGATATAAACTATAAACAATCAAAGTTTGACCGATCCAAATGATACAAGAAACGAAAACATATTCATTTTTACGAGTTGTACCATATCAAACCTAAAAAATATTCATTTTAATGAGTTGTAACGTATAAAACCCATCAACATATTCATTTTAACAAACTGTATCAAACTCAAAATCATGTTTTAACAAGTTGTACCGTATGTATGTAAAGTTATATCAGTTCAAATGGATCCAAAAATTAGAAAACTCGAAACTAGACTTGGACCCTATAAGTATCATCCGGTCCGGTTCATGGTCTACAATATTCTTCAAAACCGGTCTGATCCAAGAGATATGGTTCACCCATAGTATACACCGTCCCCGCACAGTGGAATCCGAGGAGAAATAAGAGGGTAAAGCTATTTCTATTCCCCCCCCCCCCCCCCCCCCCTCAATTTTTACCAATTTGATCACCCTTAAAATGGTAAGCCACGTTGTGTGCGATGGAAAGGATGTTAAAATACACGCCATGTACCGCATCTCATTTACCGAATCTCTCAGTCTCTCAGATACCGACAAACCTCTCTCTCTCTCTCTCGCTTTGTTGTTTTCGTACTTCTGCAAAATCTCTCTGCTTTATCTGTCTATATCGATACGTTGGTACACATATATGTACACACATACAACTTTTGTCTGTAAAATCCAAACCCTAGATAACGATCTTTGAATGTTCGGATCGAAATCGACGATCAGCATTACTACTACACGGTTTGATTGAAGTTAATAGAAGAGAGATTTGGGCCTTTTTTTCTTCTTCGAGATCGGTTTCAGAGAAAGAAATGTATAAGAACCAGCTTCAAGAGCTGGCTCAGAGGAGCTGCTTTAACTTGCCGTCGTATACGTGTATCAGAGAAGGTCCAGATCACGCGCCGCGTTTCAAGGCCACTGTTAACTTCAACGGCGATACATATGAGTGCCGGAACTACTGCACGACGCTGAGACAGGCGGAGCATTCCGCCGCTGAGGTGGCTCTCAATTCGCTTGCTACCCATGGCCCCTCTAATTCTTTAGCTGCTAAAATACTGGTGAGTAGATTTTCCATTTTCCGTTTTCCGTTTTCCAATTCTACCGTTTGTTCTTCATACTTCACTTACAAATCACATATGATTATACATTTATACTCCAATTTCCATGGCATACAGGACGAAACAGGGGTGTACAAGAACCTTTTGCAAGAGGTGTCTCAAAGGGTAGGATCGTCATTACCAACATACACAACCACTAGATCGGGACTTGGGCATTTCCCTGTGTTCACCTGCACTGTAGATTTGGCCGGTTGCATATTTACAGGTGAAGCAGCTAAGAACAAGAAGCAAGCTGAAAAAAACGCAGCCATGTCTGCTTGGTTATCTCTAAAACTCTGTAAGTCTACATGATCTTTGTAGTTTGTATTAATATAACTGTTATTGCTTTTGATAATTGATAATTGATGTAATTGATATCATCATCTTCTCTGTTGTTTAGTGGCCCAACAATCAGAAACTTTTTCATTACAAAAAGGTAACATTGAGATTGAGGAGCAAGAACATGTCACGGTAGCTCGTGCTTTACAGAAGTTTAGGTTAAAGGCGAAAATGACTAATATACCCTTTCCAATTAAGTTTCCAACACCAAAACCAAAACTAGCTACTACACAATCACCTCAATCATCTACAACAACTTCAAAAATCCTTCCTTTAATATGCCCTAAAACTACCACAACTGGGCCCCACAAGTTCCCTACAGCTGAATCACCACCATATGTTCCTGTGGGCCACTTTATGGCTCATTGTAGGATCGCACCACCTGTCACTATACGTAACACAATTCCTGTTTTCTCTGCTCTGCCGCCACAAATGAGTGTAGCTCCGCCACCACCGCCGCCTAATCAGCTTTTTCCGGTGACTATCCGGCGAACTAAAGAAAAGGTGAATCTTGAAGATGTTGTGAAGCCATTAAAGGAAGAGGAGAGAAGTTGAATGATGATGTGCAAATTTGAAACAAGTTTGTATGTTTTTTGTGACAGAGTAATTAGGTGTGTAGGTAGCATTTGCAACTGAAATTAGAGATGTTTTTTTTTTAACTTTTATTTTGATTAATTAATTAACTTTATCGAAAAACAAATCTTTAAATCAAAAGCCAAAACCATATTATCATGATTATCTCATTACATTAAAATGATTCAAAACGAGTTATGGAATTAATCTCCAAGCTTTTTGCATAATTTCATCATTCACAAAAGGGCGTAACGACCACATCAAACAATATGTCTCTAGTTCTTCTGATGATGTCTTTAGATTAAGAGTAGAAACAATCTTTTCCTGTAAGCAAAACAATATTCTAATGTTTGTTACTTACAATCATAATGTACTTTAATTTATTTGTTCATTAAATATTGAAAGTGAAAATGTAGTAATAAACAAGTCAATAATTACCTGCATAAGGTAATCCTTTTTCACCATGCTATATACCAAAGCTACCATGGTTGCATAATCAATAACCTTAGATTTCTCAGGGACAAATGTCACTATTTGCTCCTGAAAATTAATAAATTTGTGTAGGGCAATTCTTTATAAAGATTAATCCACTTTTTTTTTAAAAAAATGGCATGAACTAACCTCATTGAATATATCATCCAAATCAGGAGTAAGATCTTGTGGTAAGGTTTCATTTGCAGATTCTATTACAAGATTTAAATCCTCAACAAGGGATTCAAGTTCTTTGATAATACTATTTCCTGTGGAAAAAAAACAAAAAAATTAATTCCATTTATAAAGACTAGAAGAAAAAAAAAATAGCGGTGGTTTTTTAGGTATTGAATGTTATACCTTTATTTGCAATATCCAACAATTGGATATGGTTTTTATGCACTTCTGTATGCATAATATCGCAAACAACAAAATAGTCATTGAAACATAATTCAGTAAATTTCAAAATCATTATAATCTTTAAAAAAATGACTTACACTTGTTGAGATTTTCAGCTCTATCAGAAGCGTGTGTGTATCCAGCTTTAATGTAAGATTGGAGTCTATCGGTATTGTTAGCTTTAATGACATTTTCAAAGAGTTGTGATGTGTTGTCAATGGAGGGTCTTCGAATGAAATCTGCATAAAATTATGTAACTTTAGATCAGAGAAACTTGAATTTTTTTTACTATTTTTAGGAAAAACAAAGAAATTGAAGAAATTCACCGAGTGATTGACGGAAGTTATCAAGAAATCTATTCCCTGTAACAACTTGCTCCTCATATTTGGCAACCCTACCATGAAGTGATGAAATAAACTTGTTAAATTACATAAAATTTCAATAAGAATGTACGCATGAATATTGAATGAAATCCCTATGCTAACCTTTCCATGAAATGTGAAAAAATCTGGACAACTTTCTCTGTTATTTCAGAGTTCAATCTGCTATCTTCGGTTGTTTCCATTCTGCGAAACTAATGGTCGAGTGTGAGATTGAGAACACCAAACAATAGGGGCTTAAAACTTAGAAAACTCCAATTAGGGCCCTAAAGCTCTGGTCATTAGAACACATCCAAATTGGACAATATATTTATCAAAATATCATAAAATCAGTGATTTGTTCAACAGGAAAAAGCAAATAGCAAACATAAATACATACTTGCCTACAGATTTGTTCAACAGAAACAGCGAACAATCAAACATACACACTAGGGTTCACTCAGAAGCGTAAAAAAGACTCAACCAATTCAGAAGAATTACCGGTAGGTCGAGAACGCAGAAGATTGACAGCCTCTGATATGATTCAAGCCGACAGCCTCCGGCCCTCCTCCCTCCAATGTCGATTCAGCCGACAAGCTCCAAGCTTAGAAGGCTTCAAGACGCTAGGCGATGTCTATATTGATTACTCGATTAGGTCGAGAAGACGAGAGCTCGATTGACGAGTGTCGAGGAGGAGAAGAATAGCTGCGAAGGTTTTATTTTCTGTATTATAAAAATAAATACCCATAGGATAAATAATTGTTATTTTTTGGTTTCTATCGGATGCATTTCTTTTTTGGGGTTTTGGTCCAAACCAAAATTTTTTTGAATTGGTGGTCCTTTTGAGCTAGTTTACATGTACTTTTAGTCTCTCTCCAAATTAAAAAGATTATTATACCCTTAATGAATTTTATTTTCATTTTCTTTCACTTTTTTAAAATTATTATTATTATTAAATATAAAACCGGGCCCACCTCTCTCTCTCTCTCTTCCTGATGATCCATCACCCAAAACACCCACTCTCATTGTAGAACCAGTGAAAAAGAAGGAAAGGACCGGTGATTCTTCGCCGGTAGTAGCAGCCCTAACACCCGCTGTTAAACAAGCCCGTAATTATTGTTGTACTGTTTCGATACCCCTTCACAGCCTTCTCAACGACTGTCATCTTGTTCGTCTCCTTCCCCTGTCAAAGAACTAGAATCAGCAGTGATGTTTTCCCGGTTCCCACTGTCGGCACCTCCATATCCCCTTCCCTTCCGCCTTTTGCCGAGAAACACCACCACAAGCACCCTCTCCGGCTGTTGCTGCCCTTCTCAACTCCCACAACCTCGATTGAAGGCTTGAACCGCCGGAAAAATCGACTCCTTATTCGTGCTTCATAGCGAATCAGGAAAAGAAGAAAGAAAGAAGATGTTGCTTGCGGTCCCTTTTCGTCTCCGATCATATGGGAATTGAAGACCCATTTCCTTTCATTTGACTGACAGACCAAACACAACCACAATATGTCTCGATTTTCACCCTTATTGCTTGATTGAACTCATCAGGACCACCGATAGTCGCTATTGGTTTGATTCTCGATAAATCCTATTTTCCTTCCTGTATTGCAGATGACACACACTCCAGAGTAGCAGAAACAGCGATTGCTTTCGCCACCATTAATGGTGAGAGGGGTTGTTTTTGTCCTGTAACACAAGCGATGAAGGAGGGGGTTCTTCACCTTCGTGGGTTAGTTAAACAATCGAAGGTGATGGCTGGAACAGGGTAACAATGGTTGTAAGGGGCTGAAGATGGTTGTGGCAATAAGGCTGCTCCGGTGCTCTTCTCTGCTACATTCCTTTTTTGTTGTCGGCTGTAGATGTGGGGTAGCGCTCGAAGTGATTGTAGGGTGTTTGGGGTGATTAATCAACAGGAAAGAAAATGAGGGAGGGAGGAAGCTGCAGAGGTGGTGGCAGTTTGTCTTATGGTAGCGATTTACAACGGAGTGGAGGAGGATGCGATCTCGCCGTCTGATGTGGTAAGGGAGGTTGCTCCGGCAACTCCCTCGTGGTTCTTCTTTCTGTTTCGGTGGCACACCCATAGAGGGAAGCAACAACATCAAAATGGGGTGTGTGTGTGTGAGTGTGAGAGAGAGAAAGAGAGAGAAAGAGAGAGAGAGAGAGAGAGAGATAAGTGGGTCCAAATTAGTTATTTATTTATTTATTTTCTTTAAATTAAATAGAAAAAATATCAAAAATATATCAGAAAGGGCATTTTAGTCTTTTCAGTTTTTCGATGGACCAAAATTACAAGCAAACTTGCTCAAATGGACCACCAATCCAAAAAACTATGGGTTTGGTCCAAAACCCCAAAAAAATGCATACCACAGTGACCATTTTTGCAATTTTGTCTATAAATAAACATCTTCCTCTCTCTAAATAAAAGTTTTTTTTATGTCAAATTCTCAAAAGTTTTACATCTTCTAATTTTATATCATCTAATTTTATATGAGACTTTTATAATTATTATTTTTTAATTGTTATTTTTTGGGAATTTTCATATTATTCTATTAATTTGATAATAAGGTTTTATAAAGAATATTTGATTTTTTTTATAAATGTTCTAAAATATGACATTATGTTATGTTAAAATATTATTTTATAAAATATTTAATGTTTAAATATTGATATTAAATTTTATTTTTAATAAACTCGTGTAGTGCACGGGTCTCACACCTATATTTTTAATAAATGCATGTTTTTTTGTCAGATGTCAATCTCTAATAAGTTTTGACAGTTGTCATTTTGTAATATTTTTTAAATAAATAATATCCACGTGTAAATTTATGTTTTTTTTTCAAATTTTAAAATTAAAAAGCCACATAAACTTATACTTATATATGTAAAGTATCAAATATAATAAATATTATAATAAATTGCAGTTAATATGTTTTTTCACTCCTTATTTTAAAATTTTATTTTAAAAATACTTATTATTTACATTTTAATATTTTATTTTTTTAATTAACCCGTGTAATATAATAGTTTTACACCTAGCCCTCCGTAATAAATAACTGATTTTTTTTGTTACTTGTAACATTCTCATTTAATTTGTCAAATGTTATTTTATGGTTATTTTGAATTAATTTTTTTTCCACATGTGATTTTATGAGTTTTCTTATTTTAATAAATTTCATAAAATACTTTAATTTAATAATTATAATAAATGTAGTAATAAATAAATATCAATTTTATTAATGAAATTACCTTTTTATTTTAAAATTCCCAAATTAAAGTTTATTAGTTTATTTTATTTATTTATTTAAATTTAAAAGATAAATAAAATCAACTTTAATAATTTATTATTTTTCTTATTTTCTTATAAATTCAAAGTTTTTAAATATTTAGACATTTATATTTATTTTTTTAATTAACTCATATAATACATAGGTCTTACACATAGTTAAATAATATATACAATATGTGAGTTTCGTGGTTTTGTTGGTTGGTTTCTGTAATTTATTTTTATTTCGTTTTATTATCTTACTGTTTATTGTATATTTAATTATTTTAGTTTGATTGTAGTATAACTTTTATACTGTAATCTTATTGGATTTGGATGCTCTCTACCTTAGAAAAAAAAACATTATCACATTTTCTCGTTCATATATGTCTATACAACGTGGACCATTAAGAGAATAATAGTGATTTCGTTGGTTGGTTTATGTAATTTATTTTTATTTCATTTTATTATCTTACTGTTTATTGTATATTTAATTATTTTAGTTTGATTGTATTATAATTTTTATATTGTAATCTTATTGGATTTGGATGCTCTCTCCCTTAGAAAAAAACATTATCACATTTTCTCTTTCATATATGTCTATACAATGTGGACCACTAAGAGAATATTATCTTCATAGTTATTTTATTGCAAGCTTACAAGATGGAGAATATTATCATATTAATTTTTAAAACGATCTTATAGTAACATTACATTTATTTTCTTTGTTTCATCAAAATAATCTTGTTCAAATAGAATATTATCTTACTATATTTTTGTTGTAATCTTATACCCAGGTTATCAAGACTTAATGAGAATATTATATTTTGTTTTTAATTTATTGTGCTATTATTGATAATTCTTCGACAGATCTAGTTAATTATAACTAGATAAAAATACTATTTTACTATACGACTATCCGGTATCCTTAAAACATATGTATACACGTGAAAACAATTTCATATCATCAAATGCTCTTTCACAACAAACTCACTATACATTTGGGGATGGTGTTCACTAGTGAAGAACTAGTGAACAACAAATGAAGAAGAGAGAAAGAGAGGGAAAGAAACGGAAGAGAGATATACATAAAGGTTTTGGTGATCTTAAGTGGTAGTCCCACCATGCTTTGAGGTGGTTTTCACTTATGAAAATCTCTTTCACATAGGATCCGCATAGGATACCTACAAATAATGAAACCTCCATACGGTATGGCCTGATCTTAGTATCTTCTTTATGTATTTTTACTATAAAGTTATTGCATTTTCTCAATGTGATCAAATAATATAAATCTTAGTATCTTCTTTATGTATTTTTACTATAAAGTTATTGCATTTTCTCAATGTGATCAAATAATATAAGATAAGATAGAGAGTATTATTTTCCTATAATATCACTCTATCTGAGAAATGTTATTATATTTTCTCTTTGATCTTATAATAGAATATTATCTTCATATTCTTTATTTTTATTTTTTTTGCAAAACTTGCATTTTCCTAAAATCCAAAAACTCATTTTATTTTCCAAAAATGCCACTAAAAAGTCTTTTTGTTTTTATAATTAGCCCAAAATATAAATACTTTTCTAGAGACTCTTCGATTTCAATTTATTTTGTATTTAAGTATATAAAATAATGAATTTATCGTAAATAAGCAATAATAATCATACTTATGAAAAATTTTCCCATATAAATAATAAAAAAAAAACACAAGTTTTAGAACTGTACGATTGACCAACTTTTTTTTTTAAATAACAAATGTACTAAACTACTCCTAAATTATATCATTTATGTTTATAGCAGAACCTGAACGCTCAACTTTAAGGAGGAAGACAAGAAGCCCTTTGATTGACCAAATTGTCCTTAACATAATCTATTTTTATATAGACTTCTTGTAACAAAAAACATAATTCAAAAATCATTAGCCTTATTTTCTATTTTGTTACCTCCAAAGAAGATTAAAGCAAACTATTTTCTTTTTTATTTCTTGCAAACTCGTGAACACAAATTCTTCTATCTTTTTTTTCCGAACGACAAGCTGGCATATAAATAAAAACTAGCCAGAGGCTAGAAGGTACAAAGTTTAGCAAGGAAAAAAAATAGGAAAATACAAGAAAAGGAAACAGAAAACGCAACTAAATAGCAGGAGCTAACTACATATTAGCATAACATTCCCGAATAGGATCGCAACACCAATCAAGCCACCTAAGGGATACACCCTTTCTATTTCTCGCATTAATCCAGAACGCGGACATAGATTGTACCTCATAAGCCAGCACCGAGAGAGATTTAGCACCTGAGGAGTGAGCCATCAAGTTCCGGAAGTTCCAAATTACCCATAGGAATACTAACATGATACCTTCGTGAATGATTTCCAGCCTCTTGTGACCTTTCAGTACGCTCTTGCAGTTAAGGAGATCTTTAATCGCTTGGACATTTGGATCCATCAATCGCCACCATCCAGCTATTCTTTGCCAAAGGTCCTTTGCTGTCCCACATTCTATAAACAAATGATTTTCAGTTTCTGGAGCCACACCACAGATTTTGCAAAGGTTGGATTGCGTGATGCCAATTTTTGATAAATTGACCATTGTTGGGAGTCTCCCATGACTAATTCTCCATGCTAAGGATGTTCAATTTCCCAGGGATTAATGGGTTCCACTGCCACTTCTCATCAGAACAAGGTAGGATGGTTGAGTCAATATAGTTCCTCAAAGATGAAACTGAATATGTCCCAGATGGATCCAATTCCCAGCTCCACTTCAATGCTCCTGGAATGTTATCATTGTGAACCAGTTGGAAGTGACTTACAAATGAGATATCATCCTTTTCGAGCGTTTTAGGGAGGCTAGCAATTACTCCCCAGCACCCACTTTTCCTTCGGGCTACCGAGGGCCGGTTGAACCCACCTTCCGCTCCAAAAATTGACTTTATTACTGCAGCCCATATGTTGTTCGGGTTTGATTTGAACCGCCACCACCACTTTCCCAGCAATGCAATGTTTTGAGCTTTCAGGCTGCTAATACCTAGTCCGCCCTTTTCTTTAAAAGCACAGGTTTTGTCCCATGCAACCCACGAAATCTTTCTTTTATCCAAACCACCCCCCCCCCCCCCCAAAAGAACCTCATTCTGATCTTCTCAAGCAATTTAATCACTTTAATTGGAGCTTTAAACATAGAGAAATAGAAAGATCCCAGGCTGCCCAAGACCGCCTTAGATAGTGTTAAGCGACTCCCAAATGACAGAGTCGAAGCTTTCCAATTTGACAGCTTCGATTGGAATTTCGCTATCAGTGGGTTCCAGTGAACAGCTCTAGCCATGGATGCACCAATTGGGAGGCCAAGGTATATAATCGGTATGGAGCCTATGGAGCAATTTAGGCATCGGGCCACAACTCCAGTTCACATCCTTGAACACCAAAGCCATATAATTTACTTTTCGACATATTAATTTTGAGGCCGGAAGCCAATTCAAAGCAACGAAGAATGCGGATCAGGTTTTTTGCGTTTTCTGTCGACCAAGAACCTAGGAAGATAACATCATCTGCATACTGGAGGTGAGAAAGGCTTGGGCCCTGATTTGGCAGTTCTATCCCTTCAAAGATTCCACTTTCTTTACCCTCTTCCATGGCAATATGCAGTCCCTCCGCTGCAATGATAAACAGGAAAGGCGACAAAGGATCGCCTTGCCTAATTCCACGCTCCATAGAAAACTCTGTGGTGGCAGCTCCATTTATTAGAACTGAAATCCTAGCTGAAGTGAGGCACCCGAGAATCCATGATCGCCATTTGGAACCAAAGTTCATTTGTTCGAGAATCGAATCAAGGAATCCCCAGCTAAGGCTGTCGAAGGCCTTTTCAAAGTCGACCTTAAAGGCAAACGCCTTCTTTTTACACTTTTTTAGCCAAGAGATCGTTTCGTTTAGAATGAGGGGGCCGTCGAGGATACATTGATCTTTGATGAAGGTCGTCTGGTTTGGACTCACAACTAGGTGAACAACCTTTTTTAGCCTTTCTGCTAGAACCTTTGCTATAGTTTTATACAAACAGCCAATTAAACTGATGGGCCGGAAATCACCAATGGTATTAGGATCCTGAATTTTGGGAAACAGGGTAATAAAAGAGGAATTGCATTCCTTATCAATGCTGCCTGATGCTTCGAAATATTTAACAGCGAAATAGAAATCGTTGCCAATAATGTCCCAATGTTTCTTAAGAAATGCAAACGAGAAGCCGTCTGGGCCGGGGGTCTTATCTGATCCACATGCCCATATAGCCGATTTTATTTCGTCCAAGGAGAAAGGTTGTTCAAGGGACGAAGCCAAGTGTGGAGTTATTTTTTAAACTTAGCACTGAAAAAATTTGGTCTCGACCTTATAGGCTCCGAGTACCTCTCCCGGAAATAATTGACTACTTCTTGTTTTATCATTGATGGATCGGTGATCCAAAAGCCGTTTACTTTGAGGCCATTTATTCTTTTTACCCTGTGATGTTTGTTTATAATTCCATGGAAGAACCCACTGTTTTCATCCCCATCCAACGCCCATTTTATTCTAGATTTTTGTTTTAGATCCGCCGCTCTTGAGGATTCAAGCGTCATGATTTTTTGGTGGGCATTCTGTCTTTGTTGCAGCAGCACATTGTCAATTGGATACCGCTCTGCATGGAGATCAATGGTATTGATAAAATTAGATAGTTCAGAAACCTCCTTTCTTCGCATCTCCAATAATTCCGTTCTCCACCTCTTGATGTGCTCCTTCATGTTTTTAAGCTTTCCTGCAGTGATGGATAAGGGGGAGATATGGAGTCGACTTCCGGGATCAGATCGGGTAACCCAACCCTGTTTCACTATATTTTCAAACCCATCATCAGCCATCCAAGAATTGAAGAAGCGGAAAGGGTAGGGATCGAAATCTAAGCAGCCCGAAGACAAGGTACTGGCACAGTGATCCGAGTGGGCAGTGTTGTGATATTTAGGAGTGGCCACGTATCAAGGACATTTGCAGTTACAAGGTATCTATCCAGCTTGATGTGTTACCAGCTCGGTTCGCATATGTAAAGCGGCGCCCACCCATTTTGATTTCAATTAGCCCTGCCAGATGGATGAATTTATTAAAATGATACGCGCTGTTGGGGCAAAAGTTGGAGCCGAGCCTTTCTTCAAGGAGTCTCACGACGTTAAAATCTCCAAAAACAAACCAATAACAATCTGAATCAGAGCTCACGAGACTTTGTAGATTGTTCCAATCTGAATCAATTAAGGGTGACGGTTTCTTAGCTGTAAAAGGTGTTTGGCTCCGACTAAGAAAGAGATGTTGCTTTGTAAATGTATATGCTCCCCAGGAACCGGTGAGGAAGAAGATACTATGGAACAATCTACAAAGTCTCGTGATTCAGACCGTGAGGATGACTATGCCGTTCAATCGGAGGAGGACCTGAATTCGCCGATATCGTCCCCGGCATATTCTCACCGGAGTCTGGACGGGGAATGTGAAAAGTTGCAATCATGTGAGACGATCCCAGTTCCCGAGGAGCAGTATAAGATCGAGAATCTTAACGGTCGCCAGAAGGGTGTCGATTCGTCGCGTGTAAGTCAAAATGGAAGTCCGTCCCCTTGCTCCAACATGAGATTGGACTCGGATTGGGTTATCTCCGCCAGTGGTCATTGCAGGCCCACCAAGCTATTGGACCTTAATAATGAGCCCTGCAATTCTAATTCCATCTTGGCCCAAAATCTTAAATCCTCTCCTATAGAGTTATCCCCAACCTCATCGTCAACGCCAATCAACCCGGTTGGAAGTCACTCCCAGGATAATCTCCAAGAACCACTGATGCCCCATAATAATACAGGTATTCCATCCCATCCGATTCAAGAGAAATCTGACTCTACATCTATGGAGGTGCTAAAGACGATTGAAGTGGGGGAGAGAGTAGGTTTCAGAGTTAAAGACTGTGCAGACCATCTCAAACCCCTGATCAAAAAACGTGGAGTGGTGATCCTGGATCAATGAATATCTTCTCCAACAACATATGCGGAATTGGGTGTGAAGTCAAAAGAAACTTGGTCGGACATCCGACAAATTCTTCTATCTCATACTCTCTTTTTTCTCTCCAAAATGCATGTAAAGAATCCAATCCCACGTTTGCTTACTTTTCACCCATCATATTCATACACCAAAAAATAATTATAATAAACTCCAATTAATCATAACTCATCGTCAAATTCTATATATACAAGTATTTCCACCAAAAAAAATCATAATAAACTCCTTATCATGCAAAGTGCCACAATTTGGGAAAACCAAAAACCATAATACAAGTATTATCTCGATGCTAGAGACCAAAAATTAAAGAAAAATGAAGGGAAAACCAAAAACCAGCTAACAAAAGCCATTGCAGTTGAAGTTTCAAACCTTGTGCAATGGTTTTCTGCACAATTGTTGAAGTCGCTACTGATAAGAACAGTTATTCCTGCAGATGCACAAGCTGCTGCAAAAGTAAGCGTAGATGTAATCTGCATTTTCAAACAAAACAAAACCAAAATCAAGATTTTTGAGCTAAAGTTCCACATTATACTAATTAAACTATCTTTACCCCATCTCCGATAGTGAAGAAACCAAGAACTCTTGAATTTCTTAAACAACGCTTCACTAAAAGAGCATAAACATCAACAATGGCAAGCGACAGACTCCACAGGCATTGCAAGCTTAGAGCTGCAACAAGGTACCTAGATGAAAAAAATAACCCAATTCGTCATGAAATCGGCATGTTACACACTACAGTGATATGAAAAGTAGAGGTTAAGAATAGGATTTTGTCTTTATAACAGTTACCGGAAAGCGGTGACGGAAGGGAAGTCACTGGTAGCGGCCATGACGGCAACTGAAACGGCGGCGAAAGCGAACTGAAGTAGACGCAAGGCGAGGCCGACGGGTGTTCCGGGCATCCCTTGAACGTCCTTCATTATCACAGTATCTTCATGTGGATCCCCATTATTAACAGCGGCTTCTTCTCTCAATTGAGGAACTTCAACATCAAACGGATGCACCAACGGTCGGCTTCTACTGCTCATGATTCTACCAGTCCTTTTCACTTCAGGAATTCATCATCATCGATCCATTAAACCCAGACGAATTAGAAACCCACAGAAATTGACAATCGGATACTCAAAATCGGTTCAAAGTTTCAGCTGTATGTATGAATTGGAGACGCCCACTTCGAATACCCACAACAAATTGACGATAGATGACTTGAATAAGAAATTTTGATCTCAGATATAGTAGATAGGGTTTTTAAGCTGCTGATTAAGAAAGCGTATAGAGAAGGGGTATTGGTATAATGGTATGTATGGTATGGAATTTTGGAGGAGGTGAATTGGGAAAGTAGCGGGGGTGTAGTAGCTGGCGACCGTTAAGTTGTCGCCGGCAATTACTACAAAATTAGTCGTGTTAGAATTGGCCAACGGCGTCGTGCATACGAACCGGAGTATTTTTCTGTAGCTCTAAGTTTGTCCTCGCATGTTACATATCGTATAAATGCTAAAATCAAATGCTTTTGTAATTTTTTCAATATATAATATAATAATAAACAAAGCAAAATTTTCTTTAAAAATAGATATTTTGTCTTGATCATAACAAACTTTTATATGTAGTAATCTTTTTATAAATTTTGTTCCTTATTCGTAATGTAAAAATTAAATGATTCGTATTTTATAAATTATGATTTTGGTCTCTTACTATAATTTGAAGTTACAATTTTGGTCATTTATATATTTTGTAATTTCAATTTTTTTAAACGGCAATCTAATTGACATCTAACTAGGGATGAGCATTAAATCCATCGGAACCGGAACAGGAATCGGTAATAAGGTCCGGATACCGATTCTTCATTTTTATGAAAATCGGTTCCGGTTCTAAAATTCGGAATATGTAACATTTTGTCCGTTTTTTAAATGCGCATAACTCACTTATATGAAACTTGAATTACTTGATTTTTTTTCAACATATAATCTGAAGATTGTAATTCATTTTGACTATACAAACATATATTTTGGTTAGATATTGAATCAGATATATGCCCCGAAAAAAAGAATATCGATTATGCACTTTTTCTATTTCAGCATTTTTTGTTTGTTTGAATCTGTCCCGTTTTTTTATATGTAGATAACTTATTTATATGATATCATAATTACTTATTTTTTTTCCATCATGTAATGTGGTGTTTGAATCAGCAATAGACCTCGGAAGATAGCATATCAATGTTGTGTATTTTCTGTTTCATCATTTTGTTTTTATTTTTTTTAATCTGTCCCGCTTTTAAAATGCGCATAGCTCACTCATATGAAGTTGGAATTACTTGATTATTTTTTCATCATGTAATTTAGTGTTTGTACTTCAATTTAGAATGTAAAAAGTCATAATTTGGTTAAATATTGAACCATTTACAAGCTCCGGAAGTTAACATATCACCTACAACATTTCAACCGGTTCTAGTTTGAAAAATAACAGAAAACCCGGGATCGGAACCGAAATTGGAGTTAGAACCAGCGGTTCAGTTCCCGGTTCTTATAATATAAGAAAACCAGTTCCGGTTCTAAAGTTCATCCTTACTTCTAACTACCACTTATGCCCAGCGTACGCTGTTGATGATCTGGAAACGGGGAACTGACCCAGTACACGCAGTGTACTTTAGAGTGCGCCCGACGTACTGGCCAATCAGCCCAAACTTGCACCCATGTCTTAATACATTAAGCTCTAACATCTAAAACTTAGATCCAAGCTCATAATAGTGTCTTAAGCCATAAAGTTGCAAACTTTATGCACTTGCATACCTTAAAGGACGCAAACCATGAATTAAGCGCTCTAACTCTCTCTGATCGTCACTAACACATGCATGATTGAATCTCAACCTCCAAGATATGATTTTTATGACTCCATGCACTCCTAAGAGTCCAAAAGGACATCTCAAATGGCTTAGAGTAGCCCATACTCCAAAAGAGCAAGTTATGGGACCGAAAGATGCTAAATGTGACATCCCCATTTTTACGGCCAGAAAAGACCGATTTTGTTTATGCTTTATAAAAATCAGAGTACTTCATTTTATAAAAATGTTGCGGAATTTGTTCCCAGAAAAACATGGTAAATACGTTATTAAAACATTTTCGAAGAAACGTATTTATTTCATTTTAAAACGTTTGGGACGTCATCGTTAATACAGAAACATAAGCATAAACAGAACTTACAATTATTTACACTAGTGATCTACATCTCTTTAAATCTCTCAGTGTAATGTCACTTCATATCAACACCTGTGATAGAAATAAACTGAGTGGGTCAGGTTGGGAAACCTGGTGAGTACATAGGGTTTTCAACCCACAATAATATAATTATTATGTTTAAATAATCAAACCATCAACCCAATTACCCATCCTCATTATCTTCTTTATTCTTAAGGATCTACCCTAAGAATCAGCTATTTCTCATTCATTCATTCCTAAGGATCATCCTAAGGAAACAACATGAAGTCCATTGTTGCCAATGACACATTGGTCAAGCGCAGCTGCTAATATTGTCACTTAGGCTCAGCTGCCAGAATTAGGATATTTTCTATGAGACGCTTCTGTCGGTATTGACCTTTAAACACTACTGTCATGGTCATAAGGCTCCCTATTAGGCGCAGCTGCCGATACTATCCTTAAAGCGCAGCTGCTAGGATGTTTACCGTAGATCTAAATCATCTACGGGTTGTGACGCAGCTGCCAGTGCTCATCTATAGGGTACTAGGTCCACTGCTGCCAATGTATACCTATAGGGCACTAGGTCTGTACTAGTAATGTTCCTCTATTTCAGCTTTTATCCATCATCATTCATCTACCCATGTTTTACCCAACATATTTTGTAGATATAAAATACTTTATACAGTTTACATCATTTAAAACATGTATAAAAATCTTTCACCAACATAGACAACAAGTATTCAGACAATATGCACACATAACACGTAATTTATATTAAAATACTTCATATCTATGTGTAAGATGAAAGAGACCATGCACTCACAACACGTAAATTATATAATAAATACTTCATATCTATGTGTAAGATGAAAGGGACCATGCACTCACCTGAGAAGGTGGTGACTCGGTACTCGGACAACGTTTCGTTTACTTTAAAATAATTTCCTTCGACGAAACCTAGTATTATCACCAATAGATTTTAGTCTATTATTCGCCGAGACTAATTAATAGTCTAGCTATTATTACTATTATATATGCGTTAAAATAAATACTTATATAACCCATAATTATAGCCCAAGTATTTATTATATGTTCTTAATAACGTTAATATAATTAAATAAAAACCATATTAAAAATAGCGTAGGCGTAGCTCACTTACAGCGGGTTTTATAGAAAATCAGACTTTGCTTGGAGCAGCGTTTCCGAGCCGAAAAGCTCTTCTTCTTGGAGCCGTCGAGCACTCCGGGGCTTCCGCCTCGTGCTAGGGAGGTTCCCTAGGCTTTTCGGGGGATTTCGGGGCTAGAGAGAGGTTCTAAAGAGAGAGAGTAAAGAGAAGAAAGAATGGGAAAGGTGTGAAGAAAATGAGGGTGGGAGAGGTGGTATTTATAGGGTGAAAATGGCTGAACTTGGTGCCACATGTCACCATCTAGTGGCAAGACTTGGGGAGAAAGCAATGGCCAAGATTGTGCCACAACACCCATTTTCGCACAGCACACTTCCGACTTCTAAAATCCGTAACTTTCACATACGACCTCCGTTTTTGATGTTCTTTATATCCACACGTAGGTAAAAATAATATCTACAACTTTCATTTTGACTCCGTCGGTTATTCTCGACCGATCTTAAATTTAACAGTACGAGGCGTTTAGACTGTTAAATGACCGCGAAGAATTCGTAACTCCTTCATACCGACTCCGTTTTCGTCTGTCTTTTTACCGTTGAGTTCCTATTAATGAGATCTTGAACTCTCATTTAGGTCACGTAATCCAAAAACCGCTCGAACTAAAATTCGAGTTTCGGGCCGTGCACTGCTAAGCCGAATCTTAGAAAAATCATAACTTCCTCATACGAAGTCAGATTTGGGTGTTCTTTTTATCGACGCTCTTAGTTTAACATATTCTATGACTTTTGTTTAGATTGCTAAGGATAAATCTCACTCTATCGTAAATTCACTATTTACGCTTCCCGGTGCCGTGCCGGTTTTGCCGTAAAACTTCGACGGGCCATAACTTCTTCGTTATAACTCAGATTTCGGCGTTCTTTATATGTACGGAAACCTTGTGACATATTCTACAATTTGGTTAAGATTATTTATTCTAAATAATCTTTTTTCGAAAAATCATTTTCGACCCCTATTGCCTCTAAATTGACTAGCCCGGATCTGCGGGCGTTACACTAAAATCTTCCCTAAGTCTGGATCTAAGCTTAGAATGAACAAGTTTCGGACTTTATACCTTTAATAGGCTAGAAATGATGAACAAACTCTGGATCTACAAGCTCATTCTTCTCCTTTGCTTCTTCTCAAACTTCATTCTTATTCAAAACCACCAAAGAACACCCAAACACTCTATGTAAGCTCAAAAATGCACTCAAGATAGCTAGGGTTTCGAGATTAGCACATAAAGAAATGGAGGCTAGAAGGGTGATGCACTTGAAGAACTTAAGGACCTTAAATAGGGTTCAAACCCTAAAAATTAGGGTTTTCCCATGGCTTGACACGCCTAGCGTACGCTGGGATCACCCTAATGATGCGTATGCAAGGAGTATATTGTGCGTACCTAATGTACGCCCAACATACTCATGAGCCCTTCACCACATTTTTTAATTGCATTAAGTAGAATAATAGATTAATTTGATACATGGCGACTTGGGCACCACACATAAATACTAATTTTATTTAAACTGAAAAATATTATTAAAATTTATTACTTTTTATTCAAAGTAGTCTAGATGATCGATTATGAATCTTTTACAACTTTTAAATAAAAAAAAATAAGTTTAGTTTTCTTTTACAATTTAAACAAAATATAGTAACTAAATTAACACAAATTTAATTTTATATATATATATATATATATATATATATATATATATATATATATATATATATATATACTGAAGGGTTTTATAGGTTACGGAAATCATGTACATGCGGAAAAATAATACTTAACAATTTAGGGTACATGCAACCTATTAGGATCTCTGTCTTCACATTTAAGACAACATATTATGAACTATAAACTCTATCATAACCCTAGAATAATCGAAAATTGCTAGGTTTAGGGTTACATACCTTTTGAACTGTTATTGCAAATAATTCATTGATTCCTTCCTTATACATCTTTAGAAAGCAGGCACTAAAAGGATGATGCCTCTAATGGCTCACACCCAAAGCTAGAAACTAGAACACAATAGATAAGAGAGTAGAGGGGATGTAATTTTCGGTCATGTATCTCTACGGAAGAGTGGCCAAAAATTGCAAACCAATAACCCCTTTTTAAAGCTACCAGGAAACCTAAACACCCTAGATTTAAAATAAAATAATATTATTTCAAATCTTGGTAATTATCTACTTTCTTTATATAAAATAGATCATTCTAGATTGTCTTTCAAGGCACTCTAAAAGCATCCATGTAATATCCTGATGTTAAGGTGACTCTAAATTTAAACCCTTTTAAATTATTTACATTGCATTTGGTCCCAAAGTTTAAGAAACATATGCATGAAGGGCCTTGATGGCATTTTGGTAAAATGAAACTTCAGAGTATGCCACGCGTACGTGATTTATGATGAGCGTATTAGGGCGCACCCTAGTACGAAGGGCATACATCATTGTACGCTGAGCGTACTAGCTAAATATGGAAAGCCTAATTTTTAGGGTTTTGCTGGTATTTGAGCATCCTTATAGCCTCATTTCCCTTCATCTAACCAACCACCACCCTCTTATTAGTGTTTGCAACCCTAATATCCCCTTGAGGCAGGCCTGTCCCAGAGGGTGAGCGATAGGGGCGACCGTCCATGGCCCATCTTTTAAACGGGCCTAAGTTTTTTTATGGAAATTGTTATATTTAGAAAATAGTACACATAATTTCTTTCAATTATTGAGTTGTTATAAAAAAAACTATATGACATTTGTGTATTTTAAGGGCCCATTTTTTTCTCTCGCTCTAGGCCCAATATATGTTTAAAACGACCCTGCCTTGAGGAGCCATTTCTAAGCGTGTGTGTATGTTTTAGTGCTTTAGAAGAAGAAGAAAGGAATACAAGACCGCCTTGAAGGAGTGAAGCTATCTAGATCCAAAATTACACCACCTTTTGGCACCATTTTGAGGTATCAAGTTCTGAACTTGGTGTTGTTTCTTGAATATCCTGTTTTGGGTTAGTTTTAGGTTCTTTTTGTCCCAAATGTGGGGTTTCTTGAACAAAGCATGTTCTTGATGCCTTTAAGTTGTCCTTTCAGACCCTTGGGAGGGTCTTAAGTCATAAAAATGGGTTTCAAATGGTTGGTTTTTTGGTCCATGCATCTTGTAGAATGTCTTAATGGTTTAAGAAGTTGAGATAAGCACTTAATGGCCATGTAAAGTCATAAAGTTGGAAACTTTATGACTCTAGAGTATATTTTGGACATGGATCTGAAGTTGGGACGTAAGAGCTTAAGCCATTAAGCTCTTAATCAAGTTTTTAGGCTTTCGAGGGTACGCCCCGCGTACTCGGTCAACCACCTCGATGGTGGTCAACTGCGAGGGATGGAGTACGCCCAGCGTACCTCCGGAGTACACCCCGCGTACTCACATGGGGTCAACTCGGTTGGGTTGAATCAGTTGACTTAGTGGGTTTGAGCAGTTGACTTTGACTTTGAAGAAGTTTAACCAAGTTTGATCTTAAGGGTATTTTGGGAATTCTAATTGAGTTTGGTCATTTGGTTGGAATAGGAGGCATTTAGAGCTGAGATTCAAAGTTGATATTCCTTTAGATTTTGTCTAGTTTGTGAGGTGAGTTTTCCTCACTGTACTTACAGGTCGAAGGCACCAAGACTGACCCATTGGTTTGACATTCTGAGATTCACTGATATGATCAGCATGTAGAATAAATAGGCACGAGTATGCTAGTTAGGTGATACGATAGCGGTAGATCTGTAGGACTACCCATGATTATGCCAGTATGATTACCTATATATGTTGTTATTTAATATATGTCGACATATTATGGTGGGTTGAGGTTGTACTGTTCCGTGTAGTAGCTAACAAACCCTAGAGCATACCAGATTTGAGCTGAGGGTCGGGTAGGGTAGGCCAGACTCATATTAAGGGCTCCTAAACATTCCAGATACGAGCTGAGGACCAAGTGGGATGCCAGACCCGTATAGAGGGCTTGATGGTATTCAATCTGAGGACTGATCTGGTTAGGGAGCAAGCCAGACTTATGTTGTGGGCTCAAGGGTAATCTAGTTTTTTAGCTATGGACCTATTGCATGCTGCTAGTGTATATGTGTTATTTGGTTATGTGTTTGTACTTTGGAAGAACTCACTAAGCGTTGGCTTACAGTTTTGGGCTACGTTTCATGTACTTCGGATGACCGCGGGAAGGCAAAAACGTGACCGTACACATCCTCTGTTTATGATCTATGATTTTGGGAAAACTCTGATGTCAGAAATGTTTGAAAACTATTTGTAAACACTTTATGGTTTTGGAATGTATTTAAAAAGTTTAAATTTACCTCAATTTTTATGGATGTTACAAGTTGGTATCAAAGCATTGGTTTAAGTAGGGATAAGCATGGGTCGGTTTGGGTCGGTTTTTGGCTAAAACCAAACCAAACCGTAGAAAGTCGGTTTTTCGGTTTTTAAAACCATATAGGTTCGGTTTTTGCTTGGGTCATTTTTTCGGTTTTCCGGTTTGGGTTTATGGGTTTTTGGTTTTAAACCGTGGGTTTATGAGCTCCTGTTTTTTTTTTCTAGTTTTTTTGTTCAAACGTAGTGAAAATACGTTGCGATAAATAGTATTGTATTTACTTTAAATATACTAAAATAAAGAGTATGAATTCTAATATTATAAAAGCATAAAAGTATTCAAAAGATCAAAGTTTAACACCATTAATAGTTTGTTGAAAATAAACATAAAGTATTAAAGAGATAAAGTTTAAAGTCTAAAACTAAAAGTTTAAATCATAATATAAATAATATATATGTGGGTCGGTTCGGTTTTTATGGGCAGTTTTATACGTCAAAACTGAACTAAACCTTTATTTTTCGGTTTTTGTAAAATTCAAACCTAAATCGTCGGTTATTGCTTTGGTTTCGGTTTTTCGGTTTCGGTTATGTCGGTTTTTTTTGGTTTTTCGGTTTTCGATTCGGTTTTTGCTCATCCCTAGGTTTAAGTGAATTAGAGGAACACTCGTGTGAATCCAAACTCAAGCTAAGGAAAAAGATTTAAAAAACGATTTTCAAGTGTTTTCAATATAATCAAGGAGGATGCGATGTCTACGATCAGTCAGAGCCAGTAAGTAGACCCCAAATTACCACACTGTTATTGATTTGTGATATGTTAGAACAACATGCTAGTGATATGCTAGGGATCTTCAGGAATTGCATGATAGAATTGTTTGATTATATGATGCCTGATTGCCTAGGGTTCTTCCTTATATGAAATTGACATCATTACTATAGTTTTTTAGTGTATTCATCATGATTATACATAACTAAGATTCTATAGCATGTGGATGTATGGTTTGGCCTTATTTCCTGTTCTTGTTTGATGAAGGGCTTAGGGTAGGATCAAATATTTGACTGTCTATAGGGTCCAGTGTTATATATAATTAGCATACACAAGTGTGACAGGGTTGGTGGAAGTTTCATGGATGAGTTGTGTGGGCTCAGCCAACCAGTTTCATGATGTTTAACCTTCCTTTAGGGAATGAGTGTATGTGTTTCCTAGTGTGTTTTGTTAGGGTTGTTGTGACGATCCTTGAGACAAATACGGGTAGGTGTGAAAGTTAGTTTGGTCCCGTACTATTGAAAGCACATGACCTGTGTAACATCCCAAAAATACGGTCTAAAAATTTCGTTTTCAAAATCATTTAACAAAAATAAATATCATCATAGTATAAAATCATAAAACATTTATCTCAAGGTCTCATAAAATCTATCAACATATCACAATCTCAAATAAACTATCAGAGTAAACTCTCAGGCTAAGAAAATTGTGGTGTGTGCCGTGCGATCATCCCGGGCCCTTCCCTTTGCTAGCTGAAGTACCTGAAACCAAAACTAAAAACTATAAGCACGAAGCTTAGTGAGCTCCCCAAACTATCACATACCATACAAAAGCACATATACAAATATTGGGCCTTGCCCACTGCATCGGACCCCTCCCAGCATCAGACCGAAGTCCGGAATAACTTGGGCCCCGCCCACTGCATTAGGCCCCGCCCGGCATCGGACTGAAGTCTGGAATAACTTGGGCCTCGCCCACTGCATCGTTCCCCGCCCGATATTGGACCGAAGTCCGGAATAAACTAAACATAACATAAACATGAACATATAACATAATCACATATACTGCATCGGGCTTGCCCGACATCGGACTGAAGTCCGGAACATATAACACATAACATAAACATGCATCAATCACAAAGACATCAAACATACATAACTACTTCTAGGGATCACCCCGACATCGGACCGAAGTCCAGAAACATGTAAACTGCATCAGGCTAACCCCGATATCGGGCTTACCCCGACATACTACAACTAATAAACGGGCTGACATTGGTGCCTTATACCCATCCTACTGGAGGAAAAACTCACATCTCAAACTGACTGTTGAATACTCGGGCAAGGATGATATCGTCTGCTACTCCAACTACTCCCTGGCTATAAATGACCAAATAAGAACTTAGTCAAAAACTAAGAATCCATCTATGGGTAAAATGACTATTTTACCCCTTTGATCTTAATTGGACCATAACCGAGGCCCAATCCTTTCTAGTCTCTCCAAACTCACTAAGGCCCATTAAAGTCCTCCAAATGCCCAATTTTCTAAATTGGGACCAACTCCTAAAATGGGCTTTTCACTTAAGCCAAAACTAGTCATTTGCCCTTAACTGACTCTTAAAGGCCCATCACAACCCATTACTATTATGTCTAGGGCCTGGCCCAAACCAAGGCTCAATAACAAAAGTCCACTGTCTGAGCGTACGTTGGGCGTACCTTTATGTACGTTGCACGTACCTCTGAAAAGGCTTGTACGCCAAGTGTACTCTCCTGTTAAGCACTTTTCTCAAAAACGACTTAATTTCTTAAGATCATATGTCCAAACTACAGATCTGAGTCCCATGTTCTGTCCTAGCCCTTAAAGTTGATCACTTGGTTGCTTAAAACCAACCAAATGTATCCAATACTAAAAATGGCAATGAACTTCCACTAAAATGGCTAGATCTCTTGCATGGCTTCATAAAAGCCTCAAAGCTTGCAACTTTATGGCTAAAGGAACTCATTGAGCTTCAAGGGTGGTGACCCTAAGCTCAAAATCAAAGTTGTAAGATCAAGATCCAACCTTTGGACCTAAAAAGGTCCAAATCTTTACAAACTTAGATCTAGACTTTGAGGAGGAAAGATAGGAGCTTTATACCTCCTCTTGCTGCCAAATGGTGAGCTTGATCCATATCCTTGAGCTCAAGATACTCAAGGACTTCTTCTCCAACCTTTCCTTTCTTCTTCTAAGTCCTTCTTTGCCAAAATAAGCTCAAAATATCAAACACACACACAAGGAAGAGTATGAACGAGTTAGGATTTCTCTGAGGGTGATAGACAGGTAAGGAGGCCAAATGGGAGGCTATAATGATGTATTTATAGGTCCTTAACCCTAAAATTAGTGTTTTGCATCTGACCGCGTACGCTGGGCATACCTCTTGGTACGCTGGGCATACATACCCGCGTCCCTCGAATCCAATGGCCATTACCCCCGCGTATGCCAGGTTATGCCCGGCGTACGGCTTATGGGCGACCCATCTTCACGACCCACTTCCTAAGTCCATTCCAAATGAATCCAATGTCCAAGATAGTCCAAAGCAATTATTAACTCAATAAATTAAATAATACCTTGAGGAACGGGTGTTACAATTCACCCCCACTTGAATCAGACTTCGTCCTCGAAGTTTATTGATGCTGCATGTGGAAACAACTCCGCGTAGTGCTCCCTCATCTCCTCATTGGGCTCCCATGTCCATTTAGAATCCTTCTTGTGCTACCACTGCACCTTCGCTAGCCCGACCCTTTTGTTTCTCAACTCCTTCGTCTTGTGATCCAGAATTGCCACCGGTCTCTCTATGTAATTCAGGCTGTCGTCAACCTGAATATCATCTAGGGTACCACTGCTGAATCATACACTAAGCACTTCCTCAATTGAGAAACATGGAATGTGCTATGGATCTAGCTGAGCTCTGCTGGAAGATCTAACCGATAAGCAACCCGACCCACCCGGGCCAAACCCCTAAATGGACCAATGAACCTGGGGCCCAGCTTGCCTCGCTTCCAAAACCTGATGACACCGTTCCAGGGTGACACTTTAAGGAGGACCATATCACCCACCTGAAACTCCAAATCTGAACACCGCTTGTCGACATAACTCTTGTGTCGACTCTGATCAGTCTGGAGACTGCTCCGAACTTGCTGAATTTGCTCCGTGGTCTTGAGTACTACCTCAATACTCCCCATGACTCTCTAATCGACCTCAACCCAACAGATTAGGGTCCTACACTTCCTCCCGTAGTGGATCTCGAAGGGAGGTCAGGGTATGATGGCATGGTAACTATTGTTATACAAAAATTCTGCTAATGGAAGATACGTATCCCAACTGCCACCAAAATCTAACACACATGCCTGAAGCATGTCCTCGAGAGTCTGAATCATCCTCTCGCTCTTCCCATCTGTCTGAGGGTGGAAAGTGGTGCTAAAATGGAGACGAGTACCCATCTCGTCGTGAAACCGCTTCCAAAACCTGGAAGTAAACCAGGCATCTCGGTCTGACACCATCGAGACAGGCACTCCATGCCGTGCCACTACCTCTTGCACATAAATCTCAGCCAGCTTCTCGGCTGAGATGCTCTCCTAGATCGGTATGAAATGGGCGCTCTTGGTCAACCGATCCACGATGACCCATATCGAATTGACCCCACATGCGACACTGGGAAGCTTAGTAATGAAGTCCATAGTGATATCCTCCCATTTCCACATGGGAATGTCTAACGGCTACATCTTGCCATGAGGCCTCTGGTGCTCTACCTTGATCTTTCTGCAGGTCAGGCATCACTCCACGTACCAAGCTACGTACCGCTTCATGTAGGGCCACTAATAATCGGGTCGAAGATGTCTGTACCTCTTCGTCGCCCCTGTATGGATGTATAAACGGGACTTGTGGACATCATCCATCAACACCTACCGTACTCTACCCCAGTGTGGCACCCAGACCCTCCCATGCAGGGTTAACAATCCTCAGCTATTGTAATCAAATGAAGCTACTCGGCCCACTATCCTCTCACACTTCTGGCGCTCCTCCTTCAGGTCTTCCACCTACACCTCCCTAATCTACTCCAGTAATGGAGTAATCACTGTCATCCTCAGACATACATCTCGGATCAGAGCCGCTACCGCCTTGCGACTCAGGGAGTCGGCCACTACGTTGGCCTTTCCTGGGTGGTGAAGGATCTCACAGTCGTAATCCTTAACCACATCTAACCACCAATGTTGCCTCAGTTCATATTCGTTTGATCCACGAGGTACCTCAAACTCTTGTGATTTGTGGAGATAGTACATCGGGCCTCGTAGAGGTAATGCTGGCAAATATTGAGGGTGAACACCACCGCCCCCAACTCCAAGTCATGTGTCGGATAGTTAGCCTCGTGAGGCTTCAAATTTCGGGATGCATAGGATATCATATGCCCCCGCTACATTAGTACTGCTCCCATACCTGTGATCGAAGCGTCACAGTTGACTACAAAGTCATCTACTCCCTCTGGCAGGGTAATAATCGGCACCTCGCATAGTCGCTATCTGAGCATCTTAAAGGTTGTCTACTGCTCAGGACCCCAGCGAAACACCACCGACTTCTTGGTCAGTCGGGTCAGCGGAACTACTATCTTGGAGAAATCCTGGATAAATCTCCTGTAATACCCTGCCAAACCCAGGAAGCTCCGAATCTCGGATGGAGACTTCGGGGCCTCCCATTGCATCACAACCTCTATACTGGCTGGATCAACTAATATACCCTTCTGGTTGACAAGGTGCCCTAGAAGCTGCACCTCCTGCAACCAGAACTCGCACTTGGAGAACTTTACAAAGAGTCTCTCCCTTCTCAATGTCTCTAGCACCTCCCTCAGGTGCTCCTTATAATGTTGCTGAGTCTTGAAGTACACCAAGATATCGTCAATGAATACTATCACAGACCAATCCAACATTGGTCTGCATATGCGGTTCATGAGGTCCATGAATGCGGTTGGAGTTTTGGTGAGTTTAAGTGGCATCACCACAAACTCACAATGACCATACCGGGTCCTAAAAGCGTTCTTCTGCACATCATCATCTCTGACTCGCATCTAGTGGTATCCAGACTGAAAATCAATCTTTGAAAACCAAGCCCTGAAGTTGGTCGAACAAATCATCTATCCTCAGGAGTGGGTAACGGTTCTTCACCATCACCTTATTTAGATCCCAGTAATCTATGCACATACGATGCAACCCGTCCTTCTTGTTCACAAACATGATCGGGGCTCCCCATGGCGAACTTCTCGGCATGATAAAACCCTTGTCTAGAAGCTCTTGCAGCTGCGTAGACAACTCCTGCATCTCGGGAGGAGCCAACCAATATGGTGCCTTGGCTATCAGAGCCGCACCAGGGACCAGGTCAATCCGGAACTCAACCTGTCTCTCCGGAGGTATCCCAGGAAAATCCTTCGGGAATACATCTGAATACTCTCGTACCACTGGTACATCATCGACTGTCGCCTTACCCTTATCTCGGGTATCCATGACATACGCGACATAGCCCACACAACCTTGCTGAATGTGATGTCTCGCTCTCACTGTAGAGCATAAAACTTGTCCGTACTGTGGCCTCTCGCCCTGAATCATTAACTCTCCCCCATTGGGAGTGCGAACTCTAACCAACTGTTGTTCGCAATCTATCACTTCCCAATTGGGGCTCAACCAATCCATACCTACTATAACCTTATTCCCTCGTAGGGGGATAGGAACCAAATCCACTGGGAACTGCTCATCAAATAACCGAAGCGTACATCCCCTATGAACCATTGCAACCCTGACAGTCCTGTCATCATCTATCTCGACATTGACTGGGCAATCCAGCTCCTCCAGAGCTCTACTAAACCGCTTGCTAAGAACGAGCGACACAAATGATCGGGTAGCCCCGGAATCAAAAATAATATTTACCTAGGAATGCCATAGGCTACCCCACATGGTCTTACATCCAATGCCACGGGCTTCCCCCCGGGTCTTCCATGCAAAACACACAATCACATATCATATCAATTCACAAAATGACTACTACATAAATCACAATCACATAATGGTTCGACCTTGGTGCCTTAGACCCATGGGTATGGTGAGAAGACTCACCTCTGTCTGCTGAATACAAAAGCTGCTCTCCTAACAGTCTGTAACCTCCCGAGCTGAATAATAATATTAATCACTATTAGGATTTTAATTAATCAAAGGAAACCCAAACTCCAAACACTTCCATGAGGCCCAATTATCCTTCCATTGCTAATAGGCCCCAAAGTCTAAGTCAAAGATCATTAATGGGCCTATTGGCCCAATAACCCCTAATCAATATGTTCATGGCCCATAAAAGATGAAATGACTTGCAATTCCCATATTATAACCATATCCAATAACAAAATGAGGCCTAAATGCTCAAAAGCCCAAAACAGATTCGGGCCAATTGTGATGTGTACGCTCGGCGTACCATCCTGGTACGCACATCGTACTAGGGTCTTGGGACTACGTGCGATGTACACCGGGTTACGCCCAACATATTATCTGATTAAGAACTTTCACCATTAAGTGCTTAATGCTCGATTCGTTTACATCCAAAAGCCAGATCTAAGTCTGTTAAGACGTCCTAAGGCATAAAGTTGGCAACTTTATGCATTTGCATGGCTCATATACACCCAACACCTCCATTAAGACCTTTTCAAGGTCTTTAACCCATGCATGAGGTTAATACTTCCACCAAGACTCCATTTTTATGCTACTAAAGGACCAAGGGACCTCATATTTGTCATTCCCATCTTCTGGAGTTGCTTAACTCACAAATAGGGGCCCAAAATCAACCAAAAGGGACACGGTAGAAAACCCTAACTAGATCTAGAGTTTTAAGTGGAAATAGCCAAGCTTTTTTACCTCCACAAGCTTTGCAAAATGACCCAGATGCAGATTCTTGAAGCACCAACTCATCCCAAGCTTGCTTGACCACTTCTTTTTCTTGGAATGAACACTAAAAAGGACCACAATGCACTCTTAAGGCTCAAAAGCATTCACAAAGGCTATTAGTGATGGGTTTTGGTCCTAAGAACATCCTTTGTGCTCATACAAACCCTAATGCTTGGATCTAGGTTTCTCTATTATACATGCAAGTTATCCAAGACTATAAACCCTAATTCTAGCATTCAAATAATCATATTAGCCATAAGAATAAGTTTATAATGTTACCTTGATTGTTATGTAGCAATAACAATCCCAAATCTCCTTGAATTGACTTTGGAAGGCTTAGAGTCACAAGTGTCACTCCTCTAATGGTTCACAAACACCATAAGCAAGAGGATGAAGAGGAGAGAGGTTAGAGGCTGCCTAAAAACGTGTGAAACCCTGGAAAGATCATTAGCCACGTTTTTGAGCCTTAAGGGGTCTTTATATAGTTGGGCTATTAGGGTTATCTAATAAGGAAACCCTAATTTGGATGCTTAAGCCCTAAGCAACCCATGGAGCCTTTTCTTTAAGGCCTTGGACGATTTCATATGGGCTTCCCCCATAGAATTCGTCCACTCCTCAATACAAGGCAATCCATGGCCCAAATTATAATTATCTTATAATTACAATTCCAGTCCCTTAAGTTTAATTAATCTCTTTTAGTCACAAAACTAATTACCAATTAATTATTGACTAATATTAATTAAACAATATGATTTCTCCTTTAATATATTATTCTCACAATACATTAATAAATCATATTTAATCCTTTCTCTCCATAATTCATCCTATCAAGTTGCTTTGGTGAAGGCAACCCAAAAGGACCATGCACCATCGGGTCAAGTACATACCAAAATAGTTATGGACTTAGACACTAATCCAACAGTCTCCCACTATGATAAGTCTAATAACTATTCTGCGTTTGACTTCAGATCCTGATCTGTAATCGTAGCTTTCCAAATCCGCTGTCAACTCTGATCCTATCATATACGCGTGTCCTTAGATAAGGGATCATATATTCCTCCATTCTAGATATCATATGAGATATGATTTCTAATCATTCTCTTTGTACTATTTCTCGATTCCCAATTTATGACGACTGACTAATTGAACAAATCAAATTAGCCCTAGCCCGGCCGAGCATTTACGTTTGTCATCACTAAACCATCGAGGGGCCCAAAGATATCGCTTTTATCCTTCTTTGGATAAAAGGAACGGATAAACTTTGATACAATGCTTGCTTGCACTCACTCACCGAATCACACACAACAATATGTTTTATAACACCAAGTTACTAGTGCGTTTTCATATTATCAATGTGCAACCGATTAGCAAGATACAACTCACACATCTCGGTTTCAAGAATATAAGATGTTATCGTCTCACCAATCACTCGTGATACAATTCATGGAGTGGTCCAAGTGAGCGTGGGTTTAATCCAATGCTCAAATTCATATTCATAAGCACTCATGAACGTTGCAGCAAACATTTGCTTATGTCTAATACTCTTTTAGACAATCCACACACCAATTCACGACAGTCTTCATTCATATCTACTTCCAATATATGAACGACTGTGGCCCGTTTGAATAATTTGATTATTCTTAATAAACTCAATTATTCAGGAAGTCAAAACATGCAAAGTGAAACACAAGAATAATACTAATCCCATATGGCCTCAACCCTTTGAGTATAAATAAAACTCCTTTTATTTATCACCATATCGATTACTCATTATTTGTCGTTTCGGGTAATCAACTTCTTACTTGAATTACAACACTTATCCCATGCTCCTAGCATGCACACAATGTTTACCTATGGTTCTTACTTTGTGAAATAGATCAAATTGAACACATTTCCAATCATTCTCATTTAACAACTCCAAATCCTTTTTCATAAGTGAAAGAATATCAAATTCTCGCTACTTATAGAATATGCTAGATTCTAACATTTTATGCAATGATCCTTTTGTAATGTCACTGCACCAAAGTCACAAAGACTATTGCCAATGATATTACAAAATCTTCTATCGGAGATTGTTACAAGACAATTCCTTAGATATGATGTCTCTCACTCAAAGTACCTTCCTTTGAACATCCTTTTGCATAAAAGTTTGTAATCTAAATATAGATTTTCAATATTCAATTCCTAATATGGACACGTTTCCATATTTTCCATATGAAAACTTATTCTTAATAGAATCTTATCTATTCATAATAATGTCGATATGGTCCATTCAATACCATGCTTCCAACTACTCACAAACAACCAATCCTCGTCGAACTTTGGATTGTCCTTTGATAGTTGTTTAACTATTTCAGTCAAAACCAATTCTAGTCCCTTTTTCCTCTAAATGCGCTAGACATTTGGAAAATTTTAGAATGGTCAAATATTAAAGCATTTGCAATCGATCCTATACCCGAAGCGTATGGGACACGATGCATAATGTTTTATTTGCTATGTTCTCAAAATTCGAATTGTGAAGAGGAATGCCGTAATCATAATCGAAATTTTAAGAACACACTATACACCTTTGACTAAATTTATTAACATTTCTCAACCTAAGCCTTTAGATTTGAAACGAAGCATAATATTCTCTCCCTTAATTATAGCAAAACAACTATTCCATCCTTACAACTTTGCAAAGAATGACTCTTGTTTTCTATAATTAATATTGCCAACTTGCAAAACTTTCCATAATAATCATACAATCATAACTTTTATGCTCCCACTATCATGATGATTACTATAAAAACATAACACTTATGCTCCCACTAGCTTCGACATGTATTCAAAACATCTTAACTTCCAGAAAAACAATACCTATTGAATTTCTTAAGTCCATGTTTCTAATACTTAATGCTTTGATAATCTTTTATCAAGGCCTCTTAAGCTTATACACCTTTGCTTTAGATAGTTCATATGTGTGTCTAAACTATTAAGACTAATTGCCAAACCTCACAATTCAAATCATGGAAAGGGATACCGTAACATTAATTGAATTCGAGAATGCAATTTTACAATCACTATCTTCTTAAAATCTTTCTTAGTGAAAGCATTTCCTCATAATCATTTTCATGAAGGAGGAAATCTTATGGCACTTAGATTTAAATCAGTGTATTTGTTCCTATCCATGTGAATTTGTTAAAACCAAAGTTTACGACAAATTCAAACTCATATGGACCGAACTTTCTTAATCTTGATTTCTTGCCTTATGGTAGCACAACTGCCCACCACATCTTTCAAGTAGTTAAGCAGCTCACCTTTTCCTATCAATGTACCGTCCATTGATTAAGGTGCTTTGTCTTTTATGTGTTCAAAATGAGAACTCATACGACTCACATGCATAATTAACTCAACTGGAACAGCACAAAATCAAAATATTGTCAACACGATAGGTTGTAAACCTCAACTCGTGTGCTAGTGATGATCGATAAGGTTTATTTGATTTGTTCTTGAAACCTTTCAAGACCATTAAGACTCCCACTGACTCATTGACATATAAGATTCTCTTGTCAATAAACAATTCTTGACAAACAAATATTCAAGAGTTAGTGTAGTTTTTATCAAAACACTTCATAAATTGGTCCTAGTTGGCCTTTGTCTTATCCAAGACATCACAACTTTCCATATTTGATGAATTTTATAAACCTTCTTAATACTTTTCACTCATTGTCACAATCTTAACTTTAAGACTTGTTATTGGAACGAAGTATGATTGACCTTTTGATTTAACCATTTCTTCAATTCTTGATTCCTCTTCTTAAACATACAATTGTACTAAGACTCACTTAGAGGATCAATTGAGATATGGTTCTTAATCATAAATACCTATCATAAAGCATAAAAGGTACTCTCCCTTCTTCTTAGAATGGAGAAACTTTTATCTTTCTACCTACTTGATTTTTATTCGTTTTGCTTTTGATTTAAACTTTTTCAATCAATTCAGAATTACACTTAATCTTATGAGTATAATCATATTTACTAAACTTTTAGTAAACCATGACGAATATCTTGTTACTCTTATGGTGGACTTTGACCAACATGCAACTTTGTGTTCTCGATCTCCTAGTCCTTCACTTGACACTTTGTCAACGAATTAGTCTAATTTCCAAATATGAAATTTCTCATTCATCATGAAACCAAGTTGCGTGATTCCAAATTTCTGTCCAATTGAAACTTGGGCGATGAGAAACTGTCCCTATTTGGTAAATTCTCGACTTTTTCCGTAAACACCATTAATAAGAATCATATCCATTTGTTGTAGAAATATTCAAACATCAATTTTCATAACGATTTCATTGCAAGGAAGTAAATAAATAAATAAATAAGTTAAACCAAAATTTATTTTATTTATAAAAGCAGCAGAAAACATTTGTTCTTACAATGCAAAATCCATTGAAAACTATGTATTTCAAAAAAAATTCTAACAATTCTATCATAACTATCTAAGCTCAAAATCTAATCTTCAACTCCATGAGATCAAGATCCATTTCTTGTGATTAGATTCATCTTGCTCTTTCACCAAGCTTCCTTTCTTTTCACCGATCATACAAAAACATTCAAATGCAATCTTATCACATCATGTATTTTGAATCAATGAATAGGAACTTAACGAAGTTAGATAGTGGATTTTACCTGAAGCGCAGTCATACTCTTTGACTCTCACATCTTCTGGACTCTTCAGGCTCTCTGGGCAGACTTGTATCCAACGCCCTTTCTCTTGGCAGCAAACGCAGGTCGGTTCTCCTATAACGTCCTCGGAAGCATAGTCGGTTGACTTTCCCAACAAATATGCTCCATTGCTTCGCCACATCATTTCTGATTCAGCAGCAATGAGCATGTAAGTTAGGTCAATGAGGTTGTCGTCATGATCCATCATATAATACTTTCTTTTGAACTCATTATATGATTCAGGGAGTGACTGCAGAACCCAGTTCACAGCCAACTCATCGGGAAATGACACACCCAACATAATCAACCTATCGATGTGTGATTTCATTCCTAGAATGTGGGCACACACGGATTTACCATCTTCATGTTTCATTTCCAATAGGGCTTTAGTGATATTGAACCTTTCAATTCTTCGATCTTGTGGGTTAGGGAGAACAATTGCAAGAGGAGGAGGAAGTGAAGCATGATTTCTTGTTCCTTGATCGAATCGTGGAATATCATCTTCATGTGGAATGCTCGTTCCACGGGATTTGGGAAGACCATAGTTGTCGAACTTTGACATCTACAAAACGGGAGAAAACGAATTCAAGTTAGTTGATCAATTGAGTCCTTAGTAAATCACCCAAATGAGATACTAAGGCTAGAACCCAACACAATATGCTACAACCTAGAAAAGGGATGCCGTAATCTAGTTGCAGAATATTTGAAGGTAAGTGAATGATGATTCACTAATTTCCACCATGAAAAACGAAAAAGAACTTTAAGTTTTAACTCTATGAAAACTCCTAGATCCTTTGAGATTCATTGAACATTTCAATGGCATGTTTAAATCTTGATATGCCCCTCTTGTTTGTGACTGGGATGCCGAGGATCACAAAGCGGGTGTGAATAACCATGCAAACTTACATGGTGCCCTCACATGTTATAGTCACCTATTCGATGTGCCGGTAAACCACACACGCTCCACCGAACTATGACAAACATTGAGTCACCCTTTGCTACCTTTGCTTAGAACCATTTAGTGTGCCGGTAAACCACACACGCTCCACTAACGTCTTCGCAAGGGCACAAAGTGTAATTTCATGGAATTACATCAATTCACTTTGCCTAAGTAACTAAGATTGGGAATTTGTAAAAACATTTAGTTACTTTTGTATTTCATTATACTTATAATGGAAGGTTTCGTCCTATCCTACCTGTTCGGCTAACGACCATCCATTAGTCAAGAGTGCGGTGAGTAAGAGTGGATACCCATTCAATCGCCATATTATAGGCAATTTCCTTAAACACCCCTTATAGACTAGCTTCGTGAATGAGGCCTACTAACGGTAAGACTGACTTTTACTCATACATATATATATATATATATATATATATATATATATATATATAATGTTAGACTTTTAACGTTATATATAGTATAGGGTGCATTTTACACTTTTAAAATATTAGGTGATCAAATTTAACAATTATACGTTTAATTCAATTAAATTGTAAACCTTAACTTTTATGGATTTATTGAACTTCTTTTAATTATACACCTTAATTAATAAAACCATAAGGGTGTGATTTGAACTTTTCAAAACATTACTAGGGTTTTAGAATTTAACATTCCTAATTAAACTTTTAATCAACTTTTAAATTCCAAAACTTGAGGGCAAGTTTTTGAAACATTTCAAAACATTAGGGTTTAGAATTTAAATATATATCACAATTAAACAATTAATCAACATTTAAATTCCAAAACTTGAGGGCAAGTTTTGAAACCTTTTTCAAAACATTAGGGTTTTAACTATTTAAATTTCAAAACTTCAAAACTTTTGGGTTCAAATTTAAACTATAAAACCTAAAGGGGAAAATATGAAACTTTTCATGACAACAAGGATCAAATAACAAATAATTCAAATTAACATTTAATCACATAATTATCCATATTTGATTTATTTAATGATTTCTTGCAAAACAATTTATCAATTTACTCAAAATAATTAATCAATTATCACATAAGGAAACAATTATCTTATTAATTGATAAATATCTTCAATTAGATCAAAATTATAGTCAAATATATCATATAATTGGATTAATATTGATCTAACATGATAAGGTAACTATCCATAAGCAAAAACAACAAGAAAACCCGAGATACCCTCCATCTGACGAGTTGACTCGTCGAGTCAGCATGGACTCGGCGAGTTCAGCTATGGACTCAGTGAGTCCAGCCTCTAAAACACCAAAAAACGAATTTTCCAGTTATACAATGCATCAATACAATTGAAACCAAGCTAGGCTCTGATACCACTGATGGGTTTTGGTCCTAAGAACATCCTATGTGCTCATACAAACCCTAATGCTTGGATCTAGGTTTCTCTAATGTACATGCAAGTTATCCAAGACTATAAACCCTAATTCTAGCATTCAAATAATCATATTAGCCATAAGAATAAGTTTATAATGTTACCTTGATTGTTATGTCGCGATAACAATCCCAAATCTCCTTGAATTAACTTTGGAAGGCTTAGAGTCACAAGTGTCACTCCTCTAATGGTTCACAAACACCATAAGCAAGAGGATGAAGAGGAAAGAGGTTGGAGGCTGCCCAAAAACGTGTGAAACCCTAGAAAGATCATTAGCCGCATTTTTGAGCCTTAAGGGGTCTTTATATAGTTGGGCTATTAGGGTTATCTAACAAGGAAACCCTAATTTTGATGCTTAAGCCCTAAGCAACCCATGGAGCCTTTTCTTTAAGGCCTTGGACGATTTCATATGGGCTTCCCCCATAGAATTCGTCCACTCCTCAATACAAGGCAATCCATGGCCCAAATTATAATTATCTTATAATTACGATTCCAGTCCCGTAAGTTTAATTAATCTCTTTTAGTCACAAAACTAATTACCAATTAATTATTGACTAATATTAATTAAACAATATGATTTCTCCTTTAATATATTATTCTCATAATACATTAATAAATCATATTTAATCCTTTCTCTCCATAATTCATCCTATTAAGTTGCTTTGGTGAAGGCAACCCAAAAGGACCATGCACCATCGGGTCAAGTACATACCAAAATAGTTATGGACTTAGACACTAATCCAACAATTAGGGCTTCCAGGAACGTTTGAGGGTGAAGAGATATGATGAGGGTGAGGCTTAAGCGGGTTAAGTGCATTTAAATAGGTGACAAGTCAGAAATTTAGGGTTTGCACCCTCGGCACGTACGCCGGACGTACTTCTGGTACACCCATCGTACATCCAGCTCCTCCAACCATCCATAGCTATTATGCTAAGCGTACACTTAAGTATGCCCGACGTACTTAAAGGGCCAATTATGAAACAATGTGAATTCTTGATGGTTCAAGTCGTACCAAATGTAGGGCGTTACAGCTCGGTCATCGGTCATCATAAGGTTTTGGGCCTTAGGGAAGAAAGGATTTGGCATTTTTTGGATGTGGGTATTATAATCTAAGTGATCCCGGTGTTCGTTTGTGTTTCGGATCCCAATGGTATAATCATAATTTGATATCTTGTTCTTTTATGAATTTTAGGTTTTTGTTCGGAAATTTCTTAGGTGGAGGTGGGTATACAAAAGTGTAGCACTTCTCGTCACCTTTTCGTGGATATAAAGTTCGTTGGAAACGGACTTATATGGAAGAAGTTATGGCATTCGATATTTTGATGGTTTTTAAGGCTTAGCAGGGTACACGAGGCGTACATAGGTGTACGCGTAGCGTACTAGTGAAAAGGGTAGTATGTGGGGCGTACTTTGGTGTACGTTGGGCGTACTGATCAGGTTGGTCGTGGGTGCTCTATGGAGTACGTTGGGCGTACTCCACTCAGACCAAAACCCTATTTTAGGGTCTTGGACCCTGTTTAAGCTCCTTATCTCATAACCTAACCCTAATATCTTCAGCCTCCATCCCTCTAAACCCTAGAAATCGACCCTTAGCCCCCATTTAAATGATTCTTGAGCTTAAAGTGATTTATGTGTGTTTTTGGTGCTTAAGGAGGAAGAAGGAACTTCTTGAAGAGTCATTGCTTGACTTGGAGCTTTTGGATCCCAAATTTGTTCACCTATATCTAACTTTTGGAGGTATAAAGTCTCAACCTTGACAACTCTTTCTTGTAGATCTAGCTAGGTGGCACTTGGCTATTATTTTGGTCCCTTTGTGGTGGTTCTTGTGAGTAGAAGTTACTCCAGAACCTTTGACCTTCATTTTTGGCCTTTGTTGGGGTTATGGAGTCATAAAGTTTGAATCTTGATGAGTATAAACCTCCCATGCATGATTTGGTAGTCTTTTATTGAAGCTTGGGACTTAGGAATTTGATTTGGGTCCCATTAAGTCATGCTAAGTCATAAAGGCATGAACTTTATGACTTAAGAAGTCCCTTTGATTCAGATTTGGAAGTTTGGACTAAGGTATTAAGGTATTAAGAAGTTCTTACGACATTTTGGAGTAATTTTGACCTTTGGAGTTCATTTTTGGTGTTGGGCTTCACTAAGCCATGGAAAAGTTTAAAGCCTTCGACTTGGATATTAGACCATGGTGGAATCCCATAGCATTCCAGGTAAAGACCATGGGGGAGTCCATGGCACTTGGATATTAGAGCATGTGTGGAACCCATGACATTCTAGGTAAAGTCCATTAGGGGGGGGGGGGGGCATGGCAACTATATGTATGTTGCATGATATTTTGTGGTTGTATGTTATGTGGTATTTTTAGGAAACTCACTAAACTTTGTGCTTACGGTTTTCAGTTTATGTTTCAGGTACTCTGGTTTCCAAATGGAAGGGCTCGGGATGATTATAGAAGACACACCACATGTTTACACATTTTGTGAATTACTCTGATTTGATGATGTTTTGCTAAAATATGTTTACCTTGGTTTTATGGGAAAGATATGTATTCACGATTTATTAATCTAATTTTTTTATCTCATGATTTTTGGGACGTTACAATAAGCACCATAAAACTTGCACCTTTAAGCTTAAGAAATTTATAATAAGCCCAAATCTAAAAAGATAAACCCCACAACCGAATTTAATCATCAAACTAACCCAAAAGGGACCCAAAAACACAAAAACCATGACATGAAGAGATCTAATCAAGGAGAAGACAAGGTATGAACTTGATACCTCAAAAGACTTGCAAAAAGAGTGATGATTCTAGATCTCTAAGCTTCACACTAAGCAATGCACCTTTAATCTTCTTCAATCCCTCCTAAATGAGCAAAATAAGCAAAATCTTCTTCTCAAGAGTTCAAAGATACAAAAATGGAGGCTAAGGGTCAAAATTTGGGGTTTAGGAGGTATGGAGGATGGTAAAGAGGCCAACCCTAGGAACTTAACGAGCTTAAATAGGGTGCAACATCTCAAAATTGGGGTTTCATTAAACCTTCGTACCCCCGCGTAATCCTCATACACCCAGCTTATGAGGCCTCACATCCGCGATCAACCCCTCTTAGTACGCTAAGCGTACACCAGTTTACACCTCATGTACTAAACTTCGCACTAGTACGCCCTGCGTACTAGGGTTATCCTTAAACCCTGTAATCTTCCAAAAGCCACTACTTCGTCATTATAAATCCGATTTCGACGATCCTTATATCCATGAAAAGGTATCGAGAAGCTCTACACTTTTATCAACTCATACTTGCCTTAAAATTTTCCGAACAAAAATCCAATTTCCATAAAAGCCGAGCTGACACTTTACCAAAATACCCCTTGGCTCCAAAACACAAACCGAACACCCAGATCATCTAAATTATGTCACCCACATCCAAATGGGTCTAGATCTCATTTCCTCAAAGGTCCTAAGCCTGATAATGCTCGATCTTTGGTCACCACCATAAAATAGGAAACGATCCAGGACAAGGAATTACAATATGATTTATACTTTATTTTAATGTGTAATTATTCTATTATAAATCATAACTTCTTCACACAAACCCCGCTTTTGACGTTTTATATATCGTTGAATTCATATTTTCGAGGACATCAAATTTCATTTAGATTATTTTGGTTAACAAACAACCAATCTCCATTTCATTTTTTATGACATATGCTGACATGTATGGCTGAACATGAAACTTTGAAAAACCATAACTTTCTCATACAAAGTTAGGTTTGAGCATACTTTATATCTACGAGATATTCATCACGACTACTATAACTTTTGTTAAGATTATTTATCCTTAATAATATTTTATTTTGTACATTTTATTTTTACCGTTTCAACTATAAATTATAAAATAAGATTTTCTACAAATATTATACACTTATAGTATTTGTTCACATAACGTGCATATATTAAATGGATATATATATAGCTCATAACACATGTAGCGAATACTATATTATTCTATGGTTTTTAATTATAAAAAATTACCACTTATTATATTTTAAGTGTCTAGCCCAAATTTGTGGGTGTTACAAATGACTTGTCTTTGGTGATAGAAAAAAAAATGTACATCTGGGGTTTAACATGGAGAGAAACACTTAGACATTATTTTTGATATTTCTTATGTTGTATATTGACGCTTCTCTATAGCTTGTGGTAAAGGTTGTAAGTTCGTTTGAATTCATTTATACATGAATTTGTAAATTGAAAATCCGCATGGACTTGAATATACTCAATCCCTATGGTATGATGTGGGGTGTTATGTTATGGTGCTAACTAGATGATTGGACCAGACAT